>NC_052637.1:42323079-42696829 GCF_016161935.1 Mauremys reevesii | reverse complement strand
ATGTTTGGCACCATGTTCTAATCTGTACTATGAGAGCACCGTGCAAAGCTGCTTGTGAAAAGAGAGGAGACTCTAGAGTCTATCTTGGTTTGTATAAAAGAGAACTTGTGCATGTAAGAGAATGCAAACGTCTGTGCTTCTGTGCAACGAAATTCATTTCAGGTTTCCTTGCCCTGGGATTTTTTTTTTCATCTCTGTATGTTCATATGTATAGAAATCTCTCTGGGAAACCCACAGATCCAGGGTGAGTCAGTCTCCCAGCAGAGGAAGCAAAAGGTAATTCGTATATGGCTTTCTGCTTAAATCAGAACGTTTAGGCACTGTGCTGGCAGCTTGTAGCTAGTGTAAAGAAGACCATTCTAATTGAATGCACTGGAATTCTTCCTTGGAGATTACCCCACCAATTAGGAGTTTGCAGAGCCTGCTATTTCCCAAGTCCAAAGTAGCTACCTTGCTCTGACATTAGTATTCTGTGGACTTACGCACTGTTGACTCTCTCTGTGGCTTTTACCACTTAATCCTCTCAATGGGAGAAGGGGTGAAAGACAGTTCTTTGTTGAATAGAAATTGCCATACCAGCAAAGATCACTGGTACATATAGTCGGCCAACCTGTCTGTAGTAGGGGTCCGTATCAGATGCTTCAGGATAAGGTAGAGCCCTTGTAATGCTCCAGTACCATGGGAGGAAATTTTTGCTAGACCCCTGCTGGCAATCAGTTTATGCCCTGAAGCATGAGGATTGAGAGCCCTTGTACATGTGTTCTAGCTAGTGTAACTGCAGAATGTTCTCCTTATCCAGACACATCACTTTTTTTGAGTCTTGCTGAGCTATTTAACTGAATATCTTGCAGCAGCAAATTCCACAGCTTCACCATTCCTTGTGTAAAAACATGTCCTCTTAGTCACATGCAATATTTCGATCTGAGTGGGGATAAGAAATCATAGATTCCATAGTCCTTTGAAAGCAGTGCTGTGGCCATGCTGGGTGCCCTAACTCACGCCAGGCCAGTCTACTCAAGACAATCTTTAGCCTGGTATTTTTACAGGGTGATGAATAATTTATGGGTCCATCGCCCTGCAGAAGGCTGGTTCCATTTTCCTGTAGAGGCCATCTGGACCTTTTGGAGCATCTGCCAGAAGGGGACTTTGCTGAGCAGAGAGATTCCGCTTCCAGCTCAGGGGGGAGCAAGTGTCTTCTATAGCACACCTAGTCCAATGAGTGAGGGACATCGTTTAGAACTCAGGAACAGCTGGTCTGGCCCAATTTTGAGTGAGTGTGCGTGTGATTTTTGATTCTCCCAGCTCTGCTACAAAGTGTCAGATCACAAAACTTGGTCTTTGGCTCTGTCAAGCTCTGCTTGTGTTTGTGAAGAATAATTTCCATGTCCTGTGTTTTTTCTCAGGAGCAGGGATGGTGGTGGACTGGGAACAAGAGACTGGGCTTCTCATGACATCAGGAGATGTGCGGATTATCCGGATCTGGGACACAGATCGAGAAATGAAAGTACAGGTAACAGCTGCGTGTTTGCCCCTTTAACTCTGTCACTGCTACTGGAGCTTACCGGTCTCCCAGCTGACTCCCTGGAATTAGGCACCAAGGAGCGTATTTCCAGGACACATACCATCCACCGATTTAACAAACGCAGTTCACAGGTTCTCAAACTGTGGTCTCCAGAGAGCGGACTTGTCACATAATGCTGGCCCTTTCAGCTGCAAAATCCCATTACGAGACAGCTAAAAATACTTGAATACTTCCCTAACATTACAGTGCTTTTCCCTGTAGGAAATTGCAGAAGCTGAATGTTATGCAGTTGCATTTGGGAGAGGAGGAGAGCAGGCAGTGACTCACAAATGGGAGGCCAGGTGTATGCTACGGTCTCCCTGTTACAGTACAGTCACGCTATAAAACCCCTGGAGAGGGTAAAGTGCAGTGATGGAGGGGGACAAGCACCCCTCAGACTCTGTAGCTTCAGCTCCTAGAATTGTCTTGAAATTATACAGGGCTAATCCTTAAAACTCTGTCATTTTCCTTCCCACCTGCCATCTGAGGCCCGATTCAGGAAAGCATCCTCATTCAGAAAGGTGCTTAAGCATGCACTGAAGTGCTCTCATGGATTCCAAGGCCCCTTTGATCATCTAGTCCAGGGGTTCTCAAACTTCTTTGCACCACGACCCCCTTCTGACAACAAAAATTGCTACACGATGCCAGGCAGGGGGGCCAGGGCCAAAGCCAGAGCCCCACCACTTTTGGCCGGGGGGCAAATCCAAATCCCAAGGGCTTCAGCCCCGGGCGGGCGGGGAGGGGGGGGGGTCTGTAATCTGAGCCGCCCCCACATTCAGGGCTGCAGCCCTTGCCCCAGGAAGTGGGCTTGGGCTTCAGCCCTGGGCCCCACCAAGGCTACTGCCAGCCCTTGGCGACCCCGTTAAAATGGGGTCCCGACCCACAGTTTGAGAACCGCTGATCTAGTCTGAACCTGTGTAACACAGGCTGCAGAACGTCCCCAAAACAAACCTTTTTTAGAAAAATATCCAGTCTTGATTTAAAAATTGTCAGCAATAGAGAATCCACCACGACTTTTGGTGAATTGTTCCATTGATTGTTTACTTTCACCGTTACACCTTATTTTCAGCCAGACAGATTGAGCTCTCTGAGTTTCACTAAGGCAGGTTGTCTAATCCTTTAATCATTCTCGTGGCTCTTCTCTGAACCCACTCCAATTTATCAGGGCTTTCCTGAACCAGGGCTTGCATGCTTAGGATGACATCTATCTGAGACCTTATCTGATCTCACACCAGGCAAGTGAAGTCAGTGGAGTTACTGACTTACACCAGTATGACTGAGATCAGAATCTGGCCCAGTACTGTGTGGCCACAGACTGTAAAGCATTGGAAGTGCCCACTGTTTGGGAAGGTTTCCTTTCAGATCTATGGGGCTCTGCTGAATTTGCCTTTCAGGACTCCAAGGCTTACCATTACTTTCGCACCTTTAAAATGCTTCTGCACCAAAGCACATATATTTCCATTTAAAATAAATGAGGACAAAACCTGTCAGCTTGCATGTCAACTGTGATCCAATTAAAATGATGTTTAGGTATGTAAGGAGAAGCAGCAGATCTGCAAGAATAAAGTCACCATGCAGGGGAAAATGAAAACTAGTCTCCAAAGCTTTTAGAAATTAATTACCTCTCGATGAACATTAATTATGACACTTCTGACCCTGCAATGCAGCATAATTAAGCCTATGCTAATCTTAATTATTTTCAAACATTATTTTATCTGTGTAAATTAGGGAACATCAGAAATCAGTAGGGTGAAAATATTTTAAATTAGAATCGTTAATGATTGTATTGAGAGTATCTGAAAGCGTTCTATTTTTTTTTTTTTTAATTGTGCAAATTGGATTTGTGGAGATCCTGACAATCAAAACTTCCTCAGTCACTCTACAAAGCTAAGATTCAGCACCGAGAGCAGGGGAGCCATGTAATCCAAGCTAATAAAGATGCCTTCCCACCCTTTGAACCACTACGAAAATACCTTTGGGGGCACGTTGCGTATAGCGGTGGAGCAAGTACTTTCTTTCCACCCTAGCTGCATGTTCTTGGCACAGAGAATAAAATCCAGACATGGATCTTATGGAGTTAGAATAACCGTGTAAAAAAAGCCCCTAAAGTTAGGTGTCTCCAGCAAACAGTTAATTCAGCAAAGGCTGCAATGACAGCTAGAGAAGGTGAATGCGCACAGGAACAAAACCAGGATTCGGGTGTGAAATTAGCTAATGCAATTCCATAGTGCCTCTTCGATTGTTACCCTGGCTTGAAAATGTTGCTCAGTTTTAGCTGTTTAATTCTTTTTCCCGGTTGTACACCTATTATTCCAACTGATTCTTTTGTTTGTAGCAGATAAAGAGGGCAAAGCTACAGCATTAGAATAATAATGTAGGGTGTATTTCACCAGTATCCTGGTGCGTTACATTCTTATTCTCCAAATCAATACTTTTAAAAATGTATGCAGTCTCTGACTTCTGCTGATACCCCAAAAGTACAAACTGTTTTATCCTAGTGCAGGGAAGTGGGAGAGAGGACTGCTGGGTTCTAGGCTTGGCTTGGTACTGTTGCACTCTGTTATCATACACAAGTCACTTATTGAGACAAGAAATCATCAGATACTCTCTCACAAACTGGAATTTAAATTCCACCTTTTCTCGCTAATATCCTGGGACCAACATTTCTACAACAACAGTGTAAACAGCAAGTCACTTAATGACACAATGCCTTAACGTAGCCATCTGTAAAATGGGAGCAATAATTCCCAGCCTTACAGGGGGGTTGTAAAGGGTTCTGAGATCCACTGATGAGAGGTGTAAGAGAGAGCCAAAACACTGATAAAGTAAAAATGGAAATGACAAAACAGAATGACTCTTACTACCCAGAATGACTCTAATTATGACTAATGGGAGACATTTTCTGACAAAATGATTTTATTCTTTCCAGAGGAGAAAGAGGGTTTCAGAACTAATGGCAGATTAAGTGCTTACATGGTATATATCAGGGGTTGGCAACCTGCGGCACGCATGCCAAAGGCGGCACGTGAAACCGTAGATTAATGAAGACTTGGCACACCACTTCCCAAAGGTTGCCGAGCCCTGGTATATGGTATACAGTAGAAACCTGTGAAATGAAAAGGCCTCCTGTTGTACCAAAGCTTTTCTTAGCAGGTCTGTTACTTCCATTGCCAAGGTAACAGCTCTTCCAGGAAATAGATTTTGGTTTGATGCATGGAAATGTCTCCCTCTTAACAGATCTATTCTTTGATCAGACCCAGTGTCCTACTGCCTTTCAGTCCTCTACAAGTTTGTTACTCCTTTCTCAGAGGCACGTTCAAACTGCCTCTCAAGATTTGTCTGTGTTTTGGTTTGGACTCTGCAGATCCATTCCTTTAACAGGAGTTTAAGTAGATGCTGCTGCCTATAACATGTGCTGTGTCTCCCCTTTTATGTAGGTTTGGTTTCTTTTTTACATGTCTGACTTAGCTGCAAGCTATTTATTTTCAGCAAGTGTATGTCTCTTCAATGGCTCATCTCCTCCTGCTTTTTTATTATCCACCCTGCCTTTCTAGCAGCATTTACAGCCAACAGAAGCTGAAGATGGTTTATGGAAGGAATTCCTTGCAGACATTTATCTTAACTAATTAGGTGTTTTTAGGAGGAGAATAACAATGATTCTTCCTTTCTGAAATAGACTTTTTCCTTTATTTTGGTGTGTAAAGTTTAATTATTCCCAAAAGCTGATCTCTGAACAGCGCGCGTTGTGCTGCCACAAAGGAAACCCACGTTTGTGTCTCGCTGCCCAGGCTGAGCTTTGAGGGTTGGGGCAGTGACTCATTCAGGCTGCAGGGACAGTCCTGATTCAGCGACCCCATACTCACCGCTCACTGATTCCTGTCATTGCCTTGACAACAGCCTGGCAGAAAGCTAGCCATCCCTGGGTATGTCTACACAGCGTTTTGGAGTGAGCCTCTTAGTCTGGGTCTGCAGACTTGAGTTAGCAGGGCTTGCGTGAGCGCTCTAAAAATACTGGTGTGACAGCTCTTTGACGTTGTTACTCTGGTTCTGAAGCCCACCCCCTTCCCTAGGCTTCGGAGCCTGAGCTCCAGCCCGAGCCATAACTTCCAAGTGCTGTCTACACAGCTGCTTTTAAAGCACCAGCCCAAGTCCTGAGCTCGGAGGCTCCTTCCGAAATGCTGTGTAGACGTGTTCCTTTTGTCCCAGCTGGAGGTTCAGTTCTGCCCCCATGTGAGCGCAGAATTGCAGGGAGGGAGAATGTGTGAAAATCACAATTTAAATTGGTTTGTGATCAGGGTAAAGGAGAGAGGAGATTCCTTGAAACACGTAGGCGAGCCTGGCTCCAGCAGAAGGCCCTTTGGAAGGTAGCTAATGGGTACATCTACACTGCAGTCAAAGACCTGCAGCATGGCCATGGTTGGCTCAGGTCAGCTGACTCAGGCGAATGAGGCTCGGGCTGCAGGGCTGAAAATTGCAGTGTAGACACCGGAGGGGGGTGGGTCTCAGAGCCTGGCACCAGCCTGAGCCCGAATGTCTATGCTGCAATTTTTAGTCCCACAGCCTGAGCCCCGCGAGCCCGAGTCGTTTGACCCGTGCTCTGAGACTCGGTGCCAGGGGTTTTTTATTGCCGTGTAGATCTACCCAATGTCTCCTGTTTTGGGCTGTGGGCTTTGGAGGCCCTTTCCTCTTTCAGCCTGGTTTGTGTGTGTGCTTTGTCCCTAGGATATCCCCACAGGAGCTGACAGCTGTGTGACCAGCCTGTCGTGTGACTCGCACCGCTCGTTGATCGTGGCAGGGCTCGGTGATGGGTCCATCCGTGTCTATGACAGGAGGATGGCTCTGAGTGAATGGTAACTAACTGCAGCATTCCCTGTAGCCCACTGCAGTCCCCCTGACTGGCAAATGGTCTCCTCTCTGTGGGCTCTTGTCGTAAAGGCTCCACGTTCGCAGTGCACTTACCAGCTGTCACACTGGCTTCAGTAACTAGAATGTGTCACTGAAAGAATTTGTAATGTTTCAGTGAGCCCTTTATCGCCTTCATTATAGTACATGTGTGCCCAGTCCCATTCGTTAATATTGTCCCACCTCAGCAACCTTGCTGGAAGCCTGTTGGTTCAGGGATTTTCTCAGCTGACTCAGAGCTCTGTGGTGCTTGCCTGCATAGTGACAAGGATCATGCCCTGCATCATTAGACCCCCCAGGTTTGCTAACAAAGGCCAGAGGTGTGAGAAGGAGTGGCCCTTTTCTTCACCTCCATGATTTCAACCAGCAGGACTCAGAAGGTCCCCAGCTGCAGAGCTCCAGCTGCAGATATTGGAGGTGCTCGCTGTGCCTCCTCAGATTTCCTTCCAAAAAGTTTCCCCTTTCTCTGCTTGCTCCTCAGCCGCGTCATGACCTACCGGGAGCACACAGCCTGGGTCGTGAAAGCATATTTGCAGAAACATCCTGAAGGCAACATCATGAGTGTCAGGTAAAAAGGTCTTGAACATTGGAGACATTTTCCTCTCCCTTTAAAAATTGGTCACTGATATGTCAACACCAAAGAAGGTAAAACTCTGCACTTTGGCATTTCAGCTCAGTAGTTAACTCCTGCTCCAAAAGTTGGTGAGGGAAAGGAGGGAGAAGGAACGAAACCTGTAGCCTACCTGGAAGTGCATGAGGGGGTTCTAGGAGACATTGTATGCTCTGTTTCTGCCTCTTTGTTGCAAATGGCCTTGTGGGGGTTATAGGTGAGAGGACAGAAGAGGAGAGGACGTTCACTCTGCATCCCCTGGGCATATTGCTTGCTGGATTACTTCACCATCTAGCAATTTTCTACACATAAATCCATTTCTGCTGCTCAGTAAATACTGTGTGGAGAGCAGCCGATATTTATTTGCCTGTTAAAGGGACAGCAGAATACAATTTACGGTCACAAAGCTGCACTTTGTCCACAGAGATGCTCTTCTTCCTTGTTTACAGAATGTAAACAGAACATAATTCTCCAGGATGTAATGCTTTCCTGAGGCAGGGGATAGAGTGGCAAAATTTATCACGATTTTTAGAAAGGGGCTTAAATGGTGCAGCTGCCAGATTTGTAGTGCTCCCATATTAGAGTTTTTAATCTTCCTCATAATCTCCCTCAGCAATCCCAGGGAGCCAGGTTGGCATCCCTGCCTTGCATGCCTCTGTCTGAAGGAGCAAACATTCGCTTCCTCTCCTCCACATCCTCCTCAGCAGTGTCAGAAAGGCAGGAGAAAATCTCTGGTCCCCCATCCCAAAGCAACTGGACTCTGGTCAAACAAGCCATCCTGCAGTTCATTTCCTCTCCAGAAAGGAATGCCTTCGGGCTTGGAATAACTACAGTATCCATGAAGAGTGGCTTTTGTAAAAGAATTATCGCCAGCAACTGGTTCCAGTATAACTATGTCCTGAAATGCCTGAGACATTTGTGTTGCCAACTCCACATAGCAGGAAGTCACCGGACAAACCCTGCGCGCGCACACACAGGAGAGTATAGTCACAAAAGCATTCACAAGCAGCTCAATAGTGTTAATAAAATCTATTCCATGCTCTTACTACATTTTATTGCACACCAGAAGCAGCTACAACAGTACACCATCCTCATCAGAAGGGTGCCCTCTGCTCATTGGGAAGGAAACTGCAGCCCTCTGCTCATTGGGAAGGGTGCTCTGTACACGGCAGCCCAGCACGGCTTGGGTTGGTTAATTTCAGCTGAGCCTCCCTTTCTTGCCAGCCTCCCTTTCTTGCCAGCCTGGATTTGAGCTGACAGGCTAGTGGAAGGGAGAGCCCAGAGCCAGGGGGAGGAGGGCAATCGCCTCACCTGAGCTTGGTGCTTCAGGGTGCCAAGAAAGTAGATTTAAAAACAAAAATCTGCTAACTGGACCCCTTCCCCCCACTTCCAGGGTTTGATTTCTGAAAAGAGCTGGGCAGCTAGCCCCAGGCCAAGCCAGGGGAAGGAGTAAAGGGGAACTGAAATCAAGCTAGCTCTGCCTTTGATCCTGTAGTAAGGGCTTCATCCCTGGAGGCCCGGTGCCCCCCTGCCCCGTTGGGGCACATGGCCCTGTCTCATCTCACCCCACCTTCCATCCATGCAGCTCTCCTCACTCTAACCTGCCTCCCCGGCCCAGCCCGCTTCATTAGCCGGCATTCCCTGCATCACAGGGTGTGCTGCCTACTATGGAGCAGCGAGAAAGAACATTTGGGTAAAAACAAGCCCTGGCAAATGTGCTGCTCTCTCCAACGTGTGCCTGGCTTTAGCAAAGTATTTAATTAGCCTCCGCAGACTTCAGTTCCTCGCCTGCAGATTATAGTGATCTCAGCCTAAGCAGCCCTGGGATGTGATTCCTTCCGAGGACACGCTCCATTGAGACGTAATGACACTGACTTGGGGTGCAACAGAAAATAGTAAGAAGAGCACGGAATGGATTTTATCAACACTCTTGAGCAGTTTGTGAATGATTTTGTCACTATACATATAGGTGACGTCTTTCTCTGAATGGCACTGTGATTGGCAGTGACAGTCGCTAGATTTATCACTGGTCACTTGGACACTTATTTTCTCTCTAGGGAAACCAAAAAGTCACTAAATCTAGTGACAAAGTCGCTGAGTTGGCAACGCTGGCAATAATTACCCAGCGGAATCCTAGAGGACCCTCATCTGGATCAAAAAGCACGAGAGAATGAGTTTATAACCTAGAATTGACCATTGTAACCAGATCACCAGGGGAAGCTCACTCATATGACTGAAGGGATGATGACACCTAGGCTGGATAGTCATGTGGTCCTTTGTCCAGCCATTTTGATCTAACCACTAGGACCATGATTAGATTGTCCTATTCTCTAATAGTCCTTTAAGAATTCTTATTCCAAAATCTCAGCCTTACAGATTCATAGAGTATTGCAAGAGGTAGGCCTAGCTAGCTGTGCCTTAGACTCACTTCCTAATTGTGCTTAATTGTGGAGAAAATACGTCAGTTGCGGGGAGGGGAGCGGGAACAGCATGTCTGGTATAGAGCGCCACCTGTGCCCATAGAGTAATCTAGCTTTAATAATCCCTCTGCTTAAGGAATAATCAGCAACCGAGTTTTTAAATTTTCATCTGATCTCAAAACTCCATTGTTTGGGACTGGGTCTAGTTCCTTGAAACACTCCAGCCCCTGCTTGTGCAGACTGAACTTTCTATGAAGGTTCAAACATCTTTACATAAGCATCCTAGTTCAGCAACAGTTGTGTTAAAGGTGATCAGTGTCTTTCTAAGTACTGCTGGTTCAGGATCGCTGACTCTATTGATTATCACTGGGTGCCTCAGCAGCATTAGACCCAGTGGAGTCTGACATCCTCATTTTAGTTAGAACCTGCTATTATTCAGTTTAAATCGTGCTTATCTCATCACCTGGTGTCTGTTTAATTGGGTCAGAGCGGCCATGAATCTTTTCCGTGTTGCTGCCATACCCTGGTGGCCGTATCTGGGGCCAGTTCTGTCCTGCACCGGTAGCTTTGCCTGGATCGACCCTTAGAAGATATAAGCTGTTAATCAGCGTTTGCTGACACCTGCTCCACAGAGTCCTCTGAACAGCAAGGGACTTATGGACCAGGGTCCAAATAACTGGCATCGTGGGCGGTTGCATAGGAGCCCCTCAGATTACTGCCTGCTGCTGGACTGGAGCAGTCACACTGGAGGGAGGAAAAGGAACTGGGGCCTCATACACAGCTTGTTGTATTGTGGGCGTGACATCCCAGTGAAAGCCCTTTTGTCATGTCGATGGGGGTGGAGTCAGATAATAGTCACTCCTGGGGCCAGCAAACGTTCTTTCCTTTGTGTGTGTGTGTACACAGCACCTCGCCTGCTGTGGATCCTACTGGAAACCAGTGGTGCTGGGGTGGATACAGTCATGCTGGACGTAGAGCGGGAGAGGTGGTACTGGGCTGAATCTCTTCTCGGGTGTAGTCCTGTCAGCGCCACAACCAGGGCAGTGCAGCCGCCCAGGGCGCAAAGCCGCGAGGGCAGAGAAATGACAAGAAAACTGTAGGGGGTGGAAGTAGGCTTGCTCGCCCCGGTCACTAAAATGCCCAGTTATGGCTCTGCCGTGCATAATGGTGGTCTGTTCGCAGGCAAGAGAATGGCCTTTTCTCTGGGGCTTTCGAGGCTGCACTTCCAGTGGGACAGAGTCTAATGTGAACCTCCTCTGTTGATAGTGTGAATGGAGATGTCCGTTTCTTCGACCCCCGGATGCCAGAGTCTGTGAAGGTCCTTCAGATAGTCAAAGGGCTGACCGCCCTGGACATTCACCCACAGGCCAATCTGTTTGCATGGTAGGTTCTGACCCTATCCCACCTCCTCTGTGGAAAAAAGAGAGAAGAAATCCATCATTACAAATACCGTTCATGTCTCTTTTTTTCCCTTTGCTATGACCAGTGCCACTTCGTTCCCATGTGTGCAGTTCAGGTATTTTAACCCTTTTGTGTGTTACTGAAACCTTTGCACTGGTGACTCAGAGTGATGGTGCAGGGTGTTGCTAGTTCTCAGTGTGTCAGACTCCCTACCCAAAGGCAGCAGGTGTACGGCTGGGCTGAGGGGGGAGCCCCAGCATCCACTTCACGGTCACTGTGCCCTGGTAGCTGTGGGAGAACCACCTTAGGTGAACATGCACTTTTTCATTGGCTCTATATATTTTACATCTTGAAGTTACAGCATAAGAGATAAATCCTCAGTTTGAGCCTGTCTGTAAATCTCTCTGTGGTGAGGCTGCTGCAGCGTGGATTAAAACCAGTCTCTTTGCTTATAAGCGCGCGTGGTACACACTTTTGCTTTATAAATGACTCCTGTCTCCGTAGCCAAGTGGTAGTGAGTAGAAAACCTTTTATGTAGAATAGTATTGAATGAATGTGGTGAGTACATGATGTTCTCTCTTCCTTCCAGTGGCTCAATGAATCAGTTCACTGCAATCTACAATGGGAATGGAGAGCTGATCAACAATATCAAATACTATGATGGATTTATGGGACAGAGAGTCGGAGCCATCAGCTGCCTGGCTTTCCATCCTCATTGGGTCTGTATTTTCTTTTTAACTTTGGAATTTTTTTTGCAGTTCTGCATGAATTTCTGTGAAAAAGGAGCTGGTCACGATGACGAAAGACCTCCCCTTTGTACAGGAGGGTGCTGCACAGTCTTGCCCAACACAGTTCTGCAAGTGCACCTTAGTCCCTAACCTGCAACCTAGCTGCTTCAGTCCTCGAAGCCACCCTGCTCTGTCAATGCATTGCCATCCTATCCCAACAGCAGCACATGCGAATATGGCCAGTGCACCAAAGTGTGTGGTAGTTATTTAATGTGCAGAAATGTCCACTAAGGGCTAGAACAGGACTCCAAACTTCTGAGCCACTTTTGCTCACTGGTTGACTGCCCGTTTTTTCACTTCACTCTGGAACTGCCTTTTGATTTAGCTTTTCGCTCATGGCAGCTTATGCCAGAGATGTTCTGTAAGGTGTGTTAGCCTAGGACTCAGCTGAGCACCACCACCCTATTCTACAGGAGCCAGCTCTCTCCGCCAGCACATACACATGAGACAAGCCAAAATTTAGCCCAGGTTACAGTGCACCTCTCTATTCTGTGGCTCTTCCTCTAAAACTGATACCATCACCAAGTGCCTCGGAAATGGCTGCTGTCCGAACCCGCCTTACCACTGTATAGTACTGTACATGTGCATGGTGCTGTGCAGCAAAAAACACTGCTGAAAAAGTAAGAGTTCCTGTACAATCTAAAGGCACAAGCTCGTAAAATTCAGAACAAAACAGGGTGGAGAGAGTTTTTCAATGTGAATGTGTCACAGAGCTGGTGGCTCTGCACTAGTCTTTAGAAGGAGGGGAATGAAGGTGGTTGGCAGTTGTTTAATTAGGAGGTGTCACACATTTGCAGTATGTCCTGAGACGGCTGGAGATGGGAATAGTTGAGGGAGTTGGAAGGAGTAGCAGAAAGTAGCTGGATGGGGAATAGGGAGCAGGTGAAGGTTAAAGGGGACACGTAAGGGGGCGGAGTCATGTTAGAACCTTGAAGGTCAGGACATAAGTGGTTTACATTTAATGAGAAAGGACAGTGGCATTTGATGAAGGGCCTGAAGCAGTGGACAGAGCAGCGAGAGGAAGATGAGCTATGATGTGACATGCTATTGGCCCTCTGATCTGGGGGCAGGCTGGGGGGACAGGGGTGGGTGTTTCTCTGGATTGCTAGTAGAGGTTATGTACATTTTACATCCTGAGGCGGAAGACAATAAAGGGGAGCTTGTGCATCTCAGTCTGCTGCTCCTTTGCCTTGGGAAATCACCCTGCAAGAAGTCAAACACCTAAAGAATGATTTGGTCCTTGGGTTTGGGGGATGGGAAGAGGGGGTTAGCAAGTCTGAAAAATTTGTCTCCTTTAAAATAAACAAACAAAGAAACCCTCTAGTCCTGGTCTCTTTGAAGCCTGGAATTGCTCCTGGGGTTCTCGATAGAAGCGCGCCAATTTTCAATCCAGGGGATTGTTTGTAACAAACACATTTAGAAGAATTATACTAGAACTTGGCAGCTGATGGCCACCATAATTTTTTCCTTCAGCTGAAACAGTGGCATACAGTGTGCAGACATATAGGCCGAGATAGGTGGAGGAAACAGACTGTTGTAGCTACCTTGGCAGTCCCGGCTAGGAGCTCCCGAGCATCTGGCCAGCGGTGCTCAGAATGCTGCGACTCCCCACCTGGACTGATATGTATCTTGTAGCCCTTTTCCCTTCCCCACGTGACTCCTGCATATTTCACTTGTTTGCTCTCCGTCCCACAGCCTCACCTGGCGGTTGGAAGCAATGACTACTACATCTCCGTGTACTCGGTGGAAAAGCGGATCAGATAACAGCAGCCTTATTGGAGAAAGAGAGAGTCCCAGCGGGCAGGGCCATGTCTCACCTGTAATGTATATAGAGAAATGATCGACTTGAATGTTTAGTGTTGGCTGCTGCTGCTGCAACCCATAACTTGAACATGTTTTTTCTTCTGACTCAGCTACTGATGATTTGGAGAGGTGGAAAGAGAGACAATCTTCTATTTTCTTTTCAGCCAGAACCTCTGAAAACTACAGAAAAGGAACATTTCTTTTTTGTTTTCAGTGGTTGCTTCTGTTACAAACATGGTTCCAAGGCTCCGAAGGACTGGATGAGACGATACCTTTGTGAGGGGCTTTTTATTTCAGTCTTTGTTCTTTTCTTTCATGGGGGTCTAGGTAACTTAAGGAATGAAGTCTCACCCTACCAAGTGACCCCTCTGCCTGTTACCTATCCTGTGCCAAAGAGCAGCCCCTCTGGCAGGCAACAGGATCCCAGCTGGCCGCCTGCAGAATATCACACCTGGTCTTGAGCAATCTGTGTGTAACCGAGAGAAGGGAGACAGGAAATCATCTGCTGTGCTCGCTGGCCTCCCTCTCTCCAGTGGCAGTACAGACAGAGCGAGCAGACAAGCGTGCATGGCAGCAGGAGGAAGGGGGTCGGAGGTGAGGAGAACAGTAGCAGTGTGGAACACTGACAGGCCATAAAGCTCTGCATCCAGATGGAGGAGAAACAAGAAAATGAGCAACATCCTCAGTGCCCTAAGGAAATTGGATTGTGTCTGATGTAGCTACTTTCTGTTCATGGGCACGTACGTGTGTCAGTGCAGGTGAATGGGGTGAGAGACTTTGTCTTATTCACTCCATTGTTTCAGGAGTCGCTGTCCCTTTGCCCACAGCACACCCCCAGAGCACACGAGATGTCCTGACAACTGCATAGACAGAGAGAGGGCTTGTTCTACCCCGCCTTAAACCACAGGCTTTCATTTTTCTCAGAAGTGCTAATATTCTGCTAGCTAATAGACGTGACGGTATGCACCCAGCTGTATACATGTGCATTTGCATGCACCTTGGTCTATATGCATCCGGGCATATTTGTATGTGTCTGTATGAACCCAGGCAGATATGCATTGCATTGGCATGTCCTTGTGTGTCTACACATCTGGGCATCCACGTGTATGTTCTGATAACAAGAGAATCACTGCCGTCCTGGAGGGAGAGGGGCCAAAAGCAGATCATTCTGCCTCGTGCAAGACCATCTTGTCCCCAACTCTAGGGAAAGCTGATACCCTCTCCCACGCCTTTCATGCCTGTCGGTAATGAAGATTCCTGTCCCTTGGAATCCATAATGTGTCTGGAGATTGATTTGGGGAAGGAGGTGACGAAGCTGAAGGGAGCATTTCCCCAGTAAAGTACTGTCTAGATGTGAATCAGCCGGGCAGAAAGAACAAAACCCTGTAAAATAACAATGACGATGCTAAGCTATCCAAATCTAGGAAAACTCTCTCCATTCTGGTTCTGGCCTCACCGTTACTCACAGGCCAGCTGAGGTGCCTAAGTCAATGACAGTAGTGTTAATGAGAAAAGAAATGAACAACATTGTTGCTGCTTTTTGTTGTGGGCAGTAGTTTCACCTCCCATACTGAACTCAGCTGGGGATGGCTGACCTTGTCGCTGCCCATAACATGCCACATCATTCTGCTTCCGGAGATGCTCATTCAGTCTGAATGCAGCCAGGCAATGCCATGGCATCAGAATCGGCCAGGATCCTATCGTGCTCTGCCATTAAAAGTCAAATAGTAAAACGCTGCTGTCTGCAAATCTCAAAGTATTCCTGTTGCAAGGTGGCTTGAACTGTGGGGACTGAGGCAGGTACCCCAGCTGGGGCACTCACCCCACTCGCAAGCACAACTGCAGTCTTCTGTACCCTACGGTGATCCACGGGCCGCCTCACAGGATGCTGAATCGAAAGCGGTGGAAGGAAAGCTGGAGGAGCTGCTGTTTTACCTAAAAGTCTGTGTTTTTCTAATATGTGGACTACCAAAAGTTAGTGATGGGCTAAAAAAAAATTGCCTCTCTTGGTGGCCCATGGAGCTGCTGTTCTACACAGATTTACTTGCCCCAGTGTCTGTTGCCGTGGTACCAGTCTCGCCCCTCTGATTACCATGCCTGTCCCTCTGCGTGTGGCTCTGAGCTCAGGGAATGGCCAAGGACAGGCGTGCTGGCCAGCATTAAGACAGAGGTTGGGATTTGCAGATAACTGACTAACATGCACTATTTACAAACACCATAGATTTTTAACCTCAATCAGTGGATTTGTTTAAAGAACAAGCGATACCTGGCAAAATGCAAAGGTGCATTGTGGGAAGCTGCTTTGTCTTCATACCAGCATTCCCTGTGCAGCCAGGAGTAGGGTTTTTAACTGACTCGGCCTGTTGAGCTTTCATCTAAGCGTGTGCGTGTCTGGGCTCTGTTTTCACAGGTCTGGTGCAAAAATTCAATCATGAAGTTTAACCAAGGCTCTGGAGAGCATCCTACCTAAAAGTTCACTTATCTCTATTTATTTTACAAAAATAAAAAAGATATTAAAAAAAAAACTCTGAGATTGTAATGTGAGAGTAAAATAAATACAAACAATAAATGGTTAATAAAATATAAATGCAGAAACAGCCTGTGGTCAGGTCGTTTTATTGTAACGAATGGGAGGAGTTAGTGTTGCCTCGTCTTGAGAGCAGGAAAAAGGGCTGTGAAAGGTGGGGGGAAAATCATAGAAAAGTAGGACTGGAAGGAACCTCAGAACGTCATCTAGTCCAGTCCCTGCACTGAGGCAGGATTAAGTATTATCTAGATCATCCCTGACAGGTGTTTGTCTAACCAGTTGTTCAAAATCTCCAATGATGGAGAACCCATAACCTCCCTGGGTAATTTGTTCCAGTGCTTAACCACCCTGACAGTTAGTTTTTCCTAACGTCTAACCTAAATCTCCTTTGCTGCAAGTTAAGCCCATTGCTTCTTGTCCTGTCCTCAATGGTTAAGGAGAACAATATATCACCCTCCTCTTTATAACAACCTTTTACGTACTTGAAGACTATTATCATGTCCCACCTCAGCCTTCTCTTCTCTAGAGTGAAAAAAAAACAAAACATTTTTTTAATCTTTCCTCATAGGTTATGGTTTCCTAGATCTTTTATCATTTTAGTTGCTCTCCTCTGGACTTTCTCCAATTTGTCCACATCTTTCCTGAAGTGTGGTGCCCAGAACTGGACACAATACTCCAGCGGAGGCCTTATCAGTACTCACGAAAGTGGAAGAATTACTTCTCATGTCTTCCTTATGACACTCCTGCTAATACATCCCAGAATGACATTCACCTTTTTGCAACATATAGTTTTATTTAGTTTATTTAGTTTGTGATCCCCTATAGCCCACAAATCCTTTTCTACAGTACTCCCTAGGCAGTCATTTGCCATTTTATATTTGTGCAATTGATTATTCCTTCCTAAGTGTAGTACGTTGCATTTCTCCATATTGAGTTTCATCCTGTGTGATTCAGACCATTTCTCCATTTTCACAAGATCATTTTGGATTCTAATCTTATCCTCCAAAGTGCTTACAACCCCTTCCAGCTTGATATCATCTGCAAACTTTATAAGTGTACTCTGTATGCCATTATCCAAATCATTTATGAAGATATTGAATAGAACCAGACCCAGGACAGATCCATGCAGGACCCCTTTCAATCTGCCCTTCCGGCAGGAGGTCCACCAGAGCCGCGGGACCGGCGATCGCCAGAGCGCCCCCCGCGGCGTGCCACCCTGCTTGGGGCGGCAGAAATCCTAGAGCCGCCCCTGCACACAACTGATCAATTCAGTCCATAGGGGAGGAGGCTCATGCTCAGTCCATAGGGGAGGAGGCTCGTGCATGCCCCACTGACTCTGAGCTCTCACATTATAGCAGCCTCCATGAGTAAGGTTGCGTGTCTGTCACAGAGGTCATGGAAGTCATGGATTCTGTGACTGTCCATGACCTCCATGACTTCTGCGGCAGCCAGTGCGGCTGGTTCTGGGGCTGCCCGAGCACTTGGGCAGCCCCTGGGCCAGCAGCAGCAATTTGGGTGTGGGAGGGGTCTTAGAGCTGGGGCAGAGGGTTGGGTGCAGGGCGGCGCTGACCTCGGGGGCACCTCGGAAGCAGCTGGCATGTTCCTGCAGCTCCTAGGCAGAGGGCCGGGGGGCTCTGCACGCTGCCCCTGCCTACAGGCACCACCTCTGCAGCTCGTGGCGTGGGCAGCGCACGGAGCCCCCCTGGATTTCCCTCCCCATAGGAGCTGCAAGACATGCCAGTCGTTTCCGGGGAGCTGTGCGGAAACAGGTAGGGAACCTACCAGCCCCACCAACCCTCCCTCCAGCACCAGCAGGCACGCGTGCCACCACGTGCCCCCCTCCCAGTACCTGCGGTGCCTCCAGACCGCCCCCCCAGAGCACCCGTGACCCCCCGGCCCAAGTTTTAGTTAGGGGTCTATAGTACAAATCATGGACAGGTCGTGGGCCGTGAATTTTTGTTTACTGCCCGTAGCCTGTCCATGACTTTTACTGAAAATACCTGTGACTAAAACGTAGCCTTGCCCATGAGTAACACTTGCTGCCGTATCTGGTTAGTTAGGAGACTCTACCCCATCCTGATGAGCAATGGTCTGCCTGCATCCTCTCCTGGCTGGATTACAGCACCGCAATATACCTGGTACAGAAAGCTTCAGTCCATCTCCTCAGCAGCACTGGCTACCACGCGTGCATCACGCCTGTCCTGCACTCCGTATACTGACTCCCCATTGAATAGCGACACAAGTTCAAGGTCTCAGTCCTTGTCTTCACAGCATTCCACAGCCTGGGCCCAAGGTATCGAGAAGATTGACTAAAGCTCTTGGGTGAAGACCATGGTCGACGACTTCATTCCTCTGGCACAATGGAACTTTCTACAATAAGGGTAAAGCTCATCTGTGCAGGAGATGGAGCTTTCCAAGGTGGAATGAACTCTCCCAGGACCTGAGGACCATCACAAACCTCACCACTTCTGCTCTGAGTGCAAGGTACGTTCCTTTGACCTTGCCTTGTGTAACATGGGGCTGTGTATGTGTGTGTCCAAAGCAAGACATTCCACTCCACGCACGTCTCCTGCCAGGAAGAGGATGGGAGAACAAACCTGTGACAGATGTTAGTTGTGTTGCTTAATGCACAGCTGGAAGGCACTCGGATACTACAAGTGATGAGCGCAGTATAGGCAGTGCTATAGACTAGATGGGGCTAGAACGGATTGTTTGACGGGCTCATGTGGGAGCATTCCTCTACCTGCAGGGTGGCTCACCATGACACAGGGTGTCTGAGTGGAAGGCTGGCAGGGACATCTCAGAGCACATCCTGTCCCAGAAGGGTGACCCTTCTTCCCTTGGCAGTGTCAAAAGAAGCCCTTCCTGTTGCAGTAAGAGCTTGGAGGTTCCCTCTGCTGACAGAGATCGGGTGATTAGATCTCTATCAGCTCATCCCCTGAAACAGCTTCTAGAGAGGCTTTTGTTAGAGTGGGGGGGGGAATAAATCCCCCGAGTCTGGTGGCTTTGGCAGGGCAGACAGTTTGGATAAATGGCTGTAATGTTTTACTCTGCGTGGTCTGGCATGGCAAGGTGCCTCCTGCAAGCCTCTCATCTAACTGGGACCTTTCGGTGTGGAGGCAATAGTCCAGCTGACCGAGGAAGCTTGTCAGCAGAGTGTGGGAAAACAAAGGGTCTCTGTGAGATACAGCAGCAATAAGAAATAACTTAAACAGCTGCAGACAGCTACTGAAGATGAATCAGTGTGGTTAGCTGGGTCTTGGTGAAAACCGTTACTATAGTAACCCCAAAGGTGCACTGTCTGTTGTGTGTTCTAATCAACTGCAGTGACTACACTACGCTATTGTTTATTTAAACAAAGAGTGTTCGCAGCCATAACATCCGCTGTGCGCTGTGCACTCACTGGAGGGGTGACAGCCTGCCCGGGAGCTACTGGGTTCCATCTTCTGAGAATGTAGTTCCCATGAAAACGAGGGACTGGATAATGCTGGCCAGGGATGAGCATACCATGGGCAGCCACAGATGTGCTCCCAGGAATATAGCTCTGCTGATGCCCCTCAATCCTGACCCGCAGCCCCTGCTGTTCCAGCCTGTGCTCCCCACACGCGCAGAGTTCTGCCCCTCACTCCTGACCCACAGCCCCTGCTGTTCCAGCCCTGTGCTCCCCACACGCGCAGAGTTCTGCCCCTCAATCCTGACCCGCAGCCCCTGCTGTTCCAGCCTGTGCTCCCCACACGCGCAGAGTTCTGCCCCTCACTCCTGACCCACAGCCCCTGCTGTTCCAGCCTGTGCTCCCCACACGCGCAGAGTTCTGCCCCTCACTCCTGACCCGCAGCCTCTGCTGTTCCAGCCTGTGCTCCCCACACGCGCAGAGTTCTGCCCCTCACTCCTGACCCGCAGCCCCTGCTGTTCCAGCCTGTGCTCCCCACACGCGCAGAGTTCTGCCCCTCACTCCTGACCCGCAGCCCCTGCTGTTCCAGCCCTGTGCTCCCCACACGCGCAGAGTTCTGCCCCTCACTCCTGACCCGCAGCCCCTGCTGTTCCAGCCCTGTGCTCCCCACACGCGCAGAGTTCTGCCCCTCAATCCTGACCCGCAGCCCCTGCTGTTCCAGCCCTGTGCTCCCCACCCGCGCAGAGTTCTGCCCCTCAATCCTGACCCGCAGCCCCTGCTGTTCCAGCCTGTGCTCCCCACACGCGCAGAGTTCTGCCCCTCACTCCTGACCCGCAGCCCCTGCTGTTCTACTCCCGATTGTCTCATGCGCAGAGGCTGCCACTGATGCAGACGTCAGCCAAAACTGTTAGTTTTGGTGGCATGGACAAATGTGGACAAACTCATTTGCTCTTGTGACTTCAGACAGGGATCTGCCTTTGTTTTACCAAACCTGGCTTTGTCTGTAGCTTCCCAGAGCACAGACCTTGTTTTGTGTTGTTTAGCATGTGATGGGTCACTTAACTCAAGAGTTCATTGATAACAACTGAAATAACTCTCTGAATTGTTGGAAGGCCTCTACGTATTGGAGTCCACGTAGAAGTTGTGATGCTTTCGTGGGGCGCCAACGCCTGTGCGTGTCCTTGTTTAACACCCTGCGTGCAGCGGGAGAGTCTTGGCATCAGCTCAGTGCAACACTGGCCTGTCAGCCACTCAGCTGCTCCCCTCAAGCCTCTACTAGTCCTATCCTTGCCTGGCAGGTTAACATTAGGTGCCCGCAATGTTCAGCCCCCCTTGAAGAGCATTCCTCTGCAGTGTCCAGCCCCATCACTGGAGACTTGCAGAAGTTACCAAATCTGCTGTCTCCAACGAGACAGTGCACACATCGACCGGCTAGATCAGCTGAGGATGAACCCCTTTCTTCAGTATAACAGCTCCGAGATGAATTTCTACTACAACAAGAAGTTGTTTATTGATGAAGAACAGAGATGTAAGTGATACTAAGCAAGGATAATAGAAAAGAAAATGGTTACAAATAAAACAGAAGAATAATAGCCTTTCTAGTGACTACAACTTAGGCTACAATCCTTGTCTAAGGTAGTTTTCTCGCCTAATGCCGCCTCTCAGCATCACATGCTACCCACTCCTTGGGCTGGAATCCAGCTCTCATGGATGCAAAGAGTGTTGGTCTCTCTGTTCCCTCAGAGATGGATAACTACAATGTCTTTTCCCCTCTTCTGACAGTCCATTAACCCTTGGGAGTGTGACCCCAGACAATGTTCTTCTCCCCCGCTGATTGTTCTTCAGGGTGGGGACGATGCTGTCTTTCCTGTGTTCTTCTCATTCTTCTATCAGTCGGCTTCGCGTTTTGCCTGAATGTGCAAATATCATGCTCATTGTTTTGGTTCAGCCTGCTCCATTTACATTCGAGACCCAGGCCGACAAGCCACTCAACTTTCCTTTGTCTCAGACAAACTTGTTTGCCAGCTCTGCCTTGTTTCATGGATTGAGCATGTTTTCAGTGTACACCTACAACTTTGTCATTGTTACTCACACAAGCACCCCACAATGATTATAATGACCATTATGATATACGTTGTCATTTGATAACAGTCTGTATAGGTAAATACCATGGCAGCAATGTGTTGGGTATAGTGAGTTTGTCAGGTCTGGTGAGTTGCTGAGAGAGTAGTGAACCACAAGTGGGGCTCCGTGTTACACAAGTACCACATGTCGTGGACCCTTTAACATTTTATGATAGAGGTGAGTTTGGTGTGAAGAAAGGATGGAGAGGAAGTAGCTGTCCAAGGTCCTGATCCACAGTCACTTTCCCTTTTTGTGCCTGACTCCAATCCGTCTGGGAGTCAGCCTTGCTGCTGCTTGTGAATGGCACTCTCCTGCTCTGAGCAAATAAACTGCACTGAAAACAAAGCAAACACTGCTTTGCACTGATTGCACAGGAGAATTGTCCCCCCACCCCACTCCCCATTGCCTTGGGTTTTCATTATCCCACCTCTACCTATCTTGTGTGTCACTCCCACCTTTAAAATAAGCATCTGACACTTGAAAAATCCAGCTGTTTCATGTCCATCTAAGTAGACCTGCTGCAATCCAAAGAAGAGGGATTGGTTGTAATTCCTGAGTTAAACCTCTCCCACAGAATACACCCTGATTGTTAAAATATTCGTTGATGAATACCTGTTAGTATGATCTCCACAGGAGGAGTGTGAATAACCTCACAAGGGAAGTTGCCATCCAACTGATATTTCCTGGCAGGACCTGCAGTCTGGAGACATAAGCTAGAACTGGCTGTGGGGAATGGAGGATCCATTTGAATGCAGGGACTTTCAAAGCTGTAGTAAGCTATGTCCTTTGCCTTTCTCCTCCCACCCCAGTATTTTAATTAATAACCATACTTAAATTAACCAAACAAGTGTTCAAAGTAATCAAATTTGTCTCACAGCCAATCTAAAAGTCTCTGGTTATAACATTGAGGAGTCCTTGTGGCACCTTAGAGACTAACAAATTTATTTGGGCATAAGCTTTCGTGGGCTAAAACCCACTTCATCAGATGCATGGAGTGGAAAATACAATAGCAGGTATATGTACATAGTACATGAAAAGATGGGATTTGCCTTACCAAGTGGGGGGTCAGTGCTAACGAGACAATTCAATTAAAGTGGAAGTGGGCTATTCTCAGCAGTATCGGAGGGAGGAAACACCATCAGGGGCTCATTCACCTGCACATCTACCAATGTGATATGTGCCATCACGTGGCAGCAATGCCCCTCTGCCCTGTACATTGGCCAAACTGGACAGTCGCTACACAAAAGAATAAATGGACACAAATCAGACATTAAGAATTATAACATTCAAAAACCAGTAGAACACTTCAATCTCCCTGGACACACAATAACAGACTTAAAAGTGGCAATTCTTCAACAACAAAAACTTCAAAAACAGACTCCAACAAGAAACTGCAGAACTGCAATTAATTTCCAAACTGGACACCATCAAATTAGGCCTGAATAAAGACTGGGAGTGGATGGGTCACTACAAAACCTAATTTCCCCCTACTGTTACTCACACCTTCCTGTCAGCTCTTTGAAATGGGCCACCCTGATTACATTGCCCTCATTACCACTACAAAAGTGATTTTTCATCCCTTGATATTCTACTGCTGAGAATAGCCCACTTCCACTTTAATTGAATTGTCTCGTTAGCACTGACCCCCCCACTTGGTAAGGCAACTCCCATCTTTTCATGTACCGTGTATATATACCTGCCTACTGTATTTTCCACTGCATGCATCTGATGAAGTGGGTTTTAGCCCACGAAAGCTTATGCCCTAATAAATTTGTTAGTCTCTAAGGTGCCACAAGGATTCCTCGTTGTTTTTGCGGATACAGACTAACACGGCTGCTACTCTGAAACCTGGTTATAAAGTGTGTTTTAAATGGACTGAGGGTCATGCCCTACATGATCCAGCTGACAGGTTGTTTCTTTTCAAATTACTCTTCTGTACTGTGTTTTAGACCCTTTAAACAACAGGTTAGTGATTTGCTCTTCCCTATAATTAGATACAGTGATTCAAGTCTTTGATTACATTCTAGGTCTTGTGTTTTGCCTCCTCCTGGTGGTTTGTCTGAGCCTCAATAACCTCTCGGTATGATTTGCCTGTGTGAATCCAGGGCTGTGGGAGCATTGTCAGGGTCACACAACAGGATTAAACCCTGTGATGTTGCCAGTCGCTGAACAATATGTAACATCTGGTTGTAATCTAGAAACACTGGAGCTTTCAGCAGTTGGAAGCCAGACTCTGCTGTGATTTTTGTAGAGATTGATTCTCCTCCTGCCCCCCTGGCCCTGGATTCAACCCGGCCAACAATTTTTGCAGGTGCAGCGTTTGGTTTGTTGAATTGTGACAGCAAATACGAGTAGATTTCTGATTACCTGATCTGCAGGCGTCTGCAGTTTGGGATTGGGGAGAAGGCACAAAAATGGAAGAATGATTCTTCAAGGAGGGAATTGCCCTCACAAAGCCCAGGCGGTTTTATGGAAGCCAGGGCCTTCATTTGACAACTTCTAATAGTTCCATGGAGCTTTGGTCACCTGACAGGGTCCCATTTCACAGACAAGTCCTCTAAAATAACAGTATTTGAACGTCGGCTGCTGAAGGGTGGAGTTGTAATGAATTGAGGTGGTTGCACTGAAGGGTGACATAGCAGCTGCAGGTTCGTCGTCCGTGGATTGGCTTGACTGGGAGTAAATTGCTCTTAAACTGTGCTGAGTAAGAACTCACACCCTGTCTGTCTCTGAGGATTTTAAGGCCCCTCCTCTCCTACCAGCAGCCATTCCCAAACCCGTTGCTACCTTCTCTTCTCTTTAGCCTGTCTTGGTATCAGCCAGAGGGGGCAGGTAGGTTACCCAAGAATGGCTCCATTTTGAGGAGAGAATATACACGCTCTGAGAAGGCCAAGTATCACTGTGCCTCAGTGGGTCACAGCTGAGAATACCAAATTCAGGACAAACTGCTGAGAAATAGGGCAGACGCCCCAAAACTGGTGGTTATTCCCCCATAAAATATACCAGACCAGCAACAAAAGTAAATTTCTGTTTCACCACGCTGGCTAACAAGAAGTCAGAAAAGCAGTCTCCTTACTTACCACCACCAAAAACACCACTAGACTTAATGATGAGTGGTTATTTAAAACCAATTTCAT
This sequence comes from Mauremys reevesii, assembly GCF_016161935.1. Lineage (NCBI taxonomy): Eukaryota > Metazoa > Chordata > Testudines > Geoemydidae > Mauremys > Mauremys reevesii. Next base: position 42,672,165 of record NC_052637.1, on the reverse strand, counting down.
TAACCAAAGGGTTCTTCTGATCCCAAAGAACCAGCCACATACCCAGGTCAATATACAACTCACATCTTTCTCTTGCCATTCCTCTACTATCTAAAATCTAAAGGTTTATTTATAAAAAGAAAGAAAGAAAGATGAGTTAAAATTGGTTAAAGGAATCAAATACATACAACAATTGCAAAGTTCTTAGATCAGGTTTGTAGCAGTGATGGAATAAACTGCTGGCTTGATAAGTCTCTGGTTGCTTCCAAATCATTGGAAGGTCCTCAGTCCCTTGGTTAGAATGCTCCCATTAGTGTGAGTTTATAGTCCAGAGGTCTGAGCAGGAAAGAGGCAAAATGGAGATGTTTCCAGGGCCTTTTACAGCTTCTGCCAAGTGAAGGGAAACCCATTGTTCTTACTGTGGAAAATTACAGTAACTAAAATGGAGTCACATGGGCGAGTCACATGTCCATGCCTGCTTCGCTTAGTCATAGCAGAGGCCATTACCCATACTCTAGTTAGAAGTTCACAGGAAAGTCAGTTAAGTGTAGATAGTATCAGAGGTGTAGCCGTGTTAGTCTGGATCTGTAAAAAGTGACAGAGTCCTGTGGCACCTTATAGACTAACAGAAGTCTGACGAAGTGAGTATTCACCCACGAAAGCTTATGCTTTGCTGCTTTTTAAGTGTAGATAGGCATCTCCCACGGTCCATTGTGAGTTAAGTGTTCCTTGATGGGCCGTTCAACTTGAGTTCCTTCACAATGTGTTGGCTAAGTACCTCGCGTGTGTTACCACATGAGCAAACACATTTGAAATAAAGATACGTGGTCAATATTTATAACTTCAGATACAAAAATGATACCTGCATACAAATGGCATAATCATATTCAGCAAATCATAACCTTTCCATAGACATCTTACATGCCACACTTTGTACAAGATTTGTTGCAATTATATGACAGTGGTCGCAACTATGATCTACATGGTCTTATTTAACCTGATAACGTCACATCAACCATGGCCACTAGAATCATTTTTAATGCCATAGGCCCTGCCTCAGCAATCCAACCCTATTCAGCAAAGCATGTGCTTCAAATGAAATGTCCTCAGGTGCTGTGCTGAATAGGGGTGGATTTACGAATGTGTTTAAATCCTTTGCTGAATTGGGACATTCAATAGTAATTAATTTTTTTGTAACTAAGATATCGTTTCACCAGCTCTTCCCATGAGCATTGCAGTTAGTGTTAAGTCTCTGGGCTCTGGCGTGTGACCCATAGTGGCCGACTTGCTGTTCAAAGCCTAAAGTGTTTATCACATCTGCTGTAGCTAGTCTGTTCTGGGATGATGCTTTCAAAGAGAATGCGAAACCCTCTCCTGCCTGAGCCATACAGTGGGTGGCAGCGTGGCTGTGAGTCATGAGATGGGAGCAAGTCAGCTCTGAAGAAAGTACGACTGAGGAGGCACAGGGAGAGCTCAAAGAATCAAAATGGTGACGCAGGACTAGACACGGTCCCAGTCCGGGATCCCTAATTGCAGCCTGTTTGTATCCATGGCGTGCCAGCCGGTATTGTCTAACCAGAGAACTCCTCTGAGGTGTGGATGTGGTTCCTGTCGAAGCATCGGATCTGGTTTCCAGAGAACTGCCTCACTGAGCCATTGCAAAAGTGTTTGTGAGAATAACCTGGTAGTCAACTGGTCTGCAGCACTGCCAGCTCAGTGTGTGAACGTTGTCAGAACTCAGAAGATAAGCGCAGTTGGTCCTGTTCAGTGCCTAGGAGGGAGCTGTCACTGTTGTGTTTGCCTCATAATGAATCTCCCCGCACATATGAATGTGTCCCTTACAGTCTAATGCTGCATGGTGCTGTTGGTGATTCACAAGGGGATGCTTTTCCCAGTGGTCCATGGTGATGACAGGTGGTGCTACGCTACTGAGTGGTGCCATCTTTCAGTGATGTCCTAGTCTCTTTTGGTCATTAACGATCCCATGGCACTTCCCACAAGAATGATCCAGGGATTAACACTCTGACCTGGGTAATTGCATTCATCCTACTGAACGTTCTCCTTGTGATTTCTAATATAGATGTTGTCCATTTTCTGCCCTAAAGTGTTGCTGTGAGCTGTTAAACCTCTGCAGAGCTCTACTCGAGACGTGGGTGAAGTAATCCCCAGATATAGTCTGTGCATCCGTTTTAAGTTTCTTTAGCGCTTTGGGGTTCTGACAGATGAAAGAAGCTCTATAAATGAAAGTGAAGTTAATGGTGTGATACATCTCATCAGCTCAGGCAAGCACTGCTTATAGAGTCGAGGTTTTCGAACTGTCAGTGACAAGAGTAACATGAAAACACTCCAACTGCCAGATAAAAATATCGTTGTGCGGGTTTGTTTCGTGTTTAGGGATGACCTCATTCAGCAAATTCACTTCATGACGTTCTTTTAATTTGGATTTCTCTGACACAGTCGGAAATTGATTACAATTTCCTGCAACAAAGAAGCTAATTTTGCCCTCATGTGGTTCCTACATGAATTAATTCATTTTCCCAGTTAGCTTGGATACAAAGCCTGGAGTTTCTCTGCCCCATGAATCTGGCCTTTATCAGGAGGATCTCTTGGCCCAGTTTGCGGGGAGGCATTTCCTCTCTAAGGACAGTGCCTACAAGGGGTGCTGCTGCTCAAACTGTGACTGAGTGTTACTGAGCTTCCTTTTCATTGAGCTGCTCAGAAAAAGTTGCAATAATCCTGCTCTCCACAATCCATCACTGATCCATAGAACAAAGAAATTGTTTTCTGCCTCCTTCCCAATACTTGCCGGCCGGGCTGCATCTTAATAAGCTGATGTGACACTGATTTTTCTTTCCTGTTGGTTTGCTATAACTAGCTGAGGAATGTGTAAAGCCATGGAGTAGAAGTTTAGTAATATGCTAAACAGTTTTCTTCCTAACCTCAGTTTAACCATTGCCTTACCTCTTCTTTTTGGCAAATGTTACACCCTCTGCTATGTCTGGGCCACACTCTTCTCTGAGCTGTGGAACACACCAGAAAGGACTGGGCATTGTTCATGGGTGCACAGAGTTCTCTTCTCTGCTTCTGCAAACCCTGCAGGGATCACAACTGCTTTAGGTAGTTGAAAATAGGCCAAGTTCAGCCCGGGGGTAACTCCAGCTGAGTCTGTGGATTGACACCAGGACTGAATTTGGCTTAGAATGTTTTAAACAGACAAGATACTGACCTACAGGGCCTGCATCTTCCAGCATGATACAGTCAGTGGGAAAGAAGTGAACACGAAGGAGGGACTGAATCCCAAGTGAATCCTTTACCTTCCCCATTTGTAGGATTTAGTTTTCACAAATGTTAGGCTTTGTTCTGCTCTACACATTGTGGTTTCTCATTCAAAGCGGGAGCTCTAAATAACATCAGAGCTTTCGAGTGTGCTGGGGCAAGTGAGGTGCCAAAGAATCATCCTACTCCAATTGCGGTGGAGTGGTTGCGAGCAGCCGCCTCGCTTTCCAGATGACACAATGTGCCATTGCCACACTTAAAGCATGCAGGGTGCATTGGAATTTACACAGATACAAGCCTCTGGAGCTAGTTTCCTGCTAATGTGTGGGATGCTTCTTGCTTGTGATAACCGAAGTGTCACCTCTTCTGGGTCATGCACCTAGCATAAAAATAAATGGAATTACAGAACGTCATCCGAACCCAAACCTGCTGCAGACTCCATTTCACAGAGCTTAGTGGGAAATGGAGATGCTGGAGCACTTTCAATTCACTCTTGGCTTTTGAGACATCTGTCAAAACAGCCTGTTTTGCCTCTTTTTTTAAGGTGCTGCACTCTAGTAGACTGATGCTTTCTGTTCCTATTAACTTCACTGCCTACTCTACCTGGAGCTGTTAATGGGCAAGAAAAGCATAATTCCAGCTCCTGGCATTAATTACTTCTGCCTCTGCCAGACCCCTAAAACATCGGGTAAGTAACAAGCAAACAGCTTCTGTTCTGCATGTGGCCATTTCTGCTCCAGATACAGCAAAGAGCTTTGCAGTGAATGGGAGCGGCTGTTCTCATGCTTCTCCTCTCATGGGCACAGTGGTGCCATCCCCATTCTCCTCCCTGTTGTGATCACTCAGCACCCCCTGACGATTACAACCATTGCTTCCCAAGGAAAAGCCTTCAGGGAGCTTTGCAAAGGCACAAATGGGAGTTAGGAACCTGATTCCTATTGACCTAAAGTGGGAACTGTGCACCAGAATGTCCTTTGTGCCTTTGAAAATCTTGCCCCTAATGTCTGAATTGGGCTGCTCTGCCTTACACCAGAGACTGGACCAGTGCCCAGACAGCCCATGGCCAGAGCGCCTGAAGGCCCCTTTGTGACTCCCTCCTTGCTGCACTGAGTGCTCATTAGCCAAAGCCAAGGACTGGGCCATTTGTGTCTATTGTGGGACTGGGTGTACGGCTTCATGCCTGAGCCTGACCCCTCTAAAGCCTCTGCGTATGGCCCACGTTGAGGCTCCGACCGGCTAGCTCAGCGCTGGGCGTTAAGGAGAACTTGGTTAGGAAGTTGTCAACTACTGACTTGTTTCAGTGGAAGCAAAGCCCCAGATCTGGTGTGTCTGGTGCTGACTTCATGGTCTAGGCTTCCCAGCGGGGTGGCTGAGCTGGAATGCTCGGTCAGCCTGTCTGCTGGCCAGTAGATGCAGCAGACCAACGACCGGAGGGCTGGCCCTGTCACAATGGAGAGAGGTAAAGAGCAGGGTCCCCCACTGAGCTGTTCGGGGACCTGTGCTGTTCAACGTGTTCATAAATGATCTGGACGAGTGAGTGAACAGTGAGGGGCAACGTTTGCAGAAGATACAGAATTACTCAAGATAGTTAAGTCCAAAGCTGACCATGAAGAGCTATGAAGGGATCTTGCAAAAGCGGGGGACTGGGCAACAAAAATGGAGGATTAAATTCAATGTTGATAACTGCAAAGTAATGCACATTGGAAGCTATACGTACACAATGACGGGGTCTAAATTAGCAGGTACAGCTCAAGAAAGACGTCCTGGATAGTTCCCTGAAAACATCCACTCAATGTGCAGTGGCAGTCAAAATAGCTAACAATGTTAGCAACCATTAGGAAAGGGATGGATAATAACACACAAAATATCACAGTGCCACTGTATAAATCCCTGGTACAGCCACACCTTGAAAACTGCCTGCAGTTCTGGTCACCCCATCTCAGAAAAGGTATAAAAAAGGCCAACAAAAATGATTAGGGGAAGGGAACTACTTCAATATGAGGAGAGATTAAAAAGACTGGGACTGTTCAGCTTAGGAAAAAGAACGACTACGGGGGATAGAGGTCTATAAAATCATGACTGGTGTGGAGAAAGTGAGTATAGAAGTGTTATTTACCCCTGCTCAAGAACCAGGGGTCACCCAATGCCATTAATAGCAGGTTTGAAACAAACATAAGGAAGTACTTCTTCAGTCAATGCACAGTCAACCTGTGGAACTCATTGCCAGGGGATTTTGTGAAGGCCAAAAGTATTAACTGGGTTCAGAAAAGAATTAGATACATTCCTTGAGGACAGGTCCATCAATGGCTATTAGCCAAAATGGTCAGGGATGCCATCCCATGCTCTGGGTGTCACTAAAGCTCCAACTTCCAGAAGCTGGAACTGGATGACAGGATGGATCACTCAAAATGTTCATTCCCTGTGAAGCATCTAGCACTGGCCACCATTGGGGACCGAATACTGTGCTAGATGGACCATTGGTCTGACCCAGTCTGGCTGTTCTTATGACAAAGGCCCTCCAGCACTGATCACATTCCCCATGACCAAGATGCTGCTTGCCCAGAACTCAAGGCTGCAAAGGGAAAACCCTGCTGAGGATATGTAGGCTTCTGATGGCAAGATGCCCTTAGGGTTCCTAACTGCTTTCTGGGTGTTGCTGCTTTTCCTACCAGTGCAGTAACTCTAGTGAGCTCTCAGGTCCGAGGGGATGCTGTGACGGTTCTTCTCTGAATCACAGTGTCCCAGGAGCAGGTTAGGCTGCTGGCTCAGGGAAGCCTGGGGAGGTCCCTGCCTTCTAGAAGGCGCTAAACCAAATGAGAGTAGAGCTCAGACCTGCTGGATGTTTCCAATCCCCCCCCAGGGGGTGATGGGCTTCTGCCATCTCACCATTGCGGGAGGCATCAGCTCAGCCACTCTGGCAGATGAGACAGGAATCCAGGAGCCTGACTGCTCCCGGCACTTCCTCTAAGGCAGGGGAGGGCTACCTCTATTGTCCAATAAAATCATTACGTTCTGCCCCGTAGGTTAGAATCAACACAATATTTACTTCTTGCCCTAAATTGTTAGATGTTGATTTGCTATGAAACATCTGCTCCCACGAGGGCGGGGCCTGGGGGCATGAAGCGTGGGTGTATAAAGACCTGGGTAGCCTCCAGACTGCCCAACCCTAGCACCAGGCTCACCGAGGCAAGGGACTTTTGTTTCCTCTTGCTTAGATACTGAACAGCCCCCACCCCGCACGGGGCCGATCTCGGGGCAGGGCCTGCACGCCCCTTGCTGTGGCTATATCAGCATGGCCCAGCAAGTTCTGCTTCTTTGGGCAGGGTCTCAAGTAGCCTGGGACCTTGACAGACTGTTTCAGTTTTGATCTGCTGCAGCCCGTGGATGATCTACAAACTCAGTCTTTCTCCAGCCTATGGGGCAGCTATTGGTGCTTAGGCAGGGAGTTTGCAGCAGCTAGTCACAGCTCCTGTTACTCTTGGTAACTGTGTGTAGTAGGCATGATGAGATGTCAGTTTTCTGGCTTTAGCTTTGCACAGGCAGGAGGCGAAACTGGCTGAGGTTAATTTCTCCCCTTCTGAGCAAACAGGCTCTAGGCACATTCTTAACGTACTGGACCAATACATCTCTGCTGTCAGAGGGGGGCTTTGATAACCCACAATTCTTTCTGCGGGGCAAGACCCTGTGAGGGAGGCTTTGTGCAAGAAATGACCTTGACTTGCATTATGCACATGGTTGTGTTCAGACCACAAGGGTGCCTGCTGTGGAGCGTGTAGAGCTGTGTAGTTTAACCCGCGCCTCCCTGCACAATACAGGATGTGCATGGATCAAAGGGTGATGCTGATGCCGTGGTGAACCAACAGCAGCAGGGACAGTAGAGAAAAAGAGAGAAAATACTTTTGCTTAGAGATCTGTAACTGAATCCCAAACCTCATGATGGGCCCGGCTGTATTTCTTCCACCATTGCTGTTAGCTCAATGAGGTGTTTGTACATCAGCAGAAACGCCTGCTCTCTGACCAATCAGCCTCTTCCTGCTGCTGGCTTTGTACAGTGAGCTGAGAGGGTGGGGAGAGCTTTGGTTTGCACACAAGGTACCTCTCTGATCTTCAGAGCTGGGCTGGGGTATTGGGGAAGTGGGTGCTGATCATTTTAGGGGGATCTGAGAACACTCCGTGGGTTTACCATCCTGTGGCTGTCTGGCCTGTGTGAAACTACTTGGTTCTCAGTCCGGTTCCTAGTGGAAGAGGATCCATGTCCCCAAAACCATCACACTAGACACCGCCTGCCTCCTTATCATGGCAATCTCAGCAGAGGGCAGGCGGGAGGGAGGGAGGATGGTCTTATGGATAAGATGCTGGCCTGGGAGGCAGCAGACACGAGTTCAATTCCTGGCTCTCCACAGGCTTCCTCTGACTTTGGGCTAGTCATTTAACCTCCCCATGCCTCATTCCATATCTGTCCGTCCCTGCATTTGTGATGTGCTCAGATACTGCAGTGATGAGGGCTGTGTAGACAGGGACTGAATGAGCCACAGAGCGCCGTCTCCCCTAAGCAGCAGCTCCTCCGAGCCAGGGCTGAATCAGTCACCCTGGTAGGCATTCTCCCATCTCTGCTGCAGATGCACTGAGGGCTTTAGCTGCCACAGTTGCCAGTACTCTTCATGGGATACTCCGCTGGCTGCTTTTCCCTAGAGTATCCGCTCCTAGTGAGCCCTGAGGCAGCTGGAGTGAACAAATGGCACATAAAGGTGGTGGTCCATCAAGGGAGAAGGGGTCTGTTGAAGATGGGGGCTGCCCTTGGAGGAACTCTTAGCTCCTCTTACCTTGTTCGTGGCTGTTTCTTACACATACGCTTGGCATATGGACTTAAGCTCTCCCCTCATCTGTGCCCAGCCCCACATCCCATACAGTGCGTCAAGCTTATATCCTGATTTCCATCTCTCGTTGTCCCCATCTCCCTGTTACCCCACTGCTCGAGAAATTTTAAAATGAGTCTCTGCAAAGCACTGGAAAATGTACTGTAGGGAATTCCTTGCCCGGGGCCCTGGGTGATCGACAGGATGGGCAAAGGCTCCTGCTATAGGAAACGTCTAAACAGCCTCCAGATGGTGCTTTTGCTGCACTCCGGCATTAAAATAAATACAGACGGACCCCCCAGAACCAAGGCTGAGCTTTTCTTGGGAGCAGAAATCTGCACGTAAAGGCCCGGCTGGAGCAGGGGGTGGCTAAATCCTGGCTGGGTAATGATATGGTGTTGCTCAAAAATCCCCCTGGCAGTTCCCAGTGTGTTTGTGTGGTACCGCCACTGCCTGGTGTTGCTGTGCGCAGTGTTACAGGCAGCTGCGTGCTCCACCCCAGTGGAAGCTGAATTTCTGGGGCAAGTGGGAAGGGAGCCTTATCTGTAGAGATTGCAGTCAGCCTGCACGTGCTAAGAGACATGGCACAGGCCTGCACTGCTGCCCCTGCAGCGTTGCTGCTTTGCCTTCCAGGGCTGACAGGTTGAGGTGCCACTCGCAACCCCAGCATTATCCCCGGCTAAAGTGCAGGATCTGGGCTGCATTCCCAGCTCTCTCTCACACTTTCCCCCATGTCACCTTGAGGCAAGTCACTTCACCTTTCTGTCCCTCAGTTTTCCCAGCTGTAAAATGGGGAGTTTAGTCAGTTAATGTCTGTGAAGCACTGAGATCCTCTGCTGGAAGGACCTGGGCTCACCTAACAGCAGCCTCCTCCCCAGAAATGCACAGTAGAGCCCAGGCCATGCACACCTGTGCTCACCTGGACTGGGCTATGGAACATCAATACAGCCCGGAACCAGAGGCTGATGCTTGGAGAAGCCATTTCTGACTCCTTGCATGCAGGGAGCTTCTGACTGGCCCCGATTCCCCTGCTCAACTTACCCTCTCCACGCTCCCAGCTGTTTGCTTCCTTCCCATCCAGTCTCTCACCCCAGCAGGGTGCTGTGGATGTCTGCCTGAGTTCCCGCAGCCCCTTGCCATGCTGCATGAAAGGAACAGCTCGCAAGGCAAAGTCTATTGTGATAAGTGTTCACTGGGCAACTTGTGGTTTTAAACCTGGCCCTGCCATGAAGCAGTTCCCTTTGGGGGAAAGGCCACATTCAGCTCTGTGAAATGTGCCCTGTGCCGCTGCACGACCGCCAAGGGCAGGCATGCGAGGAGGCAGGAAGCAGCTGGCGGCAGCCTCAGCCCTACTCCCATTTAGTATTTGAAGGCCAGGACCTCACAAGGCCTTGGACCCATCTGTTTCCAGCCCATTGCTGCCCAGTGCAAGCAGGGAGGCCGCAGCCCTTCCCCCTCTGCTCAGCTCTTGGCACGTGGTGGCCGCAATGTCACAGCAGCGCGTCTGACTAAAGGAAATCCCATCGCCCCTTTGCAACTCAGCTGCACATTAAAGTCTGGGTCAGCTACGTCGTCTGCACCCTTTGCTGAGTGCAGCAGCTCCCAAACGTCTGGGGCAACTCTAGCCCTTTACCCAGCCGACGCCAGCTGTGCCCACCAAGGGTTTGTGCTTTCACCCACCATGGACATGGAGCTGTTCTTGCAATGTGCCCTATGGGGAGCCAGGTGAACATCCCAGCAGCTGGCAGGGCCTGTGGCTGGGATCCACAGCTCCAGGACATAGTGCTCAGCATTCCTACCCGGGGCGCCACGCAGCCTTCGTGGCCCCGTCGCTCCCTCTCCAAGCCATCTAGGTAGGGTTAGGAGTGGGGCTGGGCTGGGAGCAAGGACTGGCCAGAAAGAGTCACTGGGTGCTGCCCGTTGATGGAGGTGGGGGAGGGAAATCGCCTGGGATGCTTTGGGACAGCTGTGGTGTGGTGTGGATGGGGAAGGGGAGATAGAGCTGGCTACAGCACTGCAGTAATCGCAGCTCCTCAGCCAGCAGCGGCCAAGGGCTGGGAGTGGGTGGGTCTGCAGTGGCACCTAGTGGAGGAAGCCCAAGACGGCAGCTCACAGAATAGAGATGGGACCGTAATAAGGGCACTCAGGTACCTGAAAAAACAAGACAAAAGTCTCCTGTGTCGAGGTCCTTGCGCATTTACCCTGCAGAGCTTATACACGCTACTCGAGAATCCCTCTCCTGCAGCCTCTGTGTACAGCAGGCTCCTGCCCCAGCCTCCCTTTCTCAGTGATCCCAATAAACTTCACGGGTGGAGCACTGAGGCTGTGAGCTAACATGTTGCACTTTCGTGTATCTCTTTGAACATAGCGACATTAATAAAACACCCAGATACAAGCATGATGTCCCAAGTCACCTGAGCGCGCGAGCGGAGAATTCACTTGGGCTGTTCCAGACCTTTAGAAAAGGCCCCACCGTTGTCTAATGGCATGTAGCAACGGGGGGTGTAAGTTACAGCCAATAACAACCAAAAAAACCTGATGAGCCATTTCTTAAAATGATCAAACCCATCGATCTTCCCCTCAGCCAGTTATGCTTTACCATAAAGACAGCAATGCAGACGAGACCCAAATGCTTAATAAAATTCAGGAGGAAATGGAATTTAAAAGCACCTCATCAGAGGTTTCTGAATTATGTCCATTCGATTTCTCTCTTTCCTGTACAATCAGGTAACTTCAAAACAAGCTTGGTGGCCTCAGAATCAAAAATGGTGGTAGCGGGTTTTTTTCTTTAACGCTAGAAGCTGCAGCCAGCAGAATTAATGGCCCCCTCATTCTTAAAGGCAAAAATCCCAATTTGCAAAGTCAAACCTCTTTTTCTGAGTCTGAGTAACTCAGTACTTTTTAATCAGTATTTCAGATCTCCTTGATGACCCCAAATTCCTCCTGGGGCCCTTCTTTCTTGGGCTGGGGGGGGTTATTCTACAGTGTGGGCAGGGTAAAGGTTTAAAAGGTCCCCTGAAACCATTCAGGATATATTAAGTGACTCAGTGTCATTGCTTTTGTCTATGTCAGAGGGGTAGCCGTGTTAGTCTGGATCTGTGAAAAGCGACGGAGAGTCCTGTGGCACCTTATAGACTAACAGACGTATTGGAGCATGAGCTTTCGAGGGTGAATACCCACTTCGTCAGATGCATGTAAAGGAAATGTCCAGAGGCAGGTATAAATATGCAGGCAAGAATCAGTCTGGAGATAACGAGGTTAGTTCAATCAGGGAGGGTGAGGCCCTCTTCTAGCAGTTGGGGTGTGAACAACTCCCTCATTCACACCTCAATTGCAGGGTCTCCATGTGTGAATGAAACGATGGTCTTCAGAGGAGGGATTCAGGATTATTAGGAAGGAGGGAAACTTTTGGGAAAGGAGGAGTCTATACAGGAAGGCTGGGCTCCACCTAAATCAAATGGAACCAGACTGCTGGCGTGGAAAATGTGAAAGGTTGTAGGGGAGTTTTTAACTAAGGGCTGGGGGAAAGCTGACAGGTGAACAGGCGCACATGGTTCAGACAGAGACAGCCCTTGGGGAGGATTTATTTAAGGGACATTCTATAGCCTAGTAAAGAGGAGAGGACAGAAGTTGATCTACAGGTGGGAACTGAAGAGAAACAAAAAGGAGTCCCATTCAATTGCATCATACGAAGGCGGACAACTAAATAGTGAAAAATTGTATAAATGCCTGTATTCAAATGCTAGAAATCTAAACACTAAGATGGATGACCTTGAGGGCTTGGTATGAAATGAGGATATTGCTACAACAGGCAGCACAGTAACTTGGTGAAATCATGATAATCAAGAGGATGTGGTAATACGAGGGTATAAAATATATTGGAATGACAGAGTAGGGCAGGTTGGTGTGGCAGTGGCACTGTGTGTGAAAGAAACCATAGTCAAATATAGTAAAAATCTTAAATTAATCAAACTGCACCACAGAATCTCTCTGGATAGAAACTCAATGCTTGAATAATAAGAATATAGCAGTAGAAATACTACCAGCCACCTGACCAGGATGGTCCTGGTGGTTGTGAAAGGCTCAGGGAGATTAGAGAGGCTACAAAAATAGAAACCCCAATAATACTGGGGGATTTCAACTATCCCCATATTGACAGGGAACATGTCACCTCAGGACGGGATGCGGAGATAAAATTTCTAGACACCATTAATGACTGATTCTTGGAGCTGCTAGTCCAGGAACCCATAAGTGGAGAGGCAAGTCTCAATTTAGTCCTAAGTGGAGCACAGGATCTGGTCCAAGAGGTGAATACAGCTAAACTGCTTGTAATAGCAACCAAAAAGTAATTAAATGTAACATCCTTGGGGGGGGGATACCAAAGAAACCCACAACATTAGCATTTAAATTAAAAAAGAGGAACTACACAAAAATGAGGCGGCTAGTTAAACGGAAACTAAAAGCAACAGTCACAAGAATGAAATGCCTGCAAACTGCATGGAAACTATTTAAAAACATGATAATAGAACCTCTCACTAAATGTAAACCCCCAAATCGAAAAAGAAAGAAAGGGGACCAAAAAATGCCACCATGGCTTAACAACAGAGTAAAAGAAGCTGCTAGAGGCAAAAAGGCCTCCTTTTAAAATTGGGCGTCAGATCCTACTGAAGAAAAAAGAAAGAGGCATGTGCTCTGGTGAGTCAAGTGTACAAATATCATTAAGCAGGCCAAAAAAGAATTTGAAGAGCAAATAGCAAAAGACAAATATTAACAGCAATTTTTTAAAGTACATCAGAAGCAGGAAGCCTGTCAAACAATCAGTTGGGCCTCTGGACAATCAAGGCACTAAAGGAGCACTCAAGGAAGACAAGGCCATTGCAAGGAAGCCAAATGAATTATCTGCATCAGTCTTTATTGCAGAGAATGTAAGGGAGATTCCCACACCTGAGCCATTCTTTTTAGGTGACAAATCTGAGTAACTTCAGCAGATTGAGTTGGCACTTGAGGAGATTTTGGAACAAATTGATTAATTAAATTGTAATAAATCACCAGGACCACCAGATGGTATCACCCAAGAGTTCTGAAGGATCTCAAAGATTAAAATGCAGAACTACTAACTGTGGTATGGAACCTATTACTTAAATTAGCCTCTGTACCAGGTGACTAGAGGGTAGCTAATGTAATGTCACTTTTAAAAAAAAACAATGAGGAGTCCGGTGGCACCTTAAAGACTAACATTTATTTAGGCATAAGCTTTCGTGGGTAAAACCCCACTTCTAAGTTTTTTACCCAGGTGAAGAAGTGGGGGTTTTACCCACAAAAGCTTACGCCCAAATAAATCGGTTAGTCTTTAAGGTGCCACTGGATTCCTCATTGTTTTTGTGGATACAGACTAACACAGCAACCCCTCTAATTTTTTTAAAGGCGCCAGAGGCAATCCTGGCAATTGCAGGCCAGGAAACCTAACTTCAGTACCAGTTAGATTGGCTGAAACTAGAGTAAAGAACAGAATTATCGGATACATAGATGAATACAATATGCTGTGTAGACAGTGCGAGGTCGATGGAAGAATGTATCCGTCGACCCAGGTACCACCTCTCAGACAGGTGCATTTACTACAGCGATGGAAGAATGCCTCCTGCCACTGTCGTGTCTATGATACAACAGCGCAGCTGCAGCCGTGCCCTCGTCGTGATTCTCATGTAGCCATACTCTGAAAGTGGCCCCAGCCTCAGTCCTCCATTGCCACCCACTGGCTGACTGCAGCAGGACCCACCCATTTCCCCTCCATTGGTATAGCTGAGATCCCGCCAAGGAGCAAGTTGGATCCCTGCTACCAGCCCCAGAGGCAATGGAGAGGGGCAGGGCACCTTCATGGTGCCCTAGTTTGGAGTCCCAGTCCCTCGATGCTGGGTATTAAATGATGATTTTGGAAAAGCCTCTTTGGAACTGACAAATGTGAGAATATTTGTGAAAAGGTTCCTGCTCTTGGGGACTCCAGCGCAGACATCAGGGGGTTTGTTTGGCATCTTGGAAAGCAGGAACTGCGGCATGTTGCCAGTTCCTGTGATGTTATTGCACATCTCATAATTTTTGATATTTCTCTGAAAGCCCCAGCTCCTTGTGATTACACAAGAACCTCAGCTTTCAGTTAGTGGCTGGGCCTCAGATCCTTGAGAGGAGCTTGAAAATGTGAACCCTAAAGACTCAAATCTTCAGAAAGCAAATTCCAGAACCCCAGTATTCCTTTTTTAAACTCTCCCTGGTTTGGGGAGGGGCCTGACATTGGGTTTTGACTGGGGGGAGGGTTGGTGAAGGGTGTGCTGGGACCCCCAGATGCTGGTCAGTCAGTCAGGCCATTCATCCAGTGGACGCGAAGCACTTTACAAACTTTGAGTTTGGCTCACTGCATAACCCCGGGGGCAGTCAGTAGTGTTGTCCCTTTTCCCCAGGCATGGGGGGGGGCCTGCACCATAGGGCAGGGACTTGGTTCCTGCAAGGACAGGCCCTGCCTCAGGCACTAGGTGTTTGTTTTCCCTTAAAATCTCTCTGCCCCTGGTGCAGCCCCACCAACCCACCCACAGGGCAGCAAGCACTAGTGCAAATGTGCTGTGCACGGTGATGCTGCTGCAGGCCAAGGATGGGGGGGCCAAACCTTCAGCCCTGCAGGAGCTGCACAGCCTGGTGCATGTGTCCCCGCTAGGGGGAGAGACAGGGGGCCTGAGCCTTCTGTCCCCCCATGTGCTCCCCCACAGTCAGCATCCTCTGCCCAGGGCCAGCTGTAGGCCAATTCCACCAATTCCCCCGAATCGGGCCCCGCGCCCGTGAGAATCCCTTCCCTGGCTAGAGGCGCCTTTTCAATTTTTACTCACCTGGCGGCGCTCCGGGTCTTCGGCGGCACTGTGGCGGCGGGTCCTTCGCTTGTTCTGGGACTTCGGCGGCGGGTTCTTCAGTGCTGCTGAAGATCTGGAGCGAGTGAAGGACCCACTGCCGAAGTGCTGCCGAAGACTCGCAGCACCGCCCGGTGAGTATAAACCCAACGTGGTTTTTTTAACGTGGGGTTTTTTGGGGTTTTTTTGTCTTCCCTGCCGGGGCCCCGCACCTCCTAAAGCCGGCCCTGCCTCTGCCCCTCCCGTTCTCTCCATAGCCCCCCATACACCCCCCAGGCCCCTGCCCCCAACATCCCTCCTCTGCCCCCTCCTCTCTACAGCCCCCATACACACCCCAGCCCCTGCCCCCAACATCCCTCCTCTCTACAGCCCCCATACACACCCCATCCCCTGCCCCCACCATCCCTCCTCTGCCCCCTCCTCTACAGCCCCCATACACACCCCATCCCCTGCCCCCACCATCCCTCCTCTGCCCCTCCCCTACAGCCCCCATACACACCCCATCCCCTGCCCCACCATCCCTCCTCTGCCCCCTCCTCTCTACAGCCCCCCATACACACCCCATCCCCTGCCCCCACCATCCCTCCTCTGCCCCCTCCTCCCTACAGCCCCTGTACACACCCCATCCCCTGCCCCCACCATCCCTCCTCTGCCCCTCCCCTACAGCCCCCATACACCCCATCCCCTGCCCCAACATCCCTCCTCTGCCCCCTCCTCTCTATAGCCCCCATACACACCCCATCCCCTGCCCCACCATCCCTCCTCTGCCCCCTCCCCTACAGCCCCTGCACACACCCCATCCCCTGCCCCCACCATCCCTCCTCTGCCCCTCTCCTCCCTATAGCCCCCATACACACCCCATCCCCTGCCCCCACCATCCCTCCTCTGCCCCTCTCCTCTCTACAGCCCCCATACACACCCCATCCCCTGCCCCCACCATCCCTCCTCTGCCCCTCCTCCCTATAGCCCCTATACACCCCCTGCCCCCAACATCCCTCCTCTGCCCCCTCCCCTACAGCCCCCCATACACCCCATCCCCTGCCCCCAACATCCCTCCTCTGCCCCTCCTCTCTACAGCCCCCATACACCCCATCCCCTGCCCCAACATCCCTCCTCTGCCCCCTCCTCTCTACAGCCCCCATACACCCCATCCCCTGCCCCAACATCCCTCCTCTGCCCCCTCCTCTCTACAGCCCCCATACACCCCATCCCCTGCCCCCAACATCCCTCCTCTGCCCCCTCCTCTCTACAGCCCCCATACACCCCATCCCCTGCCCCCACCATCCCTCCTCTGCCCCCTCCCCCCTACAGCCCCCCATACACACCCCAGCCCCGCCCCTTCTCTCCCCGCCACGTCCCCGGCACCCCGCCCCCGGCCTTCGCTTTTAGCCGGGCCGGGCCCTGCGGCCGCCGTAGCCGGGGCGCTCGGGGCGGGGCGGGGAGCGAGCGAGCGGGGGGCGGCGGGGCCATGGGGAACCTGTTCGGCCGCAAGCGGCGGAGCCGCATCACGGAGCAGGACAAGGCCGTGCTGGTGAGGGGGGCCCGGGCCGGCCGCGCTCGGGGCGGTGACTGCGCCGTGTCCGGGTTTCGGGTCAGCGGGCGGCAGCTTTTCTCCCGCCAGGCCCTGGCGCTGCAGCCACCTGGGGACCCCGGCCCTCCAATGCCCCCGGGCCTGGCAGGCCCCCAGGACCCCCTGCCCCGGGCCCGCAACGGCCCCTGCCCCAGGGCCCCCAGTGCCCCCGGGCCCGCAGCGGCCCCAGGACCCCAGTGCCCCCTCCGGCCCGCAGCGGGACCTCCCCAGTGCCCCAGGACCCCCAGTGCCCCCGGGCCTGCAGCGGGCCCCCAGTGCCCCAGGACCTCCCCAGTGCCCCCGGGCCCGCAGCGGGCCTCCCAGTGCCCCTGGCCCGCAGCGGGCCCCAAATACCCCCGGGCCCGCAGCGGGCCTCCCGGGCCTCCCCGGGCCTGCAGCGGGGCCCCCAATGCCCCCGGGCCTGGCAGCGGGGCCCCCACCCTCTGGACCACAGCGTGGCCCCCCCGTATCCCCCCAAATACCCCCCTGGGGCTGCAGCTGGCCCCCCAATACCCACCCCGGGGACCACAGCGGGGCCCCCCCTAAATATACCCCTGGGGACAAAAGCGAGGCGTCGGGCTGGCACACCCACAGAGTTAATTGCACAATCAGGGCCTTAGCATTGAAGTAAGTTACCTGTGATTCTCCATCTTGACCCACATTCATTATGCTCTAATCACAATGGTGCATTGTATGCTGGCTCCTGTGATCTTCAGGGACTATTAAATGTATGTTAAGAGGGACATGTGTATAGCTGCTCTCTTCTGTTTTTCCTACCACGTGTACAGCATGTATAGGAAACTCTTCGGGGTCGCACTGAGGACACCTGTGTGTGTCTGACTGTCCTGGAACATCCCGACGGCACTTACTTTTGTAACTTTCTGGAAGAACGTAGTTTCCGCTGGCTGCCAAGGGGGTAAAAAACCCCACAAAGCTCTATAGGTGTTTCTATCTTGGGAGCCACTTTTGCAAACGTTTTTCTTTTTGAGGAGCGTGAAGTTACAAAGCAAGGAGGAGACAACAGTTTGAGGGTTAACTTTTGGCATTTAACCACTTTAGCTGCCTACTGTGCTGTTGTCTTCTAGGAACTAGCCACTGAAACGATTAGAAAATCAGGACTTATCTGGATGGATGGAATGGGCAGCGGGTGTGCCCGACCTGGACTGTTAAACAGCAGTTGTACAGTTAAGCTTCCAAGGCTTGTCTTTTAACTGAATGCTGATTTTATTCCTCTTCTCCATTAGCAACTGAAACAGCAGCGGGATAAACTGAAGCAATATCAGAAACGGATAACTCTGAATCTGGAAAGAGAGAGATCTGTAGCCTGGCAGCTGCTGAGAGATGGCAAGAAAGAGTAAGTGAGACACTGCAGCTTCTAATCAGTGGCAGAATGTGACTGCTGGAGATGGCAGAGAAGACAGTGTCCTTGCGATACAAAAGGATCTTTGTTGTTTCAAACATCTGGAGTAAAGTTACCAGGAAATGTTATTGACACATAGAACAGAAATGAGTTCACGGGATACGTATGTAGGGCTTCTTTCTGTAGACAGAGTGAGGTTCAAAAGTAGGATTCAGAGTGAGCCTGTGTGCTGAGCTTGGAAGGCCTTTGCCTGAGTCTCAAAGAGGGTTTGCAAAAATAGACTGTGGTCATCCTCTTCGATACACAGCTGCCATTTGTTAATGCTGTAATTTGATTTGTGTGGGTACTTCCTGGGTGCACCAGTCATTGCTGGGACCT
Source organism: Mauremys reevesii (assembly GCF_016161935.1). Taxonomy (NCBI): domain Eukaryota; kingdom Metazoa; phylum Chordata; order Testudines; family Geoemydidae; genus Mauremys; species Mauremys reevesii. Next base: position 42,653,856 of record NC_052637.1, on the reverse strand, counting down.
GTAGTTCCCATGGGCTGAAGTAGTGATTTCCTTTTTCTACAAACTACACGGGTTCTGCAGGCTTCAGACATGTTAACAACACAGTCCAGGGTTCGGCAAAATTGGGCACCCCTGGCCAGAAATACCTCTTTTCACTGAGCTTTAGTGCTGGCCTGCTCTGCAGAGGAAACTTCTTAACCAAAGCACGGGCTGGAATAGATGTCATGGCACTCTCTCTGTCCTTTAAGAAACAAAGGTTGTGTTTTTTTTATTTTACTGACAAGATTACAAAATTAATTCTTTGGCTTAAATCCTTCAAAACAATTTATGCAAAAAATCAATTTGGGAAGCATGGCTCAGCTTGTGTTTAATTATAAAGCCACGACGCTTATTCGGATTCATCTGCCTGTGGAGAGAATTCCAGGCAGGCTTTGGAGAGCAGAATCTGTACTCTGGACAGAAGGAATTGGTGCCTTTGGGCTTTGGTCCCAACTAGAACTTCCTAACTTCCATATCCATATCATCGACAGTGCCAAGTCGCTGCAGAGGGCTGACTATGACCCGATTTAAAGTGGTGATGTTGCCTTAAATTTGCCCTTTAGTTTTAAATTTTATAAAGACAATCTTTTATAGACACTCACATCAGTAGAAATATGAACACAATTAAAAAAAAAATCCAATGGAAATGATAGTTTGAGTGCCTAGCTCAATGGGGCCTTGACCTGAGTTCTCTGGTGCTACCATAATACAAATAAACAGTCCTCTGCAGTGTTTGAAATCCAGACATTGCACTACTAAGATCCTGAAAGGGAAACTATCTTAATTATTTTCTTTGTCCAAGCTGGGAGAGATGCTAAAAAGAAACAGCACAATCAGTGACTTGTGAATAGTTTTTGAGAATTCTTTCATTGTTAATATTCAGAGCTATTTTGGATAACTGGCAAAGGAACTGGCATACAGCATGCATATTCTATTTATTGATTTTATATATATATAATTGTATGTCTTGTGATAGCATGCAAAGGCCCCAATCAGGATCAGAGCCCAGTTGTGGGGTTTTGGGTGTTTTTTTTTGGCAATCTCCCAAAGAGTGTGCAACCCAATCTAATATGCTGTTTAGTTAACAATGTCCTTTTGAGTTGTATTTTAGAACAGCAATACACGCGCCTCCTTTCATTGTGCTTTTCTGGTTAGTCGGTTGGCCATTAGGCTCACATCTTAGCCCTCCCAGCCCTCAACTGTTTTAGAATTCCCAGAAATGCTCAGTAAATCTTCATGCTTAATTATAACATAGCTATGCACAAAGTACAAGTCTGATTGATCAGTGGATACTCCCTAACAGAGCTGATACTCTCCCTGGTGGCTCGGTCTGGAATTTGTTGGTCCTGACTCATTAGGCCTAATAACAAACCAAAGAGACGTTCTCCAGGGCAAAATACATATGAAGAGGTCTGCGCGGCTTCCAGTGATGACCTGAAATACTGTTTTTTCTGTCCTTCCGTTGCTCAGACCCCCAGCCCTTTCCCCTGTGTCTTTCTCCCACCGTGGCTGTCACTGTCTGCCAGCTGGGCACCATCTGCTCCTGCCATTCACTTTCTATTCAGTGTTTCCTGCCTTGGATTTGATAAATCTTTGGCATTAAAATGTTTTTTTTAAAGAGAAAGTGAAAAGCAGCCTGTCCCAGAAGAAGCCTTGTGGAGAAGCTAAAGTTGTCATGGAGTGGGGCAGGCCCAGTAGGCCTGGCTGTTGCCTTCAGTCCTGATCAATAACTAATACTTTCTACCCACCCCTCCCCTGAAAAAATCTGTGGTCACTCTGTTGTCTAGATACGAATTTGACGTGATCCATGTTAATCCTCTGTAAGCTGCACCATGCTCTTCCCCATTAGTGAAAGACGGGGGGGAACACGCAACAATCTGAATTAATGCTGGATACTTTACACCAGGGGTCGACAACCTTTCAGAAGTGCTGTGCCGAGTCTTCATTTATTCACTCTAATTTAAGGTTTCGCGTGCCAGTCATACATTTTAACGTTTTTAGAAGGTGCCTTTCTCTGTTTATAATAGATAACTCAACTATTGTTGTATGTAAAGTAAATAAAGGTTTTAAAATGTTTAAGAAGTTTCATTTAAAATTAAATTAAAATGCAGAGCCCCCCGGACCGGTGGCCAGGACCCGGGCAGTGTGAGTGCCACTGCAAATCAGCTCACGTGCCGCCTTCGGCACCCGTGCCATAGGTTGTCTACCCCTGCTTTACGCCATATTTAGTTCTATTTCCTGGCTCTGCAGATGACTAACTATTAATTCCAATTCGCCATTAGGTTTTCTCCCCACTCCAATGCTATGGAATTCCCACAGTTCAGAACTATCTATTGGTCACTGGCTTAATCTTTTCTGAAAAGAAATCTCTTGACTAAATGTTTGACTAATCTGCCCCCTTTTATTACCTCCTTCCTGATGGGAGTTGTTCCGCCAGTGCACTCTGGGTGTACGTTTTACAAGAACACCTCACAAAAGCTGTAATGTAGCATTGGTGTGATCTTTCTAGGCTCACTTGTTTGAGTTTTCTTTCTGCTCTTTTCTTCATTCAGAAAAGCCAAGTTATTGCTAAAGAAGAAGCGCTACCAAGAGCAGCTGCTAGATAAAACAGAAAAACAGATCAGCAACCTGGAACGCATGGTATGCAAGAATCAGTGAATCCCTGCATTTTAGGATGCAGGCTCCCTTTTACCTGTGTGTAATTACAGCTAACTGCCCTAACAGTAATGGCACTTAATGCGAGGCTAGTAGTACAAACATTTCATAGAACTGGCTACACCATGATTATCTCCTAACCTGGGTATGAACTTGGTCCAGTTTTCGTGGACGTCTGACAAAGTGGGTATTCACCCACGAAAGCTTATGCTCCAGTACGTCTGTTAGTCTTCAAGGTGCCACAGGATTCTTTGTTGCTTTTTACAGATCCAGACTAACACGGCCACCCCTCTGATACTAGGTCCAGTTTGTAATGTAGACTGGGCTGTAACGCTGTGTCTCATCAGTAAGTAAAGCCTTGGTCTAGTGCAGCAATGGAAGCCTCCCCTCTGTTTTAAAGAGACGGTTTCTAGAAGTGGGTGGAGTTCAGCTTCAGGACCAATTTAGACTTAGGCCTCTGCTAAGACTGTCAACAAGGGAGCCAGCTACTGCCCACTTCAGTGGTGGTGTTGATGCAGCCACCGGAGCTAAGGAATTCATTTCGCACAGGTCCTGGAACAGCAATCGGATGGTTACGGCTTCTCATTATTACTGACTTGGGGCGGATGTGAACCAATAACCGCTAAGTAAAAGGCTCCACATTCCAGCTGTCTGAGCCTTCTGGTCTGTTTCTATACTGCCCATTGATGGGGGTGTGACTGCTCTTGACTCAGCTGTGACTCATGTTCTTACCCTAGGTCCAGGATATTGAATTCACCCAGATTGAAATGAAGGTGATTGAAGGCCTGAAAATTGGCAATGAATGTCTGAATAAAATGCATGAGGTAAGGGTGACCCCGGGAGCTCTGGGGGAGGCAGAGTTATGGGGGTTCACATCTGTTCTGCAGCCCTTATGTGAGGATTTTGGCGTTCTCCTCCTAGGTCATGTCAATAGAAGAAGTGGAAAGAATAATAGATGAAACCCAAGATGCTGTGGAATATCAGAGGGTATGTATAGCACACGCATGCAGTCCTGAACAGAGATGACCAATCATGCCGTGCTCTTGTGATGTGGACTATGTTCCTTGCTGCCAGCTAGGCTGAGATCTGGCAAAACTCATTTCAGAGGGGACCAAATGAGGGTTTGAATTTAGGCTTCCTGCAGCAAAAAGCCAGAGCAATAACTGTATGTGTCATGGAGTCCCCTTAGCACATGCACTGTTTTGTGTGTGTGTGCAGTGCTGTAAGCAGCCGAGCTGTCATGCTGTGGTGTTCACTGGCACATCCGTCTCTCTCCCGCACAGCAAATCGATGAAATGTTGGCTGGCAGCTTCACTGAAGAAGATGAAGATGCCATTTTAGAAGAATTAAATGCCATTACTCAGGTGAGCCTTAATTTCATGCTCTTGTAATTACTTTTAATCCACATTTCCAAGTGGTAATCTTTCATCAGGGAAGGGGTCGTTTCCCCTGTAGAGATGGCAGTTGATTTAATTCTGCTAGATATCCTTATTATAGCTGCATGTGTTTGATCTATGTGTGATCTAAGGAGCCAGCCAGATGCTCTGTACTTGGGAGACGCTTAAACCACATTGAACTTTTTTAAGGGTGGGTTTTTATTTACACTGTTGTTATAGACAGTAATCTTGTGGCTCGGGGCACTGCCTTCGCTGGACGGCTGTCCCACTTTACTTGACTAAGACCTTGACTGTTCCAGACAGGGTTCTCTGTCCCTCCACCCTTCATGGAGTCTATGGCTGCTCCAAACTCCCGTCTTGAGGTTGTCTGGCTTTACCACCAGAAACCTTCAGTCCAGTGGGGTGTGGTGATGGGAGTCTGCAGCTGGCCCTGCCAGGAGGAAACTCATGGCTAATCTGTGTTCAGAATAAACATCCTTTTACAAAGCCGGGCCATTCCTGGTCCGCTGGACAGCACTGAAACTAGCAACTCTAAGCAGTGGCGTCTCCTGCAGTCCTGGGGGAAGGTGCCTTTTTGCAGGCAGAAGCACCTGTTCCTATAGTTTCCAAACCAGCTCAGTGCAGAAGCCTGGAAGGAGCTCTGTGCCAACACAGCGGCATGTGGGCTGAGTGAGACGTGACATGTTTAATGTGCTTGCAGGAACAGCTCGAGCTCCCTGAAGTTCCCACTGAGCCACTCCCGGAAATGATCCCAGGTAGAGTCTCTTTATTTGATTGCACGACTTCCTGCTTCTCCTGCATCTTCTCAGGGGTCTAACGGCAGGTTGGGACCCTTCTTGTTTGCGGTGGATGTAGCGTTTCTGAATTTGAGCGGCTGAATGGTGCCTGGCGCAGTGTGGGCTTGGGCTGTGCAAGCTTCTTCTGACCAATGCAGCTTACCCTGGACCTTCAGCACCCGCACGGCTCAGCCTCCGTCCAGCCTCTCGTGTTGTTCAGCCAGTGCATCTCGTAATCGGCATAGTGGCCTAGCGCTCCTACCCTCTGTTAAACCAGGCCATCCCAAGTGACATTTCTCACTGGCAGGGAGGCTTCCTGGCACAGCAGCATGCTAAGCTCACCCCGAGAGAACTTGTGTTTCTCCCCCTGAACGTGGGTCAGGCTTGGGAGTCTGTGATACCAGAAACGGTTGGGATCCCTCCCAGCTCGGCTGCTACCACAGTGTGCTGCTGCTAGAGGGGCTTCAGTTCCAATCCAATTGCTGCTCTTTTTAGGGTCATAACCTAGGCCCCTGGCTGTCTCATGAGCACCATGCCTCGCAGAACGCTAGGACCCAGGGGTTCTGCAGAGGTGATGCTTCTTGCCTCCAGGAGGGGCCCATGTGCTGGCTCACCCCTGAGCATCCAGTGCAGGAGACTGTAGGGGTTGTGCAGTTAGCACACAGAGTAGATGATGAGCCAAAAATAGGCCAGAATGCAGGGGCAGGTGAACTGTGACACTCCAGGGCCTTAGCCTGGCTTTGGGGAGGAAGGAGTTAAAGCCCAGCCCCAGAGAAATGGGGCTCTGCCCTTGCCAGAAGAGTTTCAGAGAAACCCTGCCCTGGGGGCGAATGATGAAATGGGGCTGGACTCACTCTGGGTTTGTGGAGCTGAGTCTCCCCTCGAGGGGAGGAATCCAGCCTCCTGATTGTAGGAGCCAGGAGCAGTAAAAGCCGCAGGACGTCTGGTTTTGGCTATGACAGCTGGACAGTAAACAAGTCAGTCAGTCCAGGCTGTCAATCGATAGCCGGCTGGCCACACCCTAACGTGAGCTCTACTTGTAGAGGCCAGCTCAGTCCCTGTGAGGATGCATGTTGTCGTAACTCAGAGATGAGGGAGATCTCTAGCCAGTGCCCTGCAGGAAACTGCTTGCTTTGCCCTTGTGTTGTATGATGCAGTGCACTGGTCTTTCCTTCTCAGGTCTCTAGATTGTAGGGCAGAGGGAGATGCTGGATCAATAGAATTGCTCTTGGTGTATCGTTCAGTAGATTTCCCAGGTATTGCTGGAGTGCTCCTTCCTTGAAGAGACATGGGAGACGAGTCCTATTTCTCTCTCAGGACTTGCCTCTCTGTTTTCTCTTATTCTGAAATGAGTTTCTCTTTCTTCCACAGAAGCATCACCTGTCAAGATCAGGGCCAAGCCAGAACTGGTGGCAGCATCTTAATTCCACTCCGGGGGACAACCCCAAATAATTTCCATCATGAACAGTTTGGAATCCCAGCATGCCCTGGGAACAGGAAACGCCTCAGTAACATCCCAGCTGTGCTGGGCGAATGTGCTGGAGTGAGGTTTCCTGCGCAGGGCAGGAAATCTCAGCAGATTATCGCTCTTGTATCAAGATTATTTTCTAGTGCTTTCTTTTTGTAATTTAAATTCTAAACTCACTCAGCTGCGCTGTCTCTGGATTAAACAGGGACTTTAAAACTTCCAAAGCCAGATGCTTTCTACAGGCTGCTTTCAAGTGCAAATCTGCCTGTGCAACCAGCGCTGCCATTACTGATCTGTTAGAAGCCCATGTGCTGGTCTTGGAACACTGGAGTGATAAGAATGGTTTTCATAGTCACTGTGTTACACTGCACTGCTAGGAACCCATCAGACCTTCTCTTTGGCTGTGATCCTGTGTCCCTCTGATCTTCCTCCTCTGGCTGGGGCTCCACTGTCTAAATCAGACTGTCTGGCTTGGCACTGGGATCTGAGAGGTCGCTCTAGGGCATGGGCAGCATGCAGCCAAGTTGAGCGCCAGCATCACTTCTGACCTGCAGGCAGTGACACTGGGGGTAGCGACAGCCTCTCTGCTGAAGGAGAAGCCTTTAGGGGTGAGGAGAAAAGTTTTACTACTTCAAATCTCTTGCAGCTCAAGCACCCTTGAGTGAGGTGTAGTGAAGCTGTTATGACGCTGGGCCCGGCACAAAAGTGGGTTTGGTGAGGCTGCCAGCAGAGAACTTCCTCCCGTTGACTCTCATTTTAAAACTTGCTTATTTGGGAGGCCAACGGTCTTCTGGGCTGGGATCTCTGTGCACTCGACAGGGCGATTGGCCTGATTTACAATAGGCCGCAACAGCACTCGTGAGAGAGAAGCTGCTCTGCAGTGAGATGGAAGAGGCCAAGTCTCCTACCAGGCCACGAGTCAGAATGTGTCCTGGTCAGACCTCGCACTGTTGCCCATTTGCCTGTGGAAACCTGTGGTGCTAGATGTGACTGAGCAGAACGTAAGTTCAAGGAATCTGATGAACCTCTTAAAACTAGAACAGGGACTCACTGGCTTAGGATGCTGCTCTGCTCCCCACCAGAGGTGGACTCATCTTTGCAAGATGCAGATGGATTGAAATGGCTTCTGCTTTCAGATATCAGCACTCCCCATTCTGTGGTTGGTGTGTGTGTGTGTGTGTGTGTGTAAAAAGCGTGAGTGGGTATGAACAGGTGATTGATTCTGTATATGGGAACAAAGTGTGTGGTTTCTTAAATTATCACCACAAAGATCCTGTGGTGATTTTATTTCCATGTTTGCAAAAAGAAGTTAAAAGTGTGATTTCACTGAGATGCAGAGGACAGCTCTGCACTTCCCCATGGTGCAGAAGGATACAGGACAGGGTGGCTGATGAATCAGACAGAAAGCTGAGGCCCAGGCTGCAAAGCCTGAATGGTGCTTACACTCTGTCCTGACTGACCTTGTGTTCACAGAAACTTTGTCCCTGGGCTGGTAGGTTGCATCAGGGTTTATCTGTCCTTGGAAACCAGCATGCTCTGCTGGATGTCTGCAACCTCGGCTTGTCAGCCTGAGCAATGCCTGCCACCAACATACTGTCCCTTGCTTGAACACACACCCTTCAATTCACCCTCTGCAATGGGGCCCTGAGATGTAAGATAGCCAGAGAGCTCTTTGGGTGCTGCTAGGTGAATGCTTCTGGGGGAATATGCAACTTGGTGCTAGATAATAAATATTGCCAGGGGCTGTGCCGCTTTCCAGTAGCGAAGGGCCAACAGCAAAAGTACTCCTTTAAAATCATGTTCTCCCTCATTCTGTGTGTGGGGAACTCCAAGGACTGGGCTCTGAACTGTCTCACTCCTGCAAGTGATGGGAGTCTTCTAGGTGGCAGGCCCCTTGGAACTTGATATGTTCAGGCTTTTAGCAGGGGGTCCCTATTTGTTTTTTCCAGCAAAGCCAAGGCACAAATGGTGCTGGGAGATCCCTCACCCTCACAGCAGCCTGAGCCCTCCGGGGACTCTGCTTTTCATGGTGAAAGTGGCACTGCTGTTACGGGTCATTTAACCCAGTTCTTTCTGGAGCCAACAGATCAGGGCTAACATGTTCCCCTTTCTGTGTGTGTCATCTTAGTCCTCTCTGGAGCCACCAGGGAACTGGCCCTTAAGCCCGGCTTTGACAGGCAAGAGCTAAAGTGGGTGAGTCAGGTCTTTACACCCCCCCCCATTTATTTTAAAAGTAGACTTTGTTGCCAGTTCAAGTCTTTGAATGTTGTGCAGTATGCGTGTTTTCAGGGTTGTCACCATGTTGGTCCTGGGATATGAGAGAGACAAGGTGGGTGAGGGAATCTCTTTCATTGGACCAACTTCAGGTGGTGAGAGAGATGGTTTTGAGCCAGACAGTGCTCCTGTTAAGGTCTGGGAGCAGTACTCCGAGTGTCACAGCTAAGTCCAAGGTGGAAGAGAGAGTTTAGCATAAGCAGTTAACATGTTGTGAGAGACCAAAGGTGTTAGCAGGCCAGGTCACTTGGAGTTGTCTCTTACAATACGTTTAGCATAAGCAGTTATCTGTTCCACCTTGTATCTAGCCGTGATCTCCGAGTACCTTTCCCAGACCTGAAGAAGAGGTCAGTGTAAGCTTGAAAGCGTCTCTCTCACCACCAGATCTGGTCCAATAAAACAGTGGTTCTCTTCTTTCATTTGCGGACCCCTAAATGTTTTTTGAATGGGGTGCAGACCCCTTTGGGAATCTGTGGTTGAATTCTGGTCAGTCAGTTTTCAGTCTGTCTTTTGCAGTCCCCTGAGACATTGTCCATGGGCCCCCTCTGGTCCGCAGAGCACAGGTTGAGACCCACTGCACTAAAAGACCCTCATGCACCTTGTGTCTGCAATATGCACGTTCTCCACCTGAGGGAGCTCTGTCCTCACAAGCTCAGTGTGTTTGTGTGTGTGTCTGTTTTGAAGAACACAATCTGTATGTATCATTTAATCTCTCACTAGTTCCCTCTGTCGGCTACTCTCATTTCACCCTCGCTGACTCATTCTGTCCAACTGGAGTAGATGCTGGACTGGCAATGGAGAAGAGTGCAAGGCCTTTGCCAATGGTGCGTGCTTTTCCCCGTCAGTATTGTGAGCACGCTCCGTCAGGCGGGGCTATCGCTTATCACTGTGTCAGAGGAGAGATGGAAACACACTTCTGCTCTGACTCTGGGCTTTGGTGAATACCGTGCAAGCCAGGCTTAGGGGAGTTAGCACCCTTGCAGTGTCAGGTGCACTGAAGTGCCAGGCAGGGACCTAAATGTTCTGCTATCCTCCATGGTCTTTTGCTCATGACCCTTTTTTGGGTTCATATCCCAGACAGGCAGTTGGGTGAGCACTGAAGGGGTTAATGCAGCATGCTGCGTTGGTCAGACAGTGAAATGACCACTTCCTGATCTGCCAACCCTTTCCTCTTTCAATCCCTGTATCCAACAGCTTGTGCTGCGTGTCTCCTTGGGAGGAAAAGCCAGGAGGGGTGTGGTGGTGGTATAACAATAAAGTATTTCTAATGGTTTCACCAATTCAGCTTCCGTAATCAGATTGTCATGGGAAATGTGTTTTGAGTGACTGAAGGGCCTTCCATCTCCCACCCAGCCCTCCTCCCTACAGACGGGGGAGAGCTGGGAAAGGAATGGCCAGAGCCTGCACTCCTGTAGCACAGAGCAACCCCAGCTGGGTGGAGCTGGGGAGCAGGGTTTTGTTAACAAGTTACGGGACTATTGCCAAGACTGCGGTGTGGCTTGGGTGCAAACTGGAGCCAGGATAAAATGGGGAGAGAGAGAGAGCTGGGAGTGTGTGGATGTGGTGAACGGTGGATACTAACCCGTAGTTGCTATTGGCAGCTAGAATGAAGGCTGAGAAGGGCAAATCCAGTGTAAACCTGTAACTGCTGCTGGCTGTGACTGTCTTCACCTCCTGTAGTGGTGGAGGGGAGGCGCTGGGCTGAGAGCTGCTCTAAGTGTAAAACAGCCCCCGGTCTCCCTGGGCAAGTCGGAGTCTGGCGAAGGAGGAGGGGTGCGTGCAGGTGCCTGCTCTGAAACCAGGGTGATTCCAACGTGGCAGGATGGGGCTGGGGCTGAAAGTTCCCCCTTCCATGGTTCCAGTTTTGCCATGAAAACGCGCTCTGTCTCAGGGGCCCTCGGTAAGAATTAACCAGGTGAGAAAACGGGGCTGCCGGAAGGCTGAGCTGCGGGTTAGTTCTGATTTTCGTTAATAGCAGTAGGGCTGGGTGGGGCCTGGCTGGACTGCCGCGTGGTTATCAGGTTCCCTGCTCAGCCACTTGCTCAGAGGATTCTCCTGGGCCTTGCTGGGCCTCCCTCGTGGGCGTTCCTGAAACAGCGAAGAAGGCTGTAGCCAGTAGCAGCTCCACCGCTTTGAACAGATGTTCGGGGCCTGGTAATGCGGTGTCTTTAAAACTAGGCACATGCCCTGCCACCCCCGGCCCTCGGAGGGATAGAGAGCGCAGCACAAGGTGAAACGGGGGCATCCACGGACCTACTCTTCCCCTCCCCTGCACCACAGCCCTGGCAGCTTCACTGCACAGGCTGTTTGATGCCGTCTTCCCCACTCGGGACGCTGCACAGCAGGGTTAGTGCAAAGGTTTGTGACCACCAAAAGAATGTGGTTTTAAAGATGCCCATCACGAGCCAAGGGGACGGTGGGAGTGACTTGCATCCCCAGAACCTGTGACGAGCTCCGTGTAGTTTGACAGCTTGTCTCTTTCGCCAACAGAGGTGGGTCTAATAACCAGTCTTATCTGACCCATCTTGTCTCCCTTGTAGCCCCTTAACATTTACAGAGACTGGTGATTTGTCATTTCTAGCCGAGCTGTTGAACATGAGTCCCTGGTATTTCTAATGCTCCAATCAGCACAGGATCCAAGCACCACAGCATTTAGCGTGACTTGTTTTGAAATGGAAAGATCATCTGACCCCGTGCAGAAGTCAGGGATGGCGCGGGTCTGCTGGGAGACAGTGCCACCTTTCCATCCTGTAGTTGCTAGAGAGACTTTGTTCTGGAGGGGTCTTTGCCGCTGCCCATTCCTTCCTGGCTTCAGAAGCCGTCTTCGCCCAACGCTGGGCCTCAGGGAGCAGGTGAATTCTGCGGCTCGGGTGCACAGATCTTGTTCCTGAGAATAATGTTTGTGAGGGGGAGAGGGAATTACAGCAGACATTATGCAAGCAGCATTGCCTTTAAATAGAACGTTATTCAGAGTTGTCCACGAGGTACCGGTCAGCCCTTGGCTCTGTACACTGGGCTTTTTTTAAAAAGTCCTGATAATCCCCTCCCCTCGCTCTTCTGGGAGTTGCCCGGAAGCCAGTGCCTTGTGTGGGGGAGACGCTTTCTTCACACACGTTCCCTCGTGGCCTGAACACCTTCTTCTTTTGAAATCACTGCAGCCCTTTTAGTCTATATTTAATTGAGTTGTGTAACTGCTGTGATGACGCCACGCCAGGCCCGCTGTCGTTTCTATGCCAACACAGCTGGATTTTGGGGTGGGCCGGAAAGGGGCGAGGGGCTTAGCTCTGACAAAGGCTGAAGAGGTCACAGACCCCCCACTTGTCCAGATGTTTTCGGATGCGCCCACAGTGAAAGTGGTCAGATAAAAATCAGTGACTCTATTGACGACTCAGGCCTTTAACCTCCTGCTGGATCTAGGTGTGTTTAGCCCTGGGGGTGAAGTATGCAGCTTCCCAGCGTTTGCAGCTGGGCGATGGACCAAAGGCAGCAGGTGACCCCTGCCTTCATGGTGCATATGCTGCCAGCTGGCGCCTTTGAGTCACTGGCTCTGTATCTCTCTGTTGGTGGGAGCAGAGGGGTTTCTACTCTCCCCTGTGAACACTGAGCCAGGAAATGTACCACTTCTATTTTTGGGGTTCCCCCACTTTCCTTTCTGCTGTCTTCATAACAATACCGTGCCTTTCAAAATCACTGTCCAAGCACTAATTAGGGTAGGTAACGTCGTAAAGATGGGAAAAATCCAGGCACAGAGAGAGGGAAGTAACTTGTCCGTGATCCCGCAGCCCCGTGAGAGAGTCGGAGAACCCAGGAGCTCTGGCTTTGAGGCTCTCTGCTGTAACCACTGGGCCACGCTGAGGACTTGCGAGACCAACCCCTCTGGCAGAGGCAGGCTCAGCTGGGCTCCCCCAGCACATTTTGAGGGTTTGCTATAGTGATCGTGATGCACCGTTCCCAGTCACAGGAACAAGCCGTGCAGCTCAGGAGATCCCTGCTGTAAACTTCACGTGGCTGCATGGTGGGGGGACAATCAGAGCCGCACCCCTGGAGGAAAGGCTGTAGTTGGTCAGATACTCCCCCAGGCCGCAATGGCAGGAGCACGCGGGCTCTGGAGGAGGAGGGAAGCAGGGCAGTGCTAACAGCACCAAGCTGGGATGTGTGGGTGGGAGAAGAGGGGGATGCTCCTGAGGGCTATAGCCCCAAAGGATCTGCAAGCTGAATGCGGCCAGGCAGGGTTAATCCGCTGTGCACGTGTTAGTGGCAGCTCTGAGCCCAAGCTGCAGTGCTCACTGCTGAGAAACCCTGGAAACCCACCCTGGGGGGGGGCACTTTGTCTTGTTCCCTTAGTCACATATTTTAAGTGGCCTTGTCTCACTGGCTAGCTCGGCTGGTAGGAAAGAGCTGTGACATTTCCCACAGGGAGCGTGGCTGGGAGCCGAGCAGCTCTGTTAGCAGCCTGGGGGACTGGGACTCTGTGACCTTAGTGCAGAGTGGATGACGCCCGTGATACATGGAGCTTGGCAGGTGGCAGGAGCGGTACCTTTAGTGACAGATCAGAAGTCCCAGAGTCACCAGCCGGCTGCCCTGGGACTTCAGGAGGAAGCGCAGATCAATTTCCTCCCAGATTTCTAACCTGGCTGGAGCCTCGCAAACTTAGCACTGTCTCCATGTGCCTCGGCTTGGCCAATCTCTCCCACCCCTACCCCACTTCTAGCCCACTCAGCCAGCACCGAACTGGAGGTGGGGGTTCCCCACGCTCATGTGCCACCGTGGACATGCGTTATGGCTCCGCCAAGTTTTACAGCGATGTCTGCCCTGCTGCACAGACGGCCTGATCCTGGCTTCCTTTCAGGAAGCACTCTGGGTTGCCTACAGGTGTCGGCCCTGTGCTGCCGTTCAGCAGACAGCTCCCTTCTGGCCCTCACGGCAGGCTGCCCAGGGCTGAGGTGAGCCAGGATATGCAGGAGCACGCTGACAACGTCCCAATTTATGGCAACCGTAGGCCAGGTCTAGGCTTCTGGGGGGGAGGGATAGCTCAGTGGTTTGAGCATTGGCCTGCTAAACCCAGGGTTGTGAGTTCAATCCTTGAGGGGGCCACTTAGGGATCTGGGGCAAAAATTGGTCCTGCTAGTGAAGGCAGGGGGCTGGACTCAATGACCTTTCAAGGTCCCTTCCAGCTCTAGGAGATTGGTATATCTCCAATTATTATTACCTATTATAAAAATCGGAGTTGACCCAGCTGTCCCCCTCAGGGTAGTGAAAAATCCCTCCCCCCGGGACGTCGTTATGCCCTGATATAGACAGTGCTGGGCTGATGTTAGAATTCCAGGGCGGTGGATTAACTACAGCAAGGGGAGAGCCCCTCCTGTCCCTGCAGTGTCTACACTGAAGGGCTGCAGCTGTCCTAAAATTCTTTGACGAGGAGGAAGTAAATGACTCTGCCCTGGGCCGGAAACGCCTGGGAGATGCCGTGAGGGTTACCAATGCCTCAGGGAGAGACAGCCCATCTCTGCTTTGCTTAGCTAAGGATCCAAATCTGCCAGCTTTACACTCGCTGGGTGTGACCTCTCTGTGTGAGCAGCCCGTGAAATCGGTGGATGTAATAGCTGAGCAGCATGTGCAAGGGCGTGCGCTGGGCCCTGAACGAATCCATAAGGATCCTGCTGTGGCTCTTGGCGTGTCAGAGATGCTGTCCAGCTAGCCCTATGCATGTCTCTGTTTAAAAACGTGATGCACACGTGCCAGCATCCCAGTGATGCAAATCACACAAACTACTCCTGCTTCCTAAAACTTCCCCTGGGAGCTCCTAGTTCAGCATTACTGGCCTAGGATTAGCTTTCCATCTCCCTGGAATCAACACAAGGAGCTGATCCTCTGGGGGGCAGCGTCTGGAGCAAGGATCCTGTTGTGTCTCTCTCCCCCTTGACCTCGGCTTCCTCCCCGGCTCGCTGACAGCGTCACACGTTGCAGCTGTTGCTCAGTGGGTTACCCCAGAGCCACCATTGGAGCAGAGGGTGAGTTTCGCTCTTGGCTTTTGTGCGTTTATTTGCTTTTCTTCCAAGAGCCCGGTGGGGTCAGTGGAATGTGATACTGACAGAAGATCTGTCTTGTTTTCCAGCACGTCATATCAGCCCAGCTCTCTGTCCCTTTCATGCCTTCCCTGCACCCTCCTACAATGAATTCCTATCCATCCATCTGGCTTCCCTCCCTCTTCCCATGGCCCCAGCCTCAATTACCTTCTCTTTATTGATGGTTGCTTTGTCCTCACTATCCATCTAGTTCTCCCACCCACTCCCTCTTTTCCATACTTCTGGCCTCTTCCCGCCATTCCCCACCACTGGGCGCTTGGGGGGGGAAGTTGCTGTTTCACCCCCTCCTCCCCCCAGTTTGATGTGCTACCTGACTGCAGGCTTTGTCCCAGAAGAGCTGGAACTGAGCCCTCTCCCTGAGCAAAGCCAACAGCTGAGCTGGCAGGAGGATGAGGAAGAGAATCGGGTGGGGTTGCAGGAGGGGCTCAGCGAGCCTGTTATTTAAAGCAAGGCTGACAGGAAAGGACAGTCCGCAAGGCATGTTGGTGGCAGGTCTATTGCAGCCTGCAGGTGCCTAGTCCATGGTTCCAAGAAGGCCTCTGAAGACATTAGCTTGCTGGTCTCTGCCATATTCTGCTCTGGTCCTGCTCTCGTCTTCTAGCCATGCTAAACCCCACTCCCTGCAACCCCAGTCCTCACCCTCGCGAGACAGCTCTGTAGCTACCTGGGGCTTCGTTGTAATCGGCTACAGACGTACCTCCTGGGTGAGAGAAGGGAGAATCTTCTTTACTCTAGCAGCATAGGGGTTTATGACACATTGGAACAGGAGAGCGGAGTTTGCCTGTCCCATGCTCTAGCTGTATTACAGGTTGTTATACTTACACATTTCCACTTCAATTGACAAAAACATACAGACCTTTCCAACCCCCTAGAACTAAAATGCCCTCCTGCACTCCCCACCCTGCGCCCCAGGGAAAAGAGAGAAGAACAGGTTAGCCGCATGTGTGTGCTGCATGCACCCCCACCCTCAGTGCGTTATATTCGCACATCCTAGCAGGGGCAGGGTTGACTTTCAGGAATTACTACTGTTCCTTTTGTCGCTGGGGAAGATGCACTGGAGGTCAGGGATGGAAACTGATACTGGCACCAGCTTCCAGCACAGCATGATCTTACTGCCCTGCCTCTGCTGGCCCTTTGTATTTCAGAGGAAAAGGCCAGGGATGAAGAAACCTGCTCATCTTTGCCCCTGCCCCCTCTTTGTTTCATCCACAGGGCTGCAAGCTCTCGGCCATCGGGACTCTCTTCTTACTACCCATTTGTGCAGCACCTAGCGCCCTGGGGCCCGAATCGTTGAATGGCCATGCTCAGCCCCCCCACACACACACACAATAACACACTGGTGTAGGTTAGTGAGTAAAAGTATTCAGCGACCGCTGCATATGAAAATATCCGGAAACAGGAACTTTCAACTCATGTTAGCATCGCTGCGTCAGACGCTCCATTGGAAGAACTGGGCTGGTCACAGCCAGCATACCGTGCCCCAGCAGACGCCTCCTTTCATGCAAAATAAAGCAGAGGAAATGCGCATTGGTGCTGGGAAACGCTGGACATTAGAGACTCAGTGTGACACAAGGTAAATCCTTTTCAAAAAGTTGGTGGCTAATTTAAATGTTTGAAAAAATATTGTAAGGGTGTGATTTTCAGTGGTGCCTACGTGGCTTTGCAGCACATGGCCATTGAAAAGCCATGGGGTGTCTGTGCCCACACAGGGGTGCATGGGAAAACCCCACCCTAAACACTCTGATTTCAAGGACCTTCAAACAGTGCCCCCTCATACCGTTTTTTTTCCTGCCTCAACTATCTATAGCTGTGTCTCTCTCCAGACGTTTGTGTGTGTTCATCACCATGGTACCTTCATCTCTATGCGATAGCTGCCAACTGCCAAGAGAGCAGCTTTATATCTGATTGCTAATGTTTCTGCTTGTATTACTCCTAAGACACTGAAGTAAATTGCTGTTCGTTATTCCCTGGCTGTATTTTGATGAGCCAACTGGCCCAGGCTCACCTCCGTACAGCGCGAGTCCTTTCCATTGGAGTAACCGATTGGCCCCAATCCTGCAAACGTCTATGCAGGTGCTTAACTTTACCCATGCAGGGCTTGAGCCAGAGCTGATTAAAACCAGTGACTTCGGTGGGCTTTGGGGCAGACTCCTGCCCACTCGCGTTGGCTTCAATGGGCTGCCAAGCGCGCGTAAGGTGAAGCATGCACCTAAGGGGCGACAGGCTCTGCCCTTGAGCAGCTTAAGTCGCTCACTCTGGGTGAGAGATTTTTTGTGTTCAACTGGGACCATTAAAATCACAGCGGTTACGTTGGTAGACAAAGCCTTATGTCGGTCTAACGGCGTTGCTTCCGCACTCTTGAGCAATGCAGTTAGACACTGCGCTGTGTCGCTGGGAGGGCTGCTCCCACCTCTCCAGGAGGTGGAGTCCCCATGCTGCCCGCAGAAGCTCTCCAGTGGGTGTAAGTAGCGACCTCACTAAGTGCAGCTGCAGCACAGTAAGTGTAAACCCTCTTCCTTAGCCTGGGCTCCCAGCTTGATGGCTGAGCTGTGATTCGAATAGGGTTTGCGCGCCATTGGTGGTTCAGCCATTCCAGCTGCTGAGGTAGAGCTGCGGGTGCCTCTGAAGAATGATCACTTGTGGGGCTTTCCCTCAATAATTGAGTGTTTGCTTTGTGGCCTTGGAGCTGCGGAACGGAACTTGTCTTCATGGTGACTCAGCCTTTGCAGCTTTTCCACCCAGGAGGTGGGGCCCTTTAGGTGCTGTGTGTGCCTGGGGCTGTTGATCTGAGCAGGGACGGGGCTGTGACTAGTTGGTGCTCGTTCATCACTTGGGCTGGGATAAGCCCTGGAGCTTGTTATTCCTCTGTTAGGAGGTGGCTGTGGGTTGCTAGCTGCTTAGTGATTCATAGATTTCTAAAGCCAGAAGGGACCACTGTGCTCATCTGACCTCCTGCCTAGCGCAGGCCACGGACCCACCCCAGTGATTCCTGAATCAAAGCTGTAACGCTTGTTTGAACTAGAGCACAGCTTTTAGGTGTGTGTGAGAGAGAGAGACTGTGTTCACACACACAGAGATATTATTTATGTATGTGTGATTAACGCTTTGCATTAGCAGGATGCTGGCAGCTGCCACCTGCCCACTTGCCTTGTTTGTCATTCCTCTGTGTCCGTTCGTCTCTCTTAGTGTGGAAGCTGTCCAGGGCAGGGACCGTGTCTCCTTGCAGTTCGTACAGTGCCCAGCACATGGACAGGACTGAACAACAACAATAATAAATCATAGCTGCTATTTCTGACCTCCGCTTATTTCAACAATGCAGCCGTGGGAATAGCCTCCAGAAGCCAGTGCAGCTCCCCTTACAGATACCCTTGCTGAGCTTTCCCCACAGCCCACTGTTCTTTAAGATGGCACTTGGTGACAGCTATGAAGCGTTAGAAATTCAGGAAAGTCTGGAAAATGAAAGGGCCCCAATAACATTAGATCTTTAATCGTTTGTTATGATCTCAACAAGTGAACAATAGCCAAATCCTCTAAACAAGAATTAAAACAGCACCGAGGTATAAGGCTCTGAGCACTAGGTGTGCTTATGGAGTTCATCTTTCTGTACTTCAGGACAGCTCAGTAAACCACACAAAAAAGCTTTAAATAGACCAGTTTCCTCTGTTTGTGTCAATGGCTTGTGTATTTCAGAGCCTCAGGAGCCCCGGTTCTACACTACTAAGTACATCCACGGGATGACAAGACTGTCCCAGGGTGGTTACTGTCTCTGGGGAAAGCTTTTGCTTTGTTTGGATCAGCAGTTTGGTTTAACCCTTGGGTGCCCGTACAGTGAGTGATCATTCCACGAATGGACAAATTAACCAAACAAAGACTGATGGATGCGGTAACTGTTCTGGGTTTCCGTGAAAGTGCCAGAATGAGACTTCTTGACAGTTTGGATAGTGGTGAGAATTTTTGCCTGGCACGACCCTCCCATGGCTGTTCCCTGTTGATGCCCTCAGAAAGAGACAAACAAAAAAATCTAACGTCCTTTTCACATTTTCAAACAAAAAGCCCCAGGGGAGAAAAAAAAACCTTTGCTGTAAACTCATGAAATCCAGAGACCAAAACAGTTACTGGCCATAAGGACCACACAAAATACCAGCTTGCGAAAGGGGACAGGATTTTGCTCCCAACCAAAACTTTGCTGCAAGATAAAATGCCCCCTGTGCAGAAAGAAAATCCACAAGAAAAAAGCGGTTCACTCCGCTGCTTTCGCTCTAGCCCATTAGGATGGTCCCAAAAGGGACAAATCAGATTTCAGAAAATCATGTTAAAATTATTTTTAAAATAAATGATTCTTAGCGGCATATCCAGGCAGTGCACACAGCAGGCAGCGTATTAGGACCCTAGTGGGGAAGCCATCTGCATGAGAGATGCAACATGCAAATTTCCTGGTAATCTCATTTAACAAGCTGACACTTGCAGGTACATTTCTGCCTCATACCACATCATTTGGAGGGGCTTAATGAGACTAACCTGAAATCTTATTTTCTTGAGTATCCTCTAATTTCAGTACATGCCAAAGAGGGAAGATTGAGTATGTATTTTAGACTACCTGCTGCTGTCAGAGCAAAGATGGGATTTTAAAGGGAGAGCCTCTAAGAGCCTAAAATCTACAGAAGAGAGCGAGCATGTGTCTGCCTCTCCCATATGGCGACTGGGTGTCATATAATCATGGAAATTAATGACAAAAGAGGCCTGTTAGATCTAGTCCATCCATCTGTAAATGCAGTCTTATTCCCTGTAGTACACAGACAAGTGGCATTTATTGTCCAGTCTTATTTGAAATGTGCCAAGCAGTAGGAACACAGAATTACCTGACCAGACCAGTGACCCATCTAGCCCAGTATCCTGTCTCTACCAGCAGCCAGCATCAGCTGCTTGAGAGAAAGATACAAAGAACCGAGGAGTGGGCAGTTGTGGAATAACCTGTTTCATTCTAGCCCCCATCAGTTAGTGACTGGTTCATGCTCTAAGACAGAGGGTTTATATCCCTATTTCTTTTAATCCGATCTATTGTGTATGTTCTCATTACCCATATACTGTAAAGGTCTCATTCCTTTTGGAAATCTGGCTGAGCTTTTGGCTTGATGGTATCTTGTGGCAGTGAGTTCCACTGGTTAATTGTGAGTTGTGTACATGTTTCCTTTTCTAGCTTTGAAATGTGTTGCCTTTCATTGAATGTCCTGGGTCTTCTCAGGGGAACAAGTCCACAGCTGGCTACATCTCACTGCCTGGAAGCTTTACCAGCTGTTCAAATGCGACCTCAGACCTGGTTCTTTCCCCCACCAGCTCTTCCCCTCAACAACGAGACCCCAGCCAACCTCATTGCTTGGCTGCAACTTTGCACCTAGGGTACAGGTTCTCTCTGTTACTTGGTTGTGCTTGTTCAAGCTGTTGAATAGCTCTTTTGTCAGTGAACATGTTGCAATGAGCGAGCGCGTGACCCACCTAGGAGCACTAGCATGACACCATAGTGTAATCATTAAAAAGAAGCCCTAATGAAACTTTTAAAGTAGCTCTCTCGCATACTCACACACACACCTGCAGTCACACTGGGTGGATTACATAACATGGTGTTGCTACAGTAACTTCGCTCCACCCCAGCGGCAGCTGGAGGCGGATGTTAATGTGCTGTGAGCTGATACGTTCTCTCTCGGATAGAAAACACCCTCAGACCGAAAGGGAACTGGGGTTCCCATGAGAGGAATGTGGAGAGTGGGGAGTCCAGATTCGTATTAGGAATTCTGCAGGAAGCTGAATATGAAAGGCAGAGCTCCAAAGGGGATAATGTAGACTAGAGTAGGACTCCCCTGTGAGCTGCTTCTAACCACAACTATTTCTAAGCTGTTGGTATAACTTCACTAATGTTGGGCTTGTTATAGAATCACAGAAACCTGGGGCTGGAAGGGGTCTCGTGAAGTCCAGCCCCATGCGCAGAAGCAGGACCGAAGCAGACCTAGCCCATCGCTGACTGGGATTCGTCCAAGCTGCTCTTAACTGATGGGAAGTCCACAACCTCCCTTGGAGGCCTATTCTAGAACTTAATTACCCTCAGATTGAGAGTTTTTCCTAATATTAAGCCCCTTACTTCTTGTCCTCCCTTCAGTGGATGTGGAGAACAATTGATCATAATCCTTTTTATAACTGCTCTTCACAGATCTGAAGACTTATCAGGTCCCCCCTCAGTCTTCTTTTCTCAAGACAAAACAAGGCGTTTTTTAACCTTTCCTCATAGACCCACTTTTCTAAACCTTGCTCTCTGCATATCTTTCCTACAGTGTGACGCCCAGAGCTGGACCCAGTCCTCCAGCTGAGGCCTCACCAGTGCCAAGTAGCGCAGGACAATTATCTCTTATGTCATACAAACACCACTCCCATTAAGTGACACAGAGTCCTGTGTCACCTTATAGACTAACAGACATATTGGAGCATAAGCTTTCGTGGGTGAATACCATCTGATGAAGTGGGTATTCACCCACAAAAGCTCATGCTCCAATATGTCTGTTAGTCTATAAGGTGATACAGGACTCTTTGTCGCTTTTTACAGATCCAGACTAACATGTCTACCCATCTGATACTTCACTCCTATTAACACACCCCAGAATATTAACCTTTTTCACAGCTGCATCACATTACTGTCTTGTATTCAATTTGTGATCCACTATAACTCCCAGATCCTTTTCGCAGTAGTCTCACCTAGCCAGTTATTTCCCAATTTGTAATTGTGCATTTGATTTTTCCTTCCTAAGTGAAGTACTTTGCACTTGTCTATATTGAATTTCAACTTGTTGATTTCAGACTAATTGTCCAATTTCTCAAGGTCATTTTGTATTCTAATCCTGTCCTCCTTGTGCTTGCAACCCCTCCCAGCTTGGTGTCATCTGCAAATGTTATAAATATACTCGCCACTTCATTATCCAAATCACTGATGAAGATATTGACTAGTCCCAGATTTAGGACGGACTCCTGCAGGTCCCCCTAGATATACTCTCCCAGTTTGACAGCAAACCACTGATAACTACTCTTTGAATATGGTCTTTCAACCAGTTGTGAACCCATCTTACAGTAATTTCATCTCGATGATGTTTCCCTAGTTTGCTTATAAGAATGTAATGTGGGACTGTGTAAAAAGCCATATCACATCTACTGCTTCCCCCATCCACTAAGCCAGTAACCCTGTCAAAGAAGGAAGTGAGGTTGGTTTGCCATGGCTTTTTCTTGACAAATCCATGCTGGGTATTCCTTAAACCTTTATCCTCTAGGTGCTTCCAACTGATTGTTTAATAATTGGTTCCAGTATCTTTCCAGGAATAATATAGAGAATATTGACATGAGGTTCCATCTGTTCTATCTTCTTGGGGTCAGTCCAGGATTGTTCCTTACTCTGTGTTCTCCAGTGCTCTCTTCTCTCTAGTTTTGAATGTCTCATAGGACAGGACTCCCACCAGATCCCCTGGGAGAGTATTCCAGGAGGTTTCTCACCCTTGTTTTCTAGCTTGTTTCCCCTGCCCATGGAAAGCGAGGCTGCATCTCTGCAACAGACAAAAGCGAACCATCGACATTTCTTGGAAATCTGGTTTGCAAACAGCGGGTACAAGGTGCCCAAGGAAAATAACATAAAATGGATGAAACTGTAACCCCACAGTGACCTTGGTACATTCCTGCCATTGCCTGATGCTTGCACAGTGAAGCACGGAAACAAATGGACAGTTAAGAAAACCAATCAAAAGGAAATGGATGGCATGGGGCCTGTTATGGCCACACACCCTGAAAGTGTTCAGCAGGCCTGCTGCTGGGAAGGAGGGTTCTACTCTGGGATTAGCTGAACTCCTTAGGGCAGATTTAGTGAAGCAAAAATGCCTAGAACCATTCCAGGAATGCAGCTGCCTCTTACAGGTTCTTAAAGTGGAAAAAGCCATGGGCAGATATGATTTGGTAAATCCTCCTCTTAAATGAAGATGAGAAGAATCATTGGATGCTTCCAGCTGTGGATCAGGGGTGCCCCTCTCTGTGCTCAACCTTCCTGGGGATAAGGCATACAAAGAAGCAGCAGAAATGTGGTGATAGGAAAGAGAGCAGCTCGGATACAAGACTAGCGCTAGATGTGAGACATTCTCCAAGGGGCCTCCAAAAAGGCCTCTTTTATTACAAGAAATTACAAATCCTTTTATCTTCCTTGCCACAGGAACAGCTTGTTTGAATTGCTGGGCTGTCACACTGGAATTAAATGCAAGAACCCCCCACACCCATGACGTAGCAAAGAACCACTTACATAACACAACTAAAAATAATGTGATAAAGATGCACACAATGGCTCTCTTCCCATCCCTCTTATCTGAAAGCCTTGCCCTGGTGTCCTCAGCACTGAGGGGCAAGTCCAGTAGCCCTCAAGTGAGCACCACCCACACTTCCAACTCTGAACCCCCCCAATCCGATTGGTCAACAAGGCAGAAAACCTGCAGCTTCCTGCCCTACTGGGGCTCTCCTGAAAAGATCGAACGTAGCATTCCAGGCCCCCATCCCTGGACGTGAGCCAGATCCGCATGCCATGGTCCCCTCCTCTTTGAAAGCTCACCTCCTACAAAGGGCAAATAAATCGCAGTCCTACTTAACAAGTCACTCAAAACAAAAAGCCCCATCCCACATCCTTCCTTTGTCCATTGTCGTCCCTGCCCCCCAGAGTGTACAACCTACAGGGGGCAGGTACAAACAAAGGCCAGGAACTGGAGTTAAAGAAAGGCAGCGATACTGGACAGTCAACTGGGCATCTTGTGGGCTCCCCTGTGTTTGCTGGATGAAGGCCAATAGTGGAAGGAAGGAGAAGTGAAAGGGAAGAATGTTGTTCTGTGGTAGGAGAACAACTGGTGTGTGCTTTCCCCTTCCTCTTGTTCTCAGAGCTCAGGGAGGAGAGAGGCAGAAGATGACAAAGAAAGATGGAGAGGGAGATCCCACCAGACCCAGATCCTCCTCTAGGTCAGACATGAAGAGCCGCCTGCCCGCCTTCCTTGACACCAAGGAGAGTTGGGGGAAACGGAATCATGTGGCCTCGGGCAAGCAAACTAAAAACACTTGAAAGTAAGAGCAGGTTGGGAGGTGAACAGAATGCTCTGGGAATGGGGTTGTTGTGGGGTGGTTAGAGGTTGTGGGGTGGCAGAGGGTATTGTGGGGTGTTTGGACTGGCTGAGGTGGGGGAGCAAGGGGTTGTTGTGGGGTGGTTGGGGGAAGAGCGTGTTGTGGGATGGGGCAGGGGTTGTGGGGTGTTTAGGGGTGTTCGAGGTGGTTAGGGAGTGTTGGAGTAGAAGGTGTTGGGGTGGTTAGGGGGTGTGGGGAGCAGAGGGTGTCTGGAGTGTTGGGGGCAGAGGGTGCTGTGGGGTGGTTAGGGAGTGTTGGGGCAGAGGGTGTTGGGGGTGGTTTTGGGGTGGGGAGCAGGAGGCGTGGGGGTGCCTGGGGTGAGGGGCTGTGGGGTGGTTAAGGGGTGCGGGGTGAGGGGCTGTGGGGTGGTTAGGGGTGCGGGGTGTTGGGGCTGGGGCGGGTGGGGCTGCGGGGCGGTTAAGGGGTGGGGAGCAGGAGGCGAGGGGGGGTGCCTGGGGGGGGAGGGGCTGTGGGCGGGGTGTGGGGGGGCGCGGGGGGTACCGGGCAGCAAGGACCCGTACGCGGCCGTACCTCCCCCCGGAGCCGGGGGCGGGGCCGGGGGCGGCCGGGGGCGGGGCCGGCGCGGGGCGGCGATATAAGCTCAGCGGCCGCCGCGCCCCGCGCACTCTGCCAGGCTGCCGGCCCCGCTGCTCCGCGCTCGCTCCCCGGCGCCATGGCGCGCTCTGAGGAGGTGCATCGCCTCACCGAGACCGTCTACAAGGTGAGCTGCCCCGGGGGCGCCCGGCCCCGAGCCCGGGGTGCTGCGCGCGGAGCCGGCTCGCCTGGCGCCGGGCACCGCGAGCCCCGCGGGTTCGCCGGGGCGACTGTCCGGGCGAGCCTGGCCGAGCCTGGCGAGCCTGGCGCGGGGAAAGCCGAGGCGGCTCCGGCAGCAGTTCGCAGGCTCGCGCTGCGGGGCTTGGCCGGAACGTTTCGCTTTTAATTTTTCTTGGCAGCGGCTCCCAAACAATGGGAGTCGGAGCTTGTCCCGCCCCTGGCTTGTGGCTGGTTAATGGGTTGGGTTCTTTGAAATGTGAATTGGCTGCTGTCTTTCCCCAGTGCGGTTATGCAACGTTCAGTGTAATTGCAAGGCCTCTTTTCCTTTCTCTCTCTTTGGGGGCAGTTTCTAAATCTGGGGAAAGGGGATTTTGTTCTTGGGGGGGGGAGATGTCATCTTATGTAAGCGCAGACCTGGCAGCGGAGTTGTGTAGGAGTCATTTACAATCCGAACTCCCTCGCTGCACTTCGCTCTCGTTAGACGTGACATCCTGGGGTCAATTCCTGATTTTCGTGCTGCTCTCGAAGTGTGGTCATGGATGATAACTCATAGCTGTAGCTAATGGAGAAACAGTCTGCTATGGGGAGAACCAAATGGTTCCTACAGACACTAGTAACAGGCTCTCCCTCTAACTTCTCCTCCCACCGCCACCAGATTACATTTTACCAGGCAAACATTTTCATATCAAAATGGTTCATATGAGTGGTTCCAAAAGTAGAGCTTTAAAATAAAGCCCAACTTCAAATCTAGCTGTCTCTTTCAGAGTGAAAGGCTTTTAAGGGTTCCCCTAGCTTTTGAGCCAGCTCTGGGTATTGCGTTGGGTGTTGAGATTGGAGAAGCTGGCATTTACAAAGCAATCTTAGTTTATGGTTTCCTAAGTGAAATCTCAAAGCCCTCCACAGGCCAACAGATTTAATTGTCTTAAACAATTATGGGGCTTCCTGCATTGTACTGTACTGTGAAACCCACTTAAACTATTTCACTGCTGCATCAGATAACCACGCCAGCTCTGCATGTTCTGTATGGTCTTTAGGGACCAAAGATGGCCATGTACAGTGAGAGCCATTTGTTTTTAATGACCATTCATAAGCTATGAATACTGTGCTGAAGAGGCAGACCTATTTATTCAGAGATCTCCTTTTGACTTGTATATGATTATGCTAGATGAATATGGGGTTAAAGAATATACCTGTTAAAGGAAGAGAGATCTCCTAGGTAGGCAGTGCTGCAGCAGATGCCTTCCATGAGGGAAGTGTTATTAAAAAGCATGTCATTAGCTCTGTCTGTAACTTTGTTAGATCTGAGGTCAGTGAGTCTAGTGACTTTTTTTCTTTTTTCCCTTCATTTTGGTTGTGAAACTCTGTTCTCGCACTGTGTGAATTAGGGTAAATGAAGTGGTTCTGCTCTGCTGGAGCCTGTGACAAACTCTGATATAGTCCCTCTAACCTAGGATGTTATGCAGGCTGTCATGCATTAAACTGGAGCAGTTACGCTATTGTCTGTTTTATAAATGGCTGGAGCACTGAGCTATTTGTAAGCATAAAGCAAGTGAAATTGTGGTAGGAAAACTTAGGCCCAAAGCATTCAACACAGCACAGTTTGAAAAGGCTGGTTTTCCTTGTGATCTCCTTAAGGCATAATCCTCATGACCAGTCACAATTCCATTTTAGTAAAAATGATGAACTAAAGTCCTATTTTCTGTTCTGTTGTCATGGCCAATTTGATAATGAGGCTTCTCATGTCTCTGAAGGTTTAATTAGATTATGATTTGATAATGTTTAACTCTGCTAGCATTGCAAGTATCCATGGGCTGCATTCCCTCATGGATCAGAGGGGTAGCCGTGTTAGTCTGGATCTGTAAAAGCAGCAGAGTCTTGTGACACCATATAGACTAACACGTTTGGGAGCATGAGCTTTCGGGGTGAATACCCACTTGGTCGGATGCATTCCCTCATGGAAAATTGTCGGACCTAATGGAAGCAACCTAGCAATGCAGATTGTTGTTTGGCCATGGATATTCCAGATGCACGGATGTTAACTTTCCCTTGCAGTCTGAATGCTCCCTTGTTCTACGTGATAGAGTATTGTGCTAATCGGCAAGGCTCGGTGTCTAAGAATTATGTATGTGCTTAAGCTGAGCAAACATAGTGATAATAGCTGTTGAATAAGTAAACTGGACTTACCAGTCTTCAGAATCGAGTGACTTGTATGGGTCAGTCTCCAAGGTCAGTTGCTACTGATTGGTTTCTGCTGGTGGCTCAGCCATAGTGAAGATGTTGTCTTTTGAAGAGCTGTGTTAATAGCCTGTTTGCAGTGTGGGTATAGATTTCTTTAGAAGCCGGTATTGGGTCCTGCTGTGAACTTGCTGCATGGCTTGTTTGTTGTGGCCATGTGATACCCTGGCACTGTTTACCTTGGCAGTTGCAAACTGAACTTGATTTTTAAGCTTTGTGTTTGTGTTGGCCAAAAGAGACTTGAAGGGGTTCTAGTTTGAAGACAGCTGAGCAAAGTTTATGCATTTATTTCTCCAGGTAAGAAAGTACAAATGATAGCATGGCCTTTCAGAGTGGGATTGCATTGGTATTTGGCAGTTCACCTCTGTGGGTTGTAACTGGCTTCATCAGTTTCTGTACTATCTACACGGTCACTCAGCCAAACCTGAGTTTTTAACCCTTTTGCTTGCAAAGAAAACCTTCTGAATGTGTACAACTACAGTGCTGCTTTACTCAGTTTGCAGACTGAAAGGCAGCAATTATAATGACAAATAATAAACTTTCAGAGCCTGACCTAGGGTACAAATCCTGGCACCTGGTTAAAATGTAGCTGTCCTGGTTAAAATACATTTTGTCTTGCAGTGTGACCAGAACCCACATTTAAAAAGTGTGAACTGACGCTATTCATCTCAACATCACATTGACTCTGAAGCCTGAGGATAACAATTTAAACTATAGCAATGTTAACAACTGTTCCATCGTTGGTCATTTTGTAGACCATTCTGCCAGCTGGAGGATAGAGAAAGATAACTTGGCATTATGAGTGAATTTTGAGTAAGATATTGTCATTTTTTTTCTAATGTGACCCCCTAATGGCTTCCAAAGCACAAATCCATGCCTGATGCAGGTATTTTAATTCCAAATGAAGCTAAGGCACTGGAGTTGTATGCTTATGGGTTGTATTGGGGGAGGGGATAGCTCAGTGGTTTGAGCATTGGCCTGCTAAACCTGGGTTGTGAGTTCAATCCTTGAGGGGGCCATTTAGGGATTTGGGGCAAAAATTTTTCTGGGGATTGGTCCTGCTTTGAGCAGAGGGTTGGACTAGATGACCTCCTGAGGTCCCTTCCAACCCTGATATTCTATGATCCTATGATTAAAGAAAGCTAAAGCACTGAACTCTTGTAAGCTATGTTAACATTTCTGTCCTTGTGAATAGTGCTTGTTTGTCAGTAGAAATAAAAGAATCCTCTTGCCATGTGAAGATGTCCAACAGGAGTTATTGCCTGGGATCCTTACTGAAACTTGGAAGTTTGCTCATGGGGATTAGCAAACATCTAAAGAAATTATCCAGGAAACAAGATTCAGGATCCCATCAAACTCCATTAAAGTCAACAGGAGTTGTTTCAAACAGCGAAAGCTTAGTGCAGGTGTCTCAGGGTGTCAATTGGGGGCAAGGAGTGAAAGTGTGGATTGGTTTGTTAGCGATGCAGTTTTCCTGCTGTGTATTTATTGATAGGATTTTTGGGTATTCATAGTTACTATCTGCTGACACCATCACATGAACTAATGTGTCCCAGGAGATTTAACAAAGCTTCCTTACAAACCCTACTATAGGGAAGCCAGTTCCCACTGCAACTGGGTACAGAGTGGAAGGCTTCCCACAGCTTGCCATGTTAAGTTCATATTCATGAGTTCTTGGACAACAATAAATGTCCTTCTTTTAAAGAGACAAGGAGCGGTGAGGGAATATCTTTTAATGGACTAACTTTTGTTGGTGAGACACAAGTTTTGAGCTACACAGAGCTCTTCTTCCAGTCTTAATTTTAAACAGACCCACAGTTTGTTGGTCTTGCTGATAGTCTGGTATTCTTCGCTGGTGGCCCAGGGATGGCACTTTCCTAAAATGGATCTAAGCTCTGGATTCCCCCAGGTCAAACACTCACATTTTAATTTTGAGTTCTTTTTGAACAAGCATTACTCAGCTTTGAATCCCAAACTTCTGCTCTGGTGGGCTTTCTGCAACAGCCTGTGCCTTGCTTTGGGAGGCAGGACCCAATCCTGAGTAAAGGAGGAAGTATGGCTCTCTTTGCCACTGCAATGCAGTTACTGAATTGCAGACCTCAGTATGGGGGCACCCGCTTTCTGCTCAGGTGGGTGGAAGGGAAAGCAACTCAGCACCATTGACTGGGAACCACCTTACTGCCAGCTATGCTGTGTGGCTGGAGCTCCTTGCAGGTGGCACCTTGATGTCCTCCATTACAATGTCTGGAGCAGGCAGCTAGCTTTTGGCAACTATTTTATATAGCGAAGAAGCCTCGGTCCTTGGCCCCTGTGCCGAGGCTTTCCTGAGGCATGCTGATTAGGAAGGCCCTTCGTAATTATTTTCCAGAACCGGTGCTCACCCTCAGAATGATTGCACTTAATGAGATGGTGGAAGAACTGTCAGCCTCCCCCGCACTGATGCTGCCGCTACAATCAGCTGCCTACACATGTGGAGTAATTACAGAGAGGGATGGAGGAAGCTGGCACCTTCCGCCAACGTAATCCCACTTTCCCCAGGCGCTGATTCATCCATGTGGACCTTATTGTATCAGCACAGCTGCTGCGATGGTTCTGAGACTGAGAGGAGCTTTGCTGCTAGCACAGGCGACATGTGAAACTTGGCACATGCCTGGTGACCGACTTGTTCAGCAAGGGGAAAGGTGACTGTATTGCCTCTCCAAACAAATTAAACCTACATGCAGAGCATTTGTATTTGGCAAAAATATGAAAGACCTGGTGACTTTTTCTTCCCCAGAAGAGTAGGCTGTTCTCAGTGATGATGGACATTACTGGGAGCTTCAGTCCAGCTTCCATTTCATGTCACAAACATCTTTTCAAATGGAAGAGTGGTTTTGCAAGGATTTCTGGACTGCTGCACTGAGGAAAGTTTCCTTAAAAAAAAAAAAGTCTTGAGCAAACGAAGGCAGAATTCCTAACAGTCAGTTGCTACGCATCAGAAGTAATATGTCATTGCTACCATAACAGCCACTATTCAGAGTCTGGAGGGAAGGAACGAGAATCTCGCTCAAGTGAATCAGAGGGGAAATGGTGGGTGGTTTTGTGTGTGTGGCAACAGGAGGGAATATGCGGGCTGGCGAAGAGGGAAGCATTAGTCCCAGAAGCGATCCTATGCCACCATGTGAATTTCATGCATTGTGCTCCTCTGCTGCTCCTTTGGCTAAAAGAGTTTGCATTGCAGGAAGGACTAAGCACACAGAAAAGCCACTGATTAAGGATGGCTACAGTGCTGGGAATGACTGTTACTGCTGCCCTGTGGTTTTTCAGGGTTTGTTCCTCCTGTAGTTTCATATTGTGCAGTTGCTGTTGAATTTCGACAGGGATTTTCGCTTTTTGCGCAGACAACTGATCACTGAAAATTATCTAAATTAACATGGAAGCTTTAGAAAGGAAGTTGATTGTAACATACATTTTTATAGCGCCTTTTTTCCAAAAGAATCCCAAATCACTTCCCAAACTCTCTGACACCATTGAAATGCAGCCACCTCTGGAGTGGAGCTCAGCTGGCATGTTGCCTTTAGGCTTGTTATACTGAGCTAGCTCGTTGTGCTAGTAGCTCCCTTCCCCACCCCAATTATTTGTAGCTCAAGTGCAGTATGTCATGGATCTTCTCATTTCCCAAATCATTCATACAAAGTAGTTTAGCCAAGTTGAAGCCTTTGGTTTGATAGTGTTTTGTAGCATGAGATCTGCAGCATGTGAGTTTGGTTATATGTAGTGCGGTTTCCCTTCCCATTGGACCGTGTCAATGGATTCCTTATCTCCAGGCTGACTGCAAGCTCTGGGAATGAAAGCAAAAGCTGCAAAGAAGTTCTAACTGGTCCAAGTGGCAGTTATACTTATCAATGACCATTCAATATCTAAGGTAGAAGACGAATCATCTCTACCAGGCGATACCATGGGTCAGCTGAGCACAGCATTCTGGCAATCTGTGCACGACTCTAGTTCCCACGCTTGATTTGCTTCAAGGTCCTGGTCTTAATTTTAGAGTCAGTTGGGGCTCAGCCCATGGCAATCTCTGCCCAGCTCTCCCTCCATGTGGAAGCTATGACTGTCAGGGACGCTCTGAAATGAAACCCTTGGTCTGGCCAGGTATGTGGCTTTTTTGGCATGAGCCGCCTCCTGATGGAACACCCTTCCAGTAGAGATGCTGGTGAACTCCAATCTTACATTTTGCCTGATGCCACACAGTAAGCCCCACAGTACCATCTGAGGAGCAGCCATTTGCATGTGTGTGGAAATGCTCCAAATGAACTGCACATTCACCGGATGAGGGAGTGGTGGAGAATGATTCTGCATATGTACTGTTGCATTATGTTACGCTGTTATTGCCTAGGTGATGTGGGGACAGTCACACTTGCAATACATAGAGACCAGTGTCTTTCTATGTTGTGTACCTTTGATTCCAGCTTCCTGGGTGGGAGGTTCTTAGAGGCAGAAAGGGAAGGTATGTATTGAGCCTGCTCATAATTGAAATCTGACTTACTAATGAGTCCAGCATAGCTTCTCGAGCAGAAGCTCAGCCTATTGAAACTATGAAGCACTGTTTAAACACAGGGTGGGACAGACTGAGATGTAGAGTCATCTGGGTTTGGGCATTAAATATTAATGCCGAGATAATGAGATGAGTTTCTGAAGCTGGCGTGAGCCATTTAGCAATCAGAGTTCCTTGGAGCAGTTCTTGTGCTTTTTTTAGCATGACCACATCTGAGCAGAGAATGTCTAATGGACACTTCCCCTCCCAGGTATGATTGCCTTGACCTCCCACAACTTCAGCAGCTGCTTGTATAAGCTCTTTGGGGCAGGAACCTTGTCGTCCTCTCTGTCTGTACAGCACCTAAAACAACAGGTTTTGGTTGGAGCCTTGGCGTGTTAGTGCTACAATGGTATTAAACAATAGTAGTAGTAGGCGGCAAGCCTTTAGGTGGGTGTTAGCTGACCTGTAATGGAGTTTAGCAGCTGGGAAACAAGGGGCAGGTAGCACTAGTGGCCAAAACAGCTCCCCAGGTTCCCCAGCAATGCCCTTCTGACCCAGTATGGGATCCTTTGTTTTATAACATGGCCCTTAGTCAGGATGAAGAAACAGTGAGCTGAGCCGCAGCCATGTGCTTGCAATGGCCTGGAGCATGTCCATGAGCAGGGAAAATAGATCTAGCATTAAGGACCTCCTCTTCACAGCTGGTGCTCTTCACTTCTTCAGCCCCTTGTAGGCAGGAATTATTGTGGGGTACTCGGGCACAGAGCATAAATGTCTTGTCCAAGACCACGCACTGAGCTACTGCAGAAGCCTACTAGTATTGTTATGCACAGCGCAAAGATGGAGGTGAGACCTTCTGGGCTAATCAAAATGAGGCCTGGCTATAGCTGCTGGAGGGATAATTGATGAAGCATGCATGTTACTGACATGCTCTGTTCATTCTCTGTCCAGAGTAGCATGTGTAATACAAAATGTTCACTTCCTCTACTGATTGACGACACCTGTCTCATTCTGCTGACGGGGTGCACAGCACTATCTAATCAACTGATGTCAAAGACTCTGCTGTCTTCTAACAGTCTCCCTGTGCCTCCTAGAGGAGAGTGGAACAGGACTTCACGTTCAGCTTTGGAGGCAGTTTGAGACTATGGTGATACTGTCAGGAGAAATGTGCTGCCTCTTTCCTCTTCAGTTTAATTAATAAAATTGATTTTTTCAAAGTTTTTAAGGGAATTCTGTTTATTTCCTACCCAGTAGAACCCTTGCACAAAAGTTGCCTAAAATACTCCCTCTCCCTACACAGGAGGACTTCAGATTTCTATAATGGGCTGGTCTGAGCACAGCTAAACTTTTGCATCCCTAGCAGTGGATGCATCCCTCTGCTTTTCTGGGAGGAATCATAGCACTTGTCTCTATCACCTCTGGAGCTTCTCTTCTCCCGCTCTTTAATTCAGTAGAACTGTCGTGGAGACCTCGTGCTTTGCATTAGTTTAGTTTTTGGCAGCTGAATAAAGGCAGAACAATCCCAGAGAGCTGAGCAGTATTACCGAGGAATTTAGTGCAGTGGAACAAAACAAAGCCCTTTCAACCTTTAGCTGCCAGTTTTCAGACTCTGCCCAGACAGCATATGGAAGGCAGACAACTTGTGCGTGGTGCTGATGGGGCAGAATTTGAGCAAGAATGTGGTTTCTTTCACTACCAGGGTTTTGCTGAATATTGGCGTTGCTTTACCCTTCTACCAATCTTGACCCAGCAAGGTGCCAGAAAACATAGCTGCAGAAAGACGCATCTGTTTACCTTGTCTGTGTGAGCCTTGGTTGAGGCATGGAGGACTCTTCTCTGCAGTGTGAACTTTCAATGGACCTTCTCTGTTTTAAGGAAGGTCTGGTTTGTGGAGGGGTGGTAAAGGCTCTCCAAATCCTTGCTCCTCTCTGCCCACTTGGCCTCATGGTGAGCCTCATCAGTGCTGCTGATGCTACAGCCAGCTGCTCTGTAGCACTGCAACAAGTAGTTTAATAGAAATAATTCCAGGGTTTTGCTGGATCACTTGGTGCAATAGACTAGTATCTGTAGTGCATTTAATATACAGGGCAAACTTGTGTTACCAGAGCCTTTAAGAAAGGGGGGAAAAATGGGCTCTCTCCAGTTTTCTCTGGGCTAGCCTGATACAAAGCTACATTAATGCTAGAAAAAAGCCACAGAGTCCCGTGGCACCTTATAGACTAAGAAATGTATTGGAGTATAAGCTTTTGTGGGTGAATACTCACTTTGTCAGAGGGTATTCACCCGCGAAAGCTTATGCTCCAATACATTTGTTAGGTTGCTGACCCCTGTTATAGATTTTCAGATGTGGTGTGCCGAGTCTTCATTTATTCACTGTAATTTAAGGTTTTGCATGCCAGTCATACATTTTAATGTCTTTAGAAGGTCTCTCTCTGTCTATAATATAGAACTAAACTGTTGTTTGTATGTAAAGTAAATAAGGTTTTTTAAATGTTTAAGAAGCTTCATTTAAAATTCAGTTAAAATGCAGAGCCCCCCGAACCAGTCTCCAGGATCTGGGCAGTGTGAGCGCCACTGAAAATCAGCTCGCGTGCCGCCTTTGGCACGCGTGCCATAGGTTGCCTACCCCTAGTCTATAAGGTGCCACAGGACTCTTAGTCTAGATCTGTAAAAAGCAAGAAACACCGCTAACCCTCTGATACTTGACATTAATTCTAGACACTCCGTCCTGCTCTCCCCACCTTGAGAGTCCAAAGGCTTAGAAGTGAAAAGCTCTTTTGCCACCTTTTATTTTGGAGCAGCAGCATGATTGCATAGTTTCATTTCTGCATTGTGGCTTGGTTCATTACAAGGGCCGTTACCACAATGAAAGGAGTTTCTAAAAACATTCACGGCCAGCAAACCTCCTGTTAAGTTGGGCACATTTTAATCAGCCAATGAGTTGTTGGCTTCCTTTTATTCCATTACAGTTGTCCCCTTTTTAGATGGTGCCCCTGTCTCATAATTTGCTGTATTAAAGTGGCTGTCCTTAGTTGTGTAACAATGGGTAGAAACATGTTCTTAGTGGCTAAAGGGTGAAGTCTAAGCTTTTTATGTAACAGGCTTCAGATGTGCACATTTAGGGATGAGTCCCATGTTTGATTCCCTTCTTATCCACAAGATGCCCTGTGTTTACAAAGAGTATTTACCTCTGTTGCTTGTACCTGTGCAGTAGGTTAATCGCCACACAGGACTTAACCAGTTCCAGAATGAGACTTAGGCTTGTTTCATACAGTGGGCATAGACTTTACACCCAAGAAAATAAAGTAGGTTTGACTTGCAGGTCCCAAGATGCATTGTACAAGGCAGCCCACGGTGACCAGCCCTCAGTGACACATGGGGAAACTGTTAAAATTCTTGCTGTAGCAATAAAAGCTCTGCGTTAGTTCTGATTTGGGATATTGCTTTCTTCAGCCTGTAGATTCCATTAAATTATTTTATGTAAATTTTATGTATCCAAGTTCTTTCCTTAGATAAGATCTATATCCCCTCAGACACTGCTTCAAAACTGATTTTTTTATATTGATTTTTTTTTTACTGCTGTTAACCTAGCAAACATATTCAAAATCCTTCCCCACAGAAATCCTGCCAATATTTCTTCTGTGTAAACATTGTTCAGCCTGGGATTGCTGGGGCTGAGCATCGAATGGAGAAAAGCTTATAGTATTGAAACAGCTCTGCCTGAAATGATGATGGTTGCTATGTGTTTTGAAGGCTGGAGAAAGGGGACTGGCCCCATTTCTAACTGATCTATGTGGTAGAGTTGTCAAGCTTGTAAATGGTCGTGGAGATACCAAAGGTTGGTCAGTGGAGGGAATATGCAGGAACTATAGTAACTTGCAGGCATAATTTTCTACCAAATTTCATATGCATTAAATGTGACCTAAGGAATGATATGTGAATTCTCTGTCCCTTAGTGGTAACTAACGTCTCCTAGGTAATTGTTTCCTATAATTGTGGAAGATAATCCATGAAACAGCTTGTTGCTGCAAGGTCATTTTGCTCTACCAATGAATGTTCACTAAAAGCTGTAGAAGCATTTGTCTGAAATATTTTGATCCAAATGGCAAAGGGTGACCGACACCATTAATTAGCAGTAAAATTCCTAGTTAGCCCAACATGCTAACATTTTAACATTCACCCTGTATACCCAGGGGGTCTATCTCACCCCTTGGAGTACTTTGCGCATACTGCGCAATGCAAATCTAACCCTGTGTCTCTGTACCTTTTTGCTCAAGTGCCTTCAAAGCCAGGGTGGTGGCAGGGGGAGTTCATGCCAAAGCTTCGCAGCTGGATCTAGCTTAGATGAATGTTGTCTTAGATGTTTGCTCTTTTGGTCTCTCTGGAAAGCTGCCCAGAGCGCAATGAGTGTCTGGCTAGGACAGAGGTGGTCTGCTCCCTTGGTCAGCTGACTGGCTTCAGCGCTCACTTCTCACTCTTGCTGGCCTGCTAGGAAAAGTGCTGGAGGAAAGCCATTGGCATTGCTGAGGATTAAAACAAATTCCTGAGCTAACAAACATTGAAGTCTAAAGTATTACTACTAAATAGTGTATTAAACTGCAGCCTGTGCTCAAATGTATCCCATGGTGAGATGGCAGCTTATTGAAATTAATAACCTGCTGGTCTAAACTTTTGAGATGGCAAAGACAGAGCAATGCTGATCAACATCCGTGGCTGTGGATGTATCTGCAGAAGCAAATTACTGTAAACAGTCTCTCCTCTCAAAAGAACAGGCACCAGGAACTAAGGATCAAAATGCTTCAGGCAGAAAATGAGCTTTATGGTGTTTGGCCAGCTTCAAATGAGGTGACAGATGTTTAATCAGCTTATTCAATGTAAGGGTTTGTCTGTCTCCTCCCCGCCCCTTCCAGAAATGTGTAACAGTCTGTGTGGTGTGAGGGTGAGTGCCTTGTGACCCCCCCCCTTTCTCCATGGGGAATGCTCATTCACACTTTAGGGACACACAGATATATTTAGGTATTAAACTGAATTTCATATCCCTGTCCTTGTCGACTGGCCCTCGCTTATCCTGGACTGCTTTTTGCTGAAGGTGGGTGGGGGACTCTTTACAAAGACAGGCAAATATTCAGTAGCTACCCCAGGCTTGTGTTAGCTGCCAGGTTGCTCCCCCTGTACAGCCAGAGTTTAGTTCAAGGGTCAGTGAGAGGATGGAGACTTGGTTATCCTTCCCACAGAGCTCAGCTGGAGAACTTGGGTCTAGTTTTTAAGATGTCATAGTTACAAGGAGATTGAATGACTTATTGGAGCGGAGCAGGGTAGGACAAGCCATTCACAGCCTGCTACAAACTTACAAAGATCCATTCTTTGGTGGTGATCTGATCACTGTGTGTAAAGCTAGGAAAAAAGTAAGCGCTTTCCCACTGAAGTGAAAATACCCTCCCTATCCAGAAAGTGTATTGGCGTTTCCTGTCCCCTCCCTCCCAACTACAATAGAACTGACAAGAAGCAGCAATATTAGCCATTCCGAGCACAGGTTCTGCCTTGCTGCACACGGCCTGACCCCAGGCTGGAGTGAACTCTGCCTGAAGGATTCATTCATTGTGATTGCCATTTATTCTGTCATCTGCTCTTAAATAACATTTAATACCCTACTCCAAATCCTCTTCTGTCAAGTGAGTGATCTGACTGATGCTTCCCTGTTGACCTGTGATGATACCCTAGGCAGTCCCTGAAATGTGTTCCCTTGTGCCGTTTGTTGTCAGTTCTGCGGCTGGTCTGACTTACGGTGGCTCTTGAAGTGAAAGGCTGGTGCAGAACTAGATAATTCTGGACTAGCCAGAATAAGTAATGAGTCTTTAACGTGTTTTTGAATTTTTTGGTCTCAATTAAATCTTCAGTGCATTAATTTATCTCCTGTCACTTGTTTAAAAGTTCCTATAACAGGGTAGCAAGGTCTAGGACAGAGCTCTTTTGCTGACTCCCCCAAATGCTAGACTATTGCACGGTTATAAAGTTATTTCTGCTGACTCGCTATTTCTGACCAGCTGAGCCCTACTGGTCCCCACACAGTAGCATAAGGGGGGGTTTAAGCCTCTTTCTGAGGAAGGGGAGGGGCTAAGACAGAGGTACGGGGGGGGGCAGTTCAAGCTAAGTTTTTTGTTTGTTTGTGTTCTTTAAATTAAATTACTAAAGGCAAATTCCAGGCAAGTGGTAAGTGTTTTTTGTTTTGGATCAGCCATGGTATGTGCATCCTGCTAGGAAAAGGCTGAGAATGCCACCTAAGTAGCTCCATTGTCCAACTATTCGCTATCAATGGGCAGTGACTGTATCAAAACCAGAAATCTGTATATCAAACCCTAACTCTTCATGACAGACTCAGCTATGGCTAGTGCCAGCCAGAGGAGCTGAAGGAGAAGTTCCTAGGATGTTCCTGAGGGCTGCAGTTATCTCTGGGTTCTTGGACTCATGCTAGGTATCAGTTCTGTGCCAAATGGCAGGCTGCTGGAGCACATCCTGAGGAATAGCTCTGTGGAGGAGTTGCCCTTGATGGAAGAAAATGAAAGGTCCCTTACATCCTCTTTCTTAATCTGTTGAGCTGATTCAGCAGTTGCTGGGTAATGACCAATGTAAGCTAAGAGAAGCCTGCCTTTGTCTTAATATCACCCCTCTAGCTGGTATTGCTGTGGTTGCTACACACACATTCTTCCAAAAGGGAGGGTGTTCTTATCCTATGAAAGAAGCTAATGTGTATGTTCTCTTTAGCTTGCATTTAGACCTAGAAATATTTAAAAATTCTGCTGCACACATTTTGCCATATTATAATATATGGAGAGCTGAAGCAAACATATGTTCTGAAATATTATAACTAAGCTGAAAAATTAGGGGGAAAGCAGTCAGTTTGTTTTGTTTTCTTAGAAGGCTTTTGCAGATACCATCAAAGGAAGATGCATGAGTGGGTGCTTCTCTACACAGCTTCACTAAATGCAATTTGGTATACCTACCACATGGTGGTATATCCAGGTACAAAAGCATTCTTGGTACCCCATAAATAGAAGTATATTTCTACATTGATGCCACCTATGTGTCCTTCTGATACATTCATCTCCTTTCAAGAAAGGGAGGACAATACATGGGTATAAATACAAAATAGATAATATGAACAGTACTTCTGTTTAGCCAACCAGATCGCTTTCTGTCAACTCTGCTGTTTTATCCATTTGATTTAAGAATGATTCTAGTTTATCCCCAGCTCTTGTGATCATAGATCATCCTATGATCCTATTACACTTTGGACTTCATATTGCCAGCGCTGAAAAAATAAATATCCTTCTAGGAAAATAAAATTGTCATGGTGTCTGGAATATTCATAAAACATTGCATACTTAAAACTGGGCTGTGTATGTGCAGCCAATATTCCCTTGTAAAACATCAGTAAGTTTGGATTGTGTTTGTCTATAGAGGGCTGTGTGGGAGGACTCTCTGCTTCTGGGACTTTGCTGTGCATGGCAGCATGTGTGTATGTGATGAATCAGCCACTCTGTGTGCGTACACAAAACAGACCTGGAGATGCTCAGTCTTGCTGCAAGGAGCCCTTCTGGCTCTTAATTGTCCCTCACTCAACCAGCTTTGCTAATGTCTCCCACTTCTTGTGCTCTTTCCTTCAGACAATCATGGAACAGTTCAATCCCAGCCTCAGGAACTTCATTTCCATGGGGAAGAACTATGAAAAAGCCTTGGCAAGTAAGTGAAGTTGTGCTGCAAATGCATTCAGTGCTGAAACCCTTGGTGCAGTGGTTCCTGTGGTATTCGGGGAAGGGCGGTTCTGGGCAGAGGCAGACAGAAGTACTGGGTGCAGTCGGGCAGCATTGTTCTGGAATTTTGAAATGACACTGGATGCCTTTTCTCCATAGGGCAGGGGAAAATTGCAGAGGGTTTTTTAATTAGGATTCAAATGTCATTATTATGACATGAGGCGCTAAGCCTCTCCCAGGCGCTCATTGCCTGAAGAAGCCTGGTCCCCAAAGCACCTTAAGAATGATGAGCTTGAAAAGGACTTGAGCAGTAAAGATTTGGCTGTTAGTTGGTGAGAGAACCATATTTACAATCTTTTTTTTTAAAAGACCATCTTGCCACTTTAATATTTTTAAAATATTGTTTTAAAAACCCTTATTTAAAATGGAGATTTTAATTTTTGACTCTGATGTTTTAAAGGCTGCCATTTCAAGGCTGGGAGTGCACAGAACTAGGTAGTCTAGCTCAGTGGTATCCAAACTTTTTTTGATCACGCACTCCTATCAGTAAAAGAAATTTTGAGCACGCACCCCGTGCTGCGCTGCAGGGCCAGCTCTACCATTTTTGCTGCCCCATGCGCCAAAAAAAAGCCGCGCACACTGAAGGATTCTCTTGCGCACCCCACTTTGGAGACCACTGGTCTAGCTAACCACTTCTTAAAATAGAATCATAGAAGATTAGGGTTGGAAGAGATCTCGGGAGGTCATCTAGTCCAACCCTCTGCTCAAGGCAGGACCAACACCAACTAAATCATTCCAGCCAGGGCTTTGTCAAACCGGGCCTTAAAAACCTCTAAGGATGGAGATTCCTCCAGCCTCCCTAGGTAACCCATTCCAGTGCTTTACCACCCTCCTAGTGAAAGTCTTTCCTAATATGCAACCTAGACTTCCCCCACTGCAACTTGAGACCATTGCTCCTTGTTCTGTCATCTGCCACCACTGAGAACAGCCGAGCACCATCTTCTTTGGAACTCCACTTCAGGTAGTTGACAGCTGCTATCAAATCCCCCTCATGCTTCTCTTTTTTGCAGACTAAATAACCCCAGTTCCCTCAGATGTGAAGTCACTCACTTTGAATATCCGGTCCTTTTGGAGGTAGTTAAAGAAACATAGATTTAAATCACTAAATGGCCTGTTGGCTTTCATAGATTTTTTTTTTTTTAAGGCCAGAAGGGGCCACTTTAATCACTTAGTCTGATTTCCTAAATAACAAGGGCACAGAACTTAATGCAGTGCTTCCTGTATCACCCCTTTTGTGGCAGGTTGTCTGGCTATAGATTTCACATTGCTGATCCTACCGGGAGATTGACACATCGGTGTCTGGTAGCTTTCTGACTATGTGTGTTGAGTTGTTAATAACCCATAACAGAAGCGTCAATTAAAGGTTGTCATCTTGCTCCTGAAAGCCACCGGATATCAATCTCCTGATATGATTAGTAACGTGAAATTGAGTCCTTGTCTAGCACAGCACAGGAGAACTATAGGACAGCTGCTGTGTGCACCAACTTGATGTGGAAGGTCTGTCGTATGCTAAGTGTGACAATCTGTCCAGAGTGCATAAGGAGGGTGATATTGACATGGTTACTCTACAAGAAACTCATGCTGCAGCCTGTAAGATGTAGAATTCATGGCTGCCAACTCATGACCACCATGAATGACACAATTTAGCCTTGCCATGTACATCAGGCATAGTCTTAAAGATATCTCAGCCCAGAGGAATCCAAGACCATGGGCATCCCTATTACTGTGATAAGAATTGGACATCCGACCACAATGAGCATCTATAAACCTCCAAATTTTGAAGCCTGTATTGCCATCTCTTTCCCACCCAGCTTTGTACCTCGGTGTGATTTCAGTAGTCACCACTCACAATGTGTCTGTCTGAGAAATGATGCAGCTGGTGAGCAACTTACAGGTTGGGCCTAGTTCATAACTGTACACCTTCCTTTAGACCCCAACAATGAAGGGATCTTTGCTTGGTAGGATGAAATACTGAACACAATCTGGACCGCTGTCTGGTGAAAGACAGTAAATGTTTCTCTGCAAGCTTCAGAACCAGTGCTGGGAAACTTTCCCAGCAGCCAACACAGCCCGTTATTGTGTGTGGCGGCTTCGGAGGTCTGTTGCTTGAATCAATGCTGAAACCATGCCAAAACATCTGCAAACTGAACTGGGTTGCATATGCTGCAGAAGTTGAAGGGCTGCATTGTGTCAAGCTGATCCCAGAAAACTGAACATAAGAACGGCCACACTGGGTCAGACCAAAGGTCCATCTAGCCCAGTGTCCTGTCTTCCTACAGTGGCCAATGTCAGGTGCTCCAGAGGGAATGAACAGAGAAGGGAATCAATGATCCATCCCCTGTCACCCATTCCCAGCTTCTGGCAAACAGAAGCTAGGGACACCATCCCCGCCCATCCTGGCTAATAGCCATTGATGGACCTGTCCTCCATGAATTCATCTAGTTCTTTTTTGAACCCCGTTAGTTTTGGCCTTCACAACATCCTCTGGCAAAGAGTTCCGCAGGTTGACTGTGTGTTGCTTGAAGAAATACTTCCTTTCACTTGTTTTAAACCTGCTGCCTATTAATTTCAATTGGTGACTGAGCTTTGTTCACCACCTTATTTAAAGCTTCTGCAAAACCCCTTTCTCATGTTGTGAAATGGTTCATCTTACTCCTCTGGATGATTGTGACACAGTCATATTGTCTCAACTATAGGCCACACAGTAAATCCATGTCTGCTTCAATCATTTGCCAGTAGCATCTCAAGCTTACACCAAGTCATTTCTGAAGCTATCCATTGGCTCACTAATCTGGACTTGGCTATTTGAATGTTGCCGATCGCCTGTTGACCCGATTTTTAAATTGGGCAATGGGATAGACTTGCCCTTCCTTAGAGGGATCGTCTCCTCATTTGTGAACACCCTGTTGTTGTTTGTCCCTTTTTCATCTGTCTTTTGATCCATGGAAAATATTTCATTAGGTGTGGGTTTTTGGTTTTTTTTCTTTTTTGGGAACAAGTTCATATTAAAGGAGCTCCATGAAAACATCTTAGAATCATAGTATATCAGGGTTGGAAGGGACTTCAGGTCATCGAGTCCAAACCCCCCCCCAGCTCA
The DNA here is from genome assembly GCF_016161935.1 of Mauremys reevesii. Taxonomy (NCBI): domain Eukaryota; kingdom Metazoa; phylum Chordata; order Testudines; family Geoemydidae; genus Mauremys; species Mauremys reevesii. The sequence continues at coordinate 42,611,572 of NC_052637.1, read as the reverse complement.
ATGCTGAAACTGCAGTCTCTTTTGCAGACTAAACAATCAAAGTTCCCTCAGCCTCTCCTCAGGAGTCATGTGCTCCAGCCCCCTAATCATTTTTGTTGCCCTCCGCTGGACTCTTTCCAATTTTTCCATCTTTCTTGTAGTGTGGGGCCCAAAACTGGACACAGTACTCCAGATGGGGCTTCACCAATGCCGGATAGAGGGGAATCATCATGTCTCTCTATCTGCTGGCAATGCTCCTTCTTGTACAGCCCTAGAATCTTGTGGTCCAGTTCTCAAGTGAGTCTGTCCTGGGGCATCCTTTTATGGAAAGGGGTGCACAGCAAAGTGAAGTCTCTGAGCTTTAAAGTAAAGCTCAGTGCATCTAATTTGTAGTGATAATGTGGAATCTGAGAGCTCCATCTTGATTTCAGTCTTGAGATTCTTTTTTCCCAAAATAACGTTTGGACAGAACTACTGATGCCTATAGCGTACCACCTTCCCATGTCCCCTTTGGGTCTGAGCCCTTCCATAACCTCCCCCGTTTGCTCTTTGCTAGTTCTCACTATTAATGTCTAAGCAGGTTTTCTAGGTTAACCTAGCAAGTGGAGTCCATCCAGCTCAATCATCTGTAACCTTGAAAATACGCAGTAGTGCTCGTTTTACAAAGCTTCCCGATCTGAGTCCAGCTGGGTGCTATTGGCGGTTTCTTCTCAGAACTGAGCTGGTGTGTAGAATTTAATTGCTGCTTACTTTCAGAGAAGTCCCGAAGGATTCAGCTGAGGTTATAAGAATCAGTATATGAAAGCCTCTATTGTAGATGGCCCTGGGATCCTTAGAGTTCAGTTCCTATCTCTACCTGCCTGTTTAAGTTCTGCATTCAGTTACAGCCTCCTTTTTTTCTTTTTTTAATTAAAAAAAGAAAAAAAGTCCCCTGTTATCTGGTGACTCAGACTTCTACAGTATCACATCCTTTGGCTGAGATTTCAGAGACGACTCCTTTGAACAGCCACCCCTAATCCCCACACATGCACTGGCTGTTGATAACCAATGAGACTCATTTAGCATTCTCCACAAACTAAAGAAAAATATAATTGTTCCTGCTCTTCTGGACTCTTGCGGTAATCTCCTGGGGGACTGGTACTTAATGGTGCCCTGTATGCAGCAGTGACCTCCAGCTGCATTAAGCCACCTTAACTGAATTGTGGTTCAAGAATTGGGTGGGTGTTTTCTTATTAATTTCATTTTAAGTCTCTCATTCTGTGTGGGCTGCATTTAAAAATCAAATTCCTCCTGAGGAGGAAATGCACAAAATCTTGCAGGGGAAAAAAGCTGTTGGTATTTGAGAATAAAGGTGACTTTATTTATTACATCCCTGAATGACCTGGACAAGAAATGGAGAGTCTCTTATTTAAAATGTTGCTAACTTAATCTGAGTCTGTAGTGTGTGGGTGTTTCTTGGGGCTTTTTTAAAGCCTATGCCTAGAATAAAATTAACATATTACCCTTGATATCTAAAAGCACTCTGGAGAAAACCTGCTTTGAGACCCCGACTCTAGCCTCACCTCCATATCCAGAATAAACGTTACAGCACAAGGCTTCCTGTAACTTTTTTTAAATTGCCTTTCTATTTTGTAGTTCTGATCTTAATTTCTTCAGGTGCCCTTCAGAAGGGCTATCTTAATCAGTAACACATGTTGGAAGAAACAGCACATAATTTAATGGTGTTGACCAAAAGCTTTACACCACGTTCTTGTGATTAGAGGAACCCTCTCCCTACTTATCTGATTAAAAGTGATGTGTGTAGTTGGATTGTCAACAAACTAGCTACAAGAATGAACTGTAATGAAAGTCAGTGATAGTCAGTTATTTAGAAGTGATTTTTTTCTGAACAATAAAAGCATTATTATAGGCCACAATAGTCATGCTGAAGCATTTGGGGAAAAGTATCCAGTTCTTATGTGCTACTTTTTTTGTATGACTGACCCCATAATCTTAATGCTGTAGCCCTTTCCCTGCCTCGTCCTGACCCCCTCCCTTCCAATTTGTTACCCCTATTCATTGTCTTCTATCTCCAATTAAATTGCAAGCTCTGTGGACCCAGGGACCTTGTCTGTTTATACTGGACAGCATCTAGCACCTTGTTGGGCATTGTAGAAATTATTCTAAGCCCCGAAGCTAATGAATCATTTTTATTTCCTGATGTTTTCCAGGTGTAACGTATGCTGCAAAAGGCTATTTTGATGCTCTGGTTAAAATGGGGGAGTTGGCCAGTGAAAGCCAAGGATCTAAAGAACTGGGTAAGTCAGGCAGCTTAATCATATAAATAGTCAGTGTTTTTAAGTAACAGGACTGAAACCAGATTCAGCTCAAGAGGTATGTTGTCAGATCTAATGTGGAGTTCCCACCCTACCTATCTCCAATGGGTGGCCTCTGCCAGGGATGTCCCTTTGGATTTGAAATACTAGCTTTAACTAAGAGCTAGCAGCCTTGTTGGCCACACAGTAAGTGACCAAGTGCGGTTCCTGGTGTCCTAGCTGACGATGCTGTACAAACGAATTTCAACTAACATGAGCTCAGTTGGCATGCTCCTCCTTTAAAAAAACAAGGAAGCCATCTGACATTGCCCTTTTATAAGGGGAAAGAAACATCTCAGTTGACTGGTTTTTATTTGGTCTTTTTAGAGTGATCATCTAGAATATGGTTGGGCAAACCTGCAACAGATGGACCGTCTAGGTGGAATTTTTGTGATGGTGGAATAAATCCACCTCCAGTCTGGATGAGATTCACTGTGTTTTGTCTGGATATGTGGTGTGTTAGTGTGCATTGCCAGGAAAAGTCATCACAAGCCTCCAGTTATTTAAAGTTAAAGATCAAAGCATGTTTTTTGTCCCATGTTAGGTAAACACACAGGTTAGGTCTGATGACTGTGCTGGGGCAGTGACTTTTGAAAAGTGCAGCTGTTGCTTTCCTGTCCTCGCAGGAGAAGAGGCAGTCTCTGCCTTTCATATAACCAACAGCAGAATGCAGGCTGCGAGGCAGCAAGCATATTTCAAAGACTTCTTGGCTGCTACTACTTGAGCTCTGTCTGAGTGGGATAAATAGTGGCTAAGTGTCAAATGGATATCTCCCTTACCCCTCTTACCTCTGAAGATGGGAATGCAAATTATTTTCTTAACACATGAATCATTGTGATTGCTTGGCACAAACGCGTGGCTTTTTTTTTCCCCAGGTTGCTTGCTGGGGGAAGGGTTCCTGAGCAGCTGCCCATGTCTTTTTATCTGGGTTAGAAGAGGATGTGGTTTGGAAACATCATTCCAGTTATGAGTGTTTGCAGCCACTGCTAAGGCAAACTCCACTGGCAGGCCTGACTTAGCTGAGTTAATGTGAAGATGTTTGAGTTGTGGACTCTGCTCAGGCTCCTATTGATAACCCATTTTCTACGGGGTTCTATAATGGCTGTAACTATTTCTGTGGATGAAACGGTTGCATAATCTTGGATGCTTTGTTTTTACTGACCATTGACAGCATTTGGGTTTGAAGAGTTTGGGGGAGTGAGTTTGCTTGAACTGTTAGAGCAAAGGTGTCCGACTTTTAAAAAAGCTAAACGGTGCCAGCCAACTAGCTAGTTCCTGCCCCTTTGAAAGGCAGAAGAGGTAGGCTGCAAGGAGAGGACGATGTGAACCTTTACTCTGGTGTCTGAACAGGAGTGCTCGTTTTGGCAGAAATCTCCTACAGCGTTTTAGGGGCCAGACCCAGCTGTATGCTGCTGGAGCTGGATTTGCTAGCTGGACCCTGCTGACTGCAACAGAGCAAATTGCTGGCTCTGGTACATGCTGTCTGCAGTTTTCCTATTTGAATGCACCCCATGACTTGTATTTGCCCAGCAGATTAGTATTACTCCAATGGCACCATCAGTTCTAACCCGTTCAGTGGCTCTTCCTTCCCTTCCCTTCCCTTCCCTTCCCTTCTATTTACTCTTGAGATAAAGCATTCAGGGAACTGCATTTCCACCTTTTTGGTCAGTCTGGCACGTGTCCTGCCTTAACTCTTGAGTTCTCTCTCTCTCTCTCTCACTCTCATTTCAGCTCCACATAAATATGTTCCTTTCTCCCAAGCTCCCCTTCATAGATGCACCATCGTCCCTTGCGCAGCGTTCAGTTGCCCTAGGGTATGTCTACACTGCAGAAATAAGAACCCACAGCAGCGAGTCTCAAAGTTTGAGGCAACTGACTCAGGCTCCTGGGGTTAAAGAGCTATGTAGCCATTCCTGCTCAGGCTAGACCCTGGGCTCTGAAACCTGGCAAAGAGGGAAGGTCTCAGAGCCCAGGCTCCAGCCTGAGTGGGAACGGTTTGTTTTTAGCCCAAAGTCAGTTGTCCCTCAGGCTCTGAGAGTTGCTGCTAAGGGCTTTTTGCCATGTAGACGTATCCTTAGACATTTTGCCTTGTCTTCCGGAATGGAAGTAAACTATTCTTTCCTACTGATTCTACCTGCTGGTCTTGCTAGCCAGAGTACCGTACTAGGTAACTGCCTTGGTACTCGGTAATAGCTCTAAGGAGCAGTTGATTATGAACAAAGGCTTCAGGTGAGGTGACTTTAGGAGGCTTCCAAAATTAGGGGCTATAAGCCCCCTGTCTTCAGATTGGATCAGTCCTGCTTTCAGTAAATTCCACACAAAATTCCATAGACCTGACTGCTTTAGTGTACTGTAAATCCTACACTGATTCTGACATTGGACCAGCTATGCACAATACGCTGGCTTAATCTGAAGCTTTTGTGGAGAAGCATTAAATGTCTTATTGACATCTAGTTTATCAGATTAAAACTGCCCACAGTAATCTGCTTCTGTGTAATAAATGAACACTAAAAAGAAATCTGATCTCCTTGATTGTGCATGGAGCACCACCAATAAGGGTTATACAAGTATTTCCATTTAGTTTTAGCAAAAATAGTTCAGCCATATGAGACCATAACTTTCCCATTTATATTAAACTTTTTGCTTCCCTTTTTTTAATGGCTTCAGTGATTTGAGAGAGAAACTTGAAATCTGGTATGTCTCATTTGGTGATCTGGTGGGAATTCATTGCAGCTTGTGAAGAATATAAAGGTTTAAAGAAGGGCTTCTGAAACGTACATACTGAATAGATACATAATCTGCCAGCATTCCTTTGGTTGAGTGACTTCAATATTTTCAGTGCATTTGAAAAAGTGTATTGCATTTTTAATTCTTGTTGCACAGCTCCTTGGCTCAGGGCTTAAAATTTAAAATGAAAATATTTTAACGAACCTTGCATTTTGCTCTCTAGTCTGAATAAGCAGACCTAAAATAAAAGCCTGTGCTTAAGTTATTCATATTCTATTGGGTGTAGTCTAATATTTACAGCTTTTGCCACATGGATTTTAAAAAGCATAGTATACTGGAGACTAAAATTGTGGCTAAAGTCTAGGAGAGCTGATGTGGCCAATGACATAAACTGCTTCCTAGCTTGATTCCTAATCAGAAAATTCTTCATAGGGCATGGGAGAGGAGACCTTTTGAAACTGGCTTTCTAAACAGCATCCCTGATTGAAGGTATTAGTTTTCCTGGGAAGACCTTGAACTTATCAATCCTTTCAACAAGATACAATTCACTTGGTGATAGCATCAAACAAGAGCTGTTTGTTTACTTCGATCTAAGTTACCTCATTCATTACTAGAAGTTTTAACGGGCAGTTAATAAATTACTATCTTGCATTAATGGAGCAAACTTAAGCTGAATCCTCCCTTTGTGTCTGGGGAGGATCTATCTTCCTCCTTTACCAGCGTGAAAAGATGTTCCCAGATTTATGCAGTGACTGTCCTGTTCTTTTTAGACTGTCTACACTTGCAATTGAATGACAACTCATGTCGTCATTCACAAGGTTTTGCCGCAGCAAGTGCCTGTGTGAACACCTGCGTTGTCGGCAGGAGCACGCAAACTCTGCTCGTTGGGGGTGGAAGTACTTTGTTGGCAAAAGTGCTGACAAACGGCGTTCACACTGCCCAACTTTTAGCAACCCGGCCACGTCTCTAAAAGCTGTGTGGTGTAGACATGGTGTTAGCTTGGGCTTTTTTTGTCTCCTAGGCTCAGACTTTAAGGTCTGAAGGGACCATCGTGATCTGCTAGTCTGACCTCCTGCACATTGCAGGCCACGGAATCTCACCCACCCACTCTTGAAATAGAAACTAAGCTGGCTGAGTTACTGAAGTCCTCAAATGATGGTTTAAAGACTTAAGTTACAGAGAATTCACCACTTACACTAGTTTAAATCTGCTAATGACTCATGCCTCATGCTGCAGAAAAAGGCAACCCCCCCTCCCCCCACGGGGTCTCAGCTAATCTGACCCAGGGGAAAATTCCTTCATGACCCCAAATATGGCGATCAGTTAGACCAGCGGTTCTCAAACAGGGGTATGAGTACCCCTGGGGGTACGCACAGGTCTTCCAGGGGGTACATCAACTCATCTAGATATTTGCCTAGTTTTACAACAGGCTACATAAAAAGCACTAGTGAAGCCAGTACAAACTAAAATTTCATTAACAATGATTTGTTTATACTGCTCAATATACTATACATTGAAATACAAGTACAATGTTTATATTCCAGTTGATTTATTTTATAATTAGATAGTAAAAATGAGTCCGTAATTGGTCAGTAATAGTGTGGCTGTGACACCTTTTTTGTATCTTTGATTTTTGTAAGTTTTAAGTGAGGTGAAACTTGGGAATACACAAGACAAATCAAGTCTGGGAAGGTGGAGAACCAGCTGAGTTAGAACCGGAGCATGTAGGCGAGACCCACCAGGCAGTTGGGTTGGGATATTTTTGTTCTGAAGAATGCCAAGTCTGACACAGCCAAATGCCAAACTCTGCAGTCCTGTCTATCATCCAGATAGTTGGTTGCTTAACCTTTCCTCTCCAGAAATGGAAACGTTCTGGCTTTGTTAAATGACTCTGACCCCTTTATAAAAGTTAATGAGGAATATTATGAGGGTAGAGTCCATGTCTCAGATTTCCAGCCTGGTGTAACTTTTGTAGCATGAATGTGTGAGTGTAACGAGCTCTTTCCATTTTGACTGAGCCAGAAGTGGAAAAACTGCCATCGCACATTCTATTCCTTTAGTTCTGTGCAACCTTGCAGCCTGTCTTGAGAACCCAGGCTTATTTAATCCTCCTGGTGGTGTTTGTTCACTCCTCGGAGTTGAATCTTGTGGGTGTAATGAATGTTGTTTGTTTGAAATCTTTCTAATCCCCCTCAGGCCTCCACCCACCCACATTTAATTCCCTGCTCTCTGGTTCCTAGTCTAAAATCTGATTGTGGAGAAAGGATGATCTCAGGTAGTAACAGATGAAGGAATAAAAATCAAGCATTCTGGCTGTAATAGACTCTCTGGTTTGAGCATTTAAGTAGAAGTGCCTCTCTGGTGTCTGCTCTGATCAGAACTCCACGTCTAGACATGCCATCTCGTGGAGCGGGGAGGCTGAAAATCACCTCATTGCTCTTGATGCTCAGTAACAAACAGCAACTGATTTTGGAACTTTCTGTCTGCGGGCCCCAGAGAGGACCTTAAAGGTGCCTTGTACAGGGAAAAATTGTGTTTACCTTTTGTGTGCTTCTCTTCCTGATGCACAAAGAACATGACCAGTATTTCACTGCCTTCTTTCGATCTTTAAAATATCAGGAAAATAAGGGAAGACCAGACTTGAGCTGGAGGTCTATTTGGAGCTTTCTCTGCTCTTGACAGAAAGGGCCAGAGGTGCTGAAGCTGTACTAGGATCACTTCTCCCTCCTCTCTGGCAGATGTTTGTGTTTAAATAGCTATTAAGCTTTCTGCCGTGATCTCTCCTGGATGTCGTCACCACTTCGTTTGCAGTAGCGGCACAGGGTGCCTCTTGTGTTGTCTGTGTCTTAGAGTGGAAGCTTCTAGAGGCAGGGACATGTGCTGAGAACTGATATTCAATAAATATGGAAAGTGAAGAGACTCCCTTGTGAGGTAGGTACTTGGTGAGAGAGTGCATGAAGTAAGAAATTCCACAAATGTTTGTTTCCATTGACGCTGCAGATTAGGTGGGGTACTACCCAGAGAACAGGCAGACTTCTGCTCTGACTTGGTGTACTGTGAGGCTCTCCAGTGGTTTGTGTGGATCCTTGCTGAATAGCAGGGCAATACCTATTGTGCACAAAGCTGCTCTAGAGTTACTCTGAGCCCTTGTTAACGAGTTGTCGAGTGGGAGTTGCATATTTGCTATCTCACTGTATGCTGCCCTGAAAGGAAAACCACTTGTAGTCAGGCGTATTGTAAACGAAGCGTGTCTGTAGCTGCTGGTTGTGCTAGATTCTGAAGCATCATGACTTTGTGTTCACCCAAGTGTCTTTTTAGAGGATGGAGGAGAACTTAATTTAGGGTTTCAGAGCGGTAGCCGTGTTAGTCTGTATCAGCAAAAACAATGAGGAGTCTTTGTGGCACCTTAAAGGCTAAGAAATTTGTTAGTCTCTAAGTTGCCACAAGGACTCCTCATTGTTTTAATTTAAGGTGTTCAGGGTCTTTCCTAGGTGTGGGATGCTGCAGGTTGAGCAAGTATGCTCAGGTTGGGGTGGGGGTGGGGTGCAGCCCAGCCAGCAGTGGAACTATGGACTAGTTGCCTGATTCTCCTGGGAACTGAGGGTACAACTACACTGCCAAAAAACAAGAGTGAGCCTCAAAGCCTGGGTCAGTGGACTCGGGCTGTGGGGCTAAAAATAGCAGTGGAGACATTCCCACTCGGGCTGGAGCCTGGCCTCTGAGATCCTTGCCCAAGAGGCAGTCTGCTGCTGTTTTTAGCCCCACAGCGTGACCCGGGCTCTGAGCCTTTCTGCAGTGTAGACGTGCCCTCTCTCATGTCACTGAAATGTGACTTTCACACCCTTTCCCTGCTGGTTTCCTTTTAGTGTCCGTTGGCCTCTCTCGTTCCCTACACAGAAAAACTAGACCTGCGGCCATGGTGCGGACTCTCCCTTTGAGAAAGATTCATTGTGCTGCTTAACTAGGGTTGTGCAATGCCTTGCACAGTGGGTCCAGGTCTGTAACTAAGGCTTCTAGGCACTATGGCAACAAAGAATAAGATTCCGAGGCATCTCGGAGGAGCTGTGTACTGATTTCAGACAGGGGTTTGACATGGAGCGCTTGGATGAAGTGACTGGTCACTGTAGAGCCTGTTGGGTTTGGGCTTGGAACTGATGTTGTCTTTGGAAAGTGCTTCTGAAGACCTTTTTGTAAAATTTTACTGAAGCATCTAAGTGACTCGGTCACATAGACACTGGCCAAGGGATCACGCTTTCCAAAGTGCCTAGTGTGTTGCATACTGGGTCATGGTCAAGGCACAGCATATTCCTTCCCCCCTCTTCTTCCCCCCCCCCCTCCAAAACAAACCAAACATTTGTCTGGAGTTGCAAGCAGTTGTAGGCAGCTAGTGACTTCCCCTCTGCCCAATGTGCACTGGCATCATGGCATGGTGAGATTCCAACTAGACTTCACTGGGGAGCAGCGGAGCAAGTTCAGAAACCCCCTGCAGAGCAGTAATGATTCCCTATTCACAGGGCTCCTCTCAGATCAGTCAAGGCTGCTGCTGCAGGAACTTTCCCTGAAAGAGGAAGGAGAATAGGGTGGTTAATCTCTCAGTGCTGAGATGAAACTACCCTCTGATGGAGAACAATTTCCTTCCAGGATTTGCATCTGAAATACAGTTTGCCTGATGATCTAATTCTAACTGATGGCACCCCCATGTGAAAGCTCCGTTGTGGAGCTGTTTGTAATGTAAGTGGAGAAGACTAGACTTAAAAACCTTAAACTGCCCTTGTAAGGCAAGATTTAAAATACTCCCTTTAGAAATTGCAGATGGATGCATGATAAACACCTCTATGGCAAGGGTATGTTCTGCTTTGCTTTTATTGCATGCTGAGAAGGATTTCTGTAGTCTGATCTGCAGGAGAAAAGCCTGGTAAGGCTCTATGGCACATCCCTTAAGGAGAATCCCATCCCAGGACCAGAATCCATCCTGCCTGCATTCTAGCATGGACAATCGGATGGGTGTGTGTGCGCATCCACGCTCATTTAGGAACTGCAGTGTGGCCTCTTGGGGCTGGGGAAGTCAGGATATTACTTGATAAACTGGTTTTGATAGAATTGTTAACGTGAGGCGCGTTCTTCTTTGAGTGTAGAACCAGAGCATGCCCTGCCTCCTGTATGTACTGGTGTCTTTGGCCCAGATTGGAAGCTTTGTAGTACTGTGACGAATCCTCTGGGGCATTGTATTAATCTCTTAATTGGATTTGCAGTTCTCAGGTAGCAACTTCCTATGGCAGCAGAGAGATAGTTATAAACACTGTGAATGTTAAAGGTCGTTTGTCTGGGTAAGGCAGTTAATCTGGAAACAGATGTACAAGGGACCAGGGACTGCTGCTTACTGGAGCTGGCTAATGGTGTTTGCAATGCTCTGTGAACTGTTGTGTGCTGCTCAGTTGCTTAACACATCAGTTTACATTCTCCTGTGAGAGGGTTACAAAGGAAAACCCAAGCTGAATGTCCAGAAATATTGCCTAATGGCCAGGCCTGTCAGACTGTGAAATAGCCCCCCTATGGCGAGTCCTGTTAGCCGGTGGAGTAACCTCCCTGTGGAAGTAATGAAAGCCCCATTGCTTGAGTCATTTAACATGGGAGTGGGCAAAGCGCTGAATCAGATAACCCTCTGAACTGGCAGGAGAACGGACTCTCCGCACCTCTCCCATCTGTGATCCTGTTAAGAGCTAATCAGTCAGAGAAAGAAACTGCCCTGTACACATAGGAAGCCGTGCCCTGGTGTGCCTTAATGCTACAATTTCTCAGATTTAAAGTAACTGCCTTTGGGAATGGTGGGGACGTAGTAGGGAGTCTTTGTTTGAAATGTGGGGCTCATTGAGTGGAGAACGCTCTTCACAGCAGCTCTTTGGCCTCCCTTAAATCTTGATGGAGATGCAGCTGTGCCACTAGCCCCTGATGATTCAGAAAGCCGACTTGCTGACTCTGCTTCTCCTCCTGCACCCCCGATGGATGGCTGCTGTGCCTTTCTTCAGCCACTTGGCAAGAGACAAGCTGTGCATGTGTTCCTGGGAAACCCCGGTGAGCAAAGAGATGAATCGCTCAGGATAGCACATGGGAGTTTTAGCAGCTTGATTCTTGACTGTGAAGTCGAAATGAAATAGCAGACCTAGTGAGGATCTATTTTAGAGGGCTGTTGATTTGTTCAGTGTGAAGATGAAGAGCCTGCTCTGTATAGCAGCACACTCTGAACTACATGCAGTTTTGTTGTATGCATACCCCCTTGCCTGCTCTTCACATTTCACATGGGTAGTCTGTTTGTTTGTTTGTTTTCCTTCAGGTACAGAATGTAGCCAGCAAGTGTATTCTGTACCAGTCATTTCTGTAGCTTTATTTCACTGTCTGTAAAGTGTCTGTCTGGGATTTTGACTTTCATAGGCTAGGCTTTCTTTAATGCTTTTCTGTACACCATAACGTTGGTCAAAAGAATCGCCGTTAGCATGCCCATTTTGCTGATCATCAACTAGTGACTAAGCTGAGTACTAACATTAATTCAGTACAGTCCACTTAAAACATAACATCAGAACCTGCAGGAAATGGGTTTTCCTCTGTGAAATCAAAGATACCAAAATGCAACAAAAACCTTCTTCTTAAATTAATAACTGCCCCAACAATGGACTTTGTTTGGTCTCTGTATTGACTTTCACAGCCTCCAAAGTTTCTGTTGAAGTAGGAGCTACTATGCAAATAAACTTCTCCTGTTTTACATAACCAAAATATAGTTTTGTGAGACAGTGGAGTGCTGTTAAATGAACACCTGTTAAAAGAGCACATCATTTAGTGGTCATTTCTAGCCAGTCTCTGTAGCATGGTAGGAACCTCTCATTTTTAGTTACTCCTCCAATAGTAATGTCTTTAAAGAGACATCACCAGCCTGTTAAGTCTCCCAAACTTGCCTACCTTTGAAGGCAGAGGTCTCAGTATCCCTAAATCCCAAAGAGGCAGACTGTCCCTTTAACTGGGAATTGCTACAACCCACAGCCTAACAAATGAGTGACTCTCAATTAGCCGGTTTCTGCAATCCAATTAGTAACCTTGATAAGCCTGACAAAATTCAGATGGGGGCTCATTTTCTTTCTCTCTCCATTTTGGGTGGCGGAAGTGAGGGGGAGTGGGAAGGTTGCACTCTAAAAATTCTTATCACCTTCCAAACATCTGCTGGCATATGTGAAAACAAAAGACCTTGCAAAAAGGAAAGAAGATTTATTGACCCCTATAGAAATAATTCTGGAAATGAGACAGGCTGACTAGGGATTTCTTCACATGTGCTCTGTGGGATCCAGAATGTTTTGTTAGAAGTGTGTGCGTCAGAAAGGTGCGTAATGCATATCAAAGTCACTGTGTGCATAGTTGAATGGCTGGCCTCTCCTTGTCTCTTGACTGAATTAGCTTTTTCCAGCTATGCTATTTGACCAGATACAGATGAAAAAATAAAATACTCATGCGTAAATTGTGTGGTATGTTGAGATGGCCTGAGATTATTGGTGTTTAACAGGAAAGTCAATTTACCTCTCTTCCTTGGAACTCTTTTCTACTATTTGATGAGACTCTAATGGAAAGTTTAGAGAAATGTCTCTCTCTTCAGTTTGCTTACCTCTTGCATTTCTCAGCACTTTGCATATAGCTCAGGGGTTCTCAAACTGGGGGTCACAAGGTTATTACATGGGGGGTTGCGAGCTGCCAGCCTCCACCCCAAACCCCACTTTGCTCCAGCATTTATAAGGGTAACAAATATATTAGTGGTTTTTTAATTTATAAGGAGGGGTCGCACTCAGAGGCTTGCCATGTGAAAGAGGTCACCAATACAAAAGTGTGAGAACCACTGGTATAGCTAGAGTCCCTGTTTCTGTAACTTTCATACAAGAGAGGGTTTTTTAAGAGAGAAATGTGATTGCAAAACCACAAAAATGGTCATGGTAAACCTGGAGCTACTTGTACTTAATGTTTTACCGTAAACTAGCTTTCAAGATATTGTTGTCCCTTCAGATACGGGTGATTTGTTCTCACTTTTTTCCCCTGTGATAAAGCTGTTCATTGCCTTAGAGTAGATGGTTTCCCCCACCTGCCTTCTAGGGGAGACCTGCTCTGCAAGAGGCAGGCCTAGTCGTTCAGGGTTATGGATACTGCTAACAGATTCTGTGTCCTTTATGAAGAAGTCTACAGCTGCTACGACTCTAAACCAGCGCATATCAACAATTCTTGTTCCTCTGCCACATTTGGGCATTGGAGGTATTTGTTTCCTCTCCCTCTTCTCCCCTCCCCCCGCCCTTCATTGGGGTTACTGGTGCTCAAATGCAGAGGGTTCATGTAATTTCTTGCTGGCTGAATCTTTGCCATTGTAATGAGGTCTGTATATTGATGCCCTCCTGTGTCTGTTAATTAGTACTTTACCCTGAATATAGTCACTACCTCTCCCCTGTGTAAGCTTCCTGGGTAATTGGACATTAGAGATTTGCTGATGAATGCGGGGGGGAAGAATGCATGTGTTTGGAGGGGAGCAGCTACCTAAAAGAAAAGAGCTGACCCTTGATGCAGAATCTCTAACATATACGTAAAAATGCAGCTTGATAACTGCTTAGTTCCTGTAACTTTTTTTTAAATTAATGAGACTTTTGAGTTTGCTTTAAATACAGGGGGAAAGCACTTGACCTATTCTATGGCTTGTCTCTTCTTTAAATAAAGAAACTAGATCTTGTTAAACTTTCTGATAGTTGAAGCACAATAAATGATGGGGCCAGAATTGATCAACTGCAAAGATTTCTTCTGCTTTCCAGCACAGTCCCAGAGGGCTGGTGAGATGCTAATAGAACTCTGGCAAATGCTTGCTTGTTTTTAGCTGCAGGAAATAAATGGAGGCAAACAATTTCAAGAGGAAATGGTGTGTTTGTACCACACTTGTGCCAGGCACTGGGCTGGGTGACCCAAGAGGTTCCCATCCACCCCCTGCCCCAGCTGCAGATGTCTGTAGCTTGATCTTGTTCCCTGTTGCTTTTTAGAATGGATGGGGACAAAGTCAAGTCCTAGAATCGTGTTGCTTGGCTGAAGTTTCAATATTAAAACTAACATCTCCTTAACCTGGATCCCATCTGTACCATTTACTGCATTTTCATCAGCTTGAAGCTCAGATGTTAACGTTAAGAAATAAGATTGTAAAAACAATGGTTGTTTTCAACCTTGATTTCACACATCTCGCTGGTGTGGAGCACTTCGTTTCACCAAGTGCCTAATGTATCCTTGAGGATGGGCTGCATGAGAGCTATATGCAGTTAGTGATTCACTGGGGGCTATTGCATTCCATAAGAGTCCATGGAGCAGCTGTTCCTAAGCCTCTGCAGAACTGAGCTCCAGCTACCATTTCCTGGTATGCAAAGGGTACAAGTCTGACTTACTGGTGATATATCAGCCCCGTATGTTACACAGACACATGAAAGAGGGCTGGCTCTCCAGACAGCCACTCCCCCATCGTCCAAAACTTGAAAGAGTGGGAAGAGCTAGTTGTACTTCAATAGGGCCAGAATTTCACCCTGGAAGTCCAATGGCAAAACTCCTACTGACGTCAATGGGGCCAGGATTTCACCCCCGGTCATTAAACTTTCCTCAGTACCGCTCTGTACACAGCATAAGCAATGACTTTTTTCCCCCGAAGATGCCAAACAGCCTTATTCAACCAACGCCCAAAGTCCCTCCACACAAGCAGTGCTGAAATGAGCTGTTCTTTGGCCCCATTGGGGAAAACAAAAGCACAAGAGTCTCTTCATGGGCTTGTCTTGCTTCTCTAAGCACTAAAATTCTGGCTGCATAAGCTGTCCTACTTCTGAGGCACAGCCATTCATTCTCCTTAGATCTGAATGCCTTTTGCTTGACATCAAAGGATTTAGCTAAAGGCATCTAACCAGCCATTGAGAATCTGATTGATCTTCATCTAGGGTTTCAGGACACACAATCTTGAAATCCATTTGCTTTGCTAGTGTTACCAGTTTTATTTTTAGCTGTTTAAAATGCCTTTTTGTTTTTTACTCCCCTTGGTAGTATTCTAGCCTCCAGAGCTGCTCCCCATCCATGTTAACCATAACGACAGGCTACCTCCTGCACAAATAGGAAAACACGGGCTGTCTTATGGCCATGTCCTCCCAGCACTCCTTTCTGGTTCTGGTCCAGCTTCATCTTTAAGTTTTTACATATTTAAGACAGCTGAATTTCCCTGACTTCCTGCCATGCTGGCGACATAGAGGAAGGTAAGATTGGCTGCCCACAGGTGGGCCAAGAATCGCATTCCCCTTGGACTACCACAGCTGTGGTTTTCTTTACTCTGGGTGAGGCATGAAATAAAACTGCTGCCAAGTTGCTCATAGACAAGGATTACAAATATCCCCATACAAACCTGTTCCCCCTAGAATCCCGTTTGGTTTGCAGGTGGGTTTCAGTTGATCAAACTGCTGCCCAAATGCTGGGTTTCAGGCTTGTCTTTGGCCATAGGATGATCATCTTAGTGGTGGCTTTAAAAACAAGTATCATTCCTCTCCTGATACCTCTTGCTCTGTCGATGTTCCATTTAAGGTAGCGTTGGGTAATGAAGACCTAGTTTTGAAGTGGTACCCAATTTATTTAATTGCAGTCTTTTTTTTCTTTTTAATTAAAGTCAACTTTCTTCATCAGTTGCATGTGTCCTGTCTTCTGAACCAAACCAGGAGAGCCCTGGTGTGTAACTGGAACAGAGAAGGGTTGTTTATCAGCATTGTTAGTGTTCCACTTTGGTCAAGAGGTACCTACTCTGTATAGCATACTTGTAGCTATCTCCCTTCTACTGCATTTAGAATTGCTTTGTGATGCTTCGAAAAAGAGTTTATAATCAAGGAAACACTTTTTTGTGGTGTTTGTTGTTGTTTATCAGTGTATCCTGTCTTTAGTCTTAAGCTCTAGGTCAGCTGCTGTTTTTATCTTTGTGTATTCTACACTACAGAGGACAATTCGTATGTATGGGGTCCTCCAGCGTGGTCTCGGCATTCGTGGGGTACTCTGCATATGCATGTTATATGTTCAGGCTTCCCTGCTATCAGCAAGCACTTGACTTCGCTGCTTTATTTTTTTTAATGTGGTTTTGTTGTGGGAATAGGGTGACCCAGATAGCAAGTGTGAAAACTTGGAACACTTTCTCTCCCCCCCCCCCCACATTCCTCCCGGGGTGGTGTAGTTGCATATATAAGACACAGCCTGTAATATTGGGACATCTGGTTACCCTACCTATGTAGGAAGCCTGGTTAAAGTGGTTCTTACTTGTTCCTCTGAATGTCAAGAGGTTCACGGTCAGTTCAGTACTCTGGTAATGTCAATGCTAAATGAGTCTGGTGGGGGGGAGAATTGGCCTTATCTTCACTGCTAAAGAAGGTGGTGGTGGATTGTTTTGTTTACCACGGGTAACTAATGCCTGTGAGCTATCTTGAGGTGCGAAGACCAGGCCACTTGAGTTTTACTGTGAGGTAAGTTGCCCCAAATCCCCTCCAGAAGTTGCCCTCGGTAACTGCTCCTCAGGGTAAAACCAAAGTGCCTCATCTGGACTGTTTTTCCTCTGGATAACTCACATGCCTGAGTTACTCTAAGGTTAAAAAACCCCTTCTTTAGCAGTGAAGGCAAGGCCTTTGCTACTTTGACTGAACTGCAGGGGTGGCTGACCGCTGTTGGTTTGGCATGCGAACTCTGGGGCAGGAGCCAACGCTTAGCCCCAGTGGTAGAGGAGATCAGACTTCTATTGGCAGGAATCTTGCAACTCTAGTGAGTTAATGACAAACTATCTTTAGCCCATTGGCCCTTTGAACATGTTTGGTTGTTTCCCCAGCTCCAGCATGGCTTCTTGCTCCCATCACAAGGCAGGTTGCATCGGTTCATGGATTTTAGAACAAGTGGCAGCCTGGTTTGAGATTCTCTGTCCGACTGGACTTACTCCATGGTCTGATGCACTTAACCACTTGATTGAAATGTGTAATGGGTCTGTGCCTGGGGTGGGGGGAGAGGAAATGGTGGTGAAGACCATCCCCAGGCCTGGAAAACCTCAAGGTGAAACTTCTCCGCACAAAGGGAGGCGCAGCCCTGTGCTTATTGTTCCACCCGCTGTGAGGTTAGCATGCAAACGCTGGCTGATAGCAGCCCCAGAAAGCCATGTGAAACAACCTGTTGAGCGGTTTCTCCTTGGGTGTGGTGGGTTTAGAGCCTGGTAGACTCACAATGGTGCCTATAGTTCTCTGAAAATAGTCGTGAGTCAGATGTGGACTGAAATAGCAATTCCGGTTTGCTTTGTGTATCCAATCATTGTTTACATTCTTGGCAACCATGACATTGCCACTAGCTGACTCCGGGCTGGACTTAGAGGTGTGTTCGGAGGATATGACAGAGCCACAGAGTTCAACTCCCACTGCTGCCATGTGGCCCCAGGCAAGTTTTAGCCACTGGCTGCTTTTCCCCCTCAAGTGGGGGGTTGTTTGAGTTAATTAACGTGCATAAGTAATTGTGTAACCCACATGCTTTCCTCACTCCAAGTTCACTGCAAGGTGATGGTTGCGCTGGCGTTTCCATTACGAACAGAAACCCTGGACCTTTGCACATTTGTCACTCCAAGGGTCACTGGAATAACTCGTCCCTTTATGCAAAGCCCTGCACAACAGGGCACACATCTTGACCAGGGCCTTTGGATGCTAGCAGGGTATAAGCCATAAATCCTCCTCCTGAAATTCTCCACACTCTCAGCAGAGGAAGATGATGTGCTGTCATGTCCTGGATTAGTACGATGTTGCAGATTCTAATCCATGTCAGAGACCATTTTAAATGCTTAAATTTGAATTTCCTCTAGGTTTTATTCATGGATTTTTAACCCCTTCCTTGCTGCCGGGTCCTGTTTATCTTAGCAGCAGCTTTAAGATAAAATGACTTGGGTTGTGGCTTTTATAGACATGTATAGCTCAAGGTGAGCACTCTGAGCACACCAAGACATCCTACAGACCCGGAGAGGCTAGTTGAGGTTTAGAAGAGTGTTCTATCTGCTGCTAGCATCCCTGTGGCCATGCTGGAGGAAGCCTGGATTGGGGAGCTGCTGGAAATGGCTCGCATTCTGGTAGAATAAATCTCTAGCATGTTGCCCAGGTCTGTGGTGCTGCTGCTGTTGGGTGGGGAGAGCTGCTCATTTGTGCCACGTGTCCTGACTTTTCGCCAGTGCTCTGGGGGCGTTGGTCTGGCAAGGGGCAAAGAGTTTGATGTGGAAAGGAAACTGTAAACCAAGATTTCAAATCTTTGCCAGGAGAAGTCTCTGGGATCGGGTTTAAAGTGCGTGTCTTGAGAGGTCCGGGGGGTGGTGGTGGAGGGGATTTACCTCTCCCTCTAGTGCTTGGGATGGGCCCGTTCATCTTTCTGAACTAGGCTGCAAACTTCTTGGAGCAGAGACCGTTCTCACTGGTTCTTTAAAAGGCTGGTGCTTGACTGAATGGTTGTACACCCTCTTTATGAGAACATCAGCCCTTGCACAATGCAGCAAAAGGCGTGGTGTAAGCCAGACCATCCCAAGTTCCACTCATGAGTCTGACGTGAACTCTTCCTCCTGTGATGTTGGCGATGTCACCTAGCCTGCCTGGCTCCCTGTGAAATGGAGGAGGTGGTGTGAGGATTAGTGTTAGCAGAGTGCTTTGAAGATAAAAATACACGTGGAAGAAATCACAGCTGAGTTATAACATTGCATCATTTTTCTTCTCCTTGCTACAGAGCGAACCATGTGCTTCCCACATTTAACTTTCACCTCTCAACCGGAGAGCAATTTCCTGTAGATTTTGTAGTGTTAACCTTTTGCCCAGACCTTTAGTTTCATGCTTGAAAGGGTTCATTGCAGAGATTTGTGATGGTAACAGCTGACCGTGAGAGCATTAAAGGTTGCTTAGCTTCTTATTGAACTTTTACACTGCTCTGCAAGGTGCCTTGTGGTGAGGCTGTGCAATTCCGTGTGTTCTCTAGGTTCTGATTCTTACATCTACCTGTGGAGGAGAGCATAGGCTGAGATGACTCAGAACCAGGTTCTAGACAAGCTTCCTCTCCCCAAAACACCAGAGTCCTGTGAAGCTTCAAATGGGGGAATTCAAACTGGGCTTCCTCTCCTGCCCACTCCCCCAATCCAGTTCAGCTGTCCCTGCGGTTTTGCTTAATGCCTCTCGGTGCATCAGCATTGGATGTGTGCTTTGCCACCTTCCAAAGGTGCAGTTTTATAAATAATCCCTACCCTATCAAGCCATAAGTAGATAAGATTGTTACCCACCAACTACTTGATGATGATAACATAAGGGATTGGGTCTCAGTGGTGGTAATTTTTTAATGTTGGGGAAAATGCTTTGAGAGGAAGGGCAAATAAATTCAGCCCACAAAAGCAAGGCCTGCCTGCCTCCCCCCACCCCAGTTCATGTTGCTGCCCACCATGGTACAATATGCAACATGCATGGGTCTCAGCCCCCCGTCAAGCCTAGACCCAGTCCAGTGGCTGGGCAGAGTGGTAGCCGTAATTCCATAATTGCAGCCTGTTGTGGGTTTGTCAGGGGTGTGACTTAAACACTTATGGGGTTCTTAGCCCCTTTTTTAGCATATTTAATTTGGGCACCTGTGTTGCCCGTGAGATGAGATTGTGCCTGCTTTTCCCACCCTGACATTGCTGCTTTGGCATTACTGAGCTGTCTGCGGTTGGTCCTGTACACGGCAGGGCGTGCTGCTGCCAGTCATTGCACCGGGAGCTCAGAGCTGCTCTGCAGGGAATGATCTCTAGTGAGGACGCTTTGTTTTTGTTACATTCCCTTTAATAGATGCTTGCAGCCTGGCTGCGAGGTGCTGAGCAGAGCAGAGCAGAATTAACCAATGCTGCGTAAAAGACTCAATCGGCCTGCGAGGTTACTTAGAACATCAGTTGTTGCCATGTGCGATTCCCAGCCCAGTGTATTGGGAGGGGGGTTTAATCCCGAAAGAGCTGTTTGGCAGCCCTGACTGTCAGCAGTGTGTCTTGGGTAGGGCAAGGTAATGGCCAGGGCGAGTTCAGGGGGACGCTGACACTTGCCCTGTAAAATACAAGAGGCTGGAAGTGCAGAGAACTCCTGTCGGAGGAGGAGAGACTCAATTCGCCTGCGTTCAGGTCCCCACTGAGCTGCC
Organism: Mauremys reevesii; assembly: GCF_016161935.1. Lineage (NCBI taxonomy): Eukaryota > Metazoa > Chordata > Testudines > Geoemydidae > Mauremys > Mauremys reevesii. Next base: position 42,591,299 of record NC_052637.1, on the reverse strand, counting down.
ACTGCCAAGCTGTGGGAGAGCCCAGAGTGGCCGTCCTGGCCTCGGAAGCAGGAAGGGGCTGAAGAAGGGTGAAAGCTGAAAAGAAGAGTAAAATAGTTCCTAACGGCATCGCTCCTCCGGTTCAAAATGGCTGTGCTTGCTGTAAGAAATGCAAGGCTGAGCTGGGATTAGCTGCTGTAACTATGGCTACTGTTCCTGCACTCGGGGTTTTTTTTCCTCCAAGTTTTTCCTTGACGGTAGCTGTGCCACCTTTGCATCGTGGGGCTTTGAGCAGCCTCTCCAGGCCCATTACGTAGGCTCTTACTTGCTGCCCTGGATGCTGCTGGATTTCTGTGAATTGGTATTTTTGTTCCCATAGGGTACGTTCCTTTGACCAGACCTAATCTGCTTCTAGGACTGAAGAAACTCCCCTCCTCAAATTACATCTGCTCCATATTTTTGTTATAGTAGAGACTGGCTCTCACAGGTGTTCCTTTTATTCTGTCGCTAAGGTGTCCACGGGGGCTGGCATATTGCCTCTTATCCTGAGGGATCTCTGAGTACTTCAAAAAATCCATGCCTTGGCTATAGAAAGGAGGGAGTGGGTTACTCCCCACTGCAATGCATTCTGTGCCGGGGGAGAATGCAGCAGCCATTCTGTCACCCCTGCTGTATGCTCCAGTCTTTGAAAGCGAGGAAGTTCCCTGTTGAACTACACTGGGGAGGAAAGGGATGCGGAATAGAATGATCCAGTCTGGACTTTGGCCAGGACACCAGGGCTAATGACCATACACCTGGAGTAAGTGTCAAGGGGATCCCTTAATGACCACGAGTGGTGGGGATCTCTGTATCATGAAGCTAAACCTTCAACTTCACAGCACCCTCTAGTGCCATGCTGGGGAACAGGTTCAGTGCTGACTCGGGAATAGGATTGTACTAGTGTGCATGTGCTCGTAGTGCTGGCTGTAGCAAGCAGAACTATGCTTCCAGTGTGGTGAGACTCTTCCGGTATGGACAGTTCACACTTATGCAGGGTTCCAGGGTCCTCTGCTCATGCTGCTGCTGCTTCCTTTTTTCCCTCCTTTTATTGCGTTGCATAATCAGAAGAGGCAGCATGTAGGTTTCCAAACCACCTAGCTCAACATCTGCATGTTTGAGACTTAAATGAGCATCTGATGTAAACATGCTCCATGGATGCCCAAGAGCACTGAGCTTATTCTGTAAACTCAAACTGCAAAGCACTTAATCTGATCTCTCATTCCTTCAATCTTGTTGATGCAAATGCCCCCATCCTTCCCAGCTGCATCGGTGTGCATGATGTCGTCTGGAAAGAGCTGAGTGTCTTTAAAACCCTCCTTCTGTTTCTTGTCTTTCTAGGGGATGTTCTCTTCCAGATGGCAGAAGTTCACAGACAGATTCAAAATCAGTTGGAAGAGATGGTAAGTACTGTACAGCTTGCAGACGTGTTCTCTAGAGGAGTCTGGATGCGCCAAAGACATAGGGGAACAGCAGGAAGCTTTTGGACCAACAGGGGTCTCAGCAATTTGTTGGCCTTTAGCTGCATTTTAGTGTGGAAATGCAACCACAGTACTGCACAGAGGGGATGCATGAAATAATTGCCAAGCGTTTAGCTATGAGTAGAAATCTCACTTAGCAAACCTGGACTGAATAAAAGAATAAATTGTGCAGGGAGGATCAAAAAACACTAGGATGTCTAGAGAGCACTTGTGCAAGTGGTATTGTCTGGACAAAAGAGCCGCTATTCAACAAATCTACTTCACGCAGAGCCAGTTAGCATCAAAGTCCTCCAGCGCTGTGACCAGGGAACAAAATGGGCTTCAGTTTCTTATCCACATAGACTGACTTTATCTAAAACTAGGTTGTTATCCTGCTGATGTCCAGCCTCTCCTACTGGGTCTCTCTCCATATGGGCTTCCATCTGTTTCTCTCAGGCCATCAGCCTCTCTTCCTTTATGTAGCCAATTATATACCTGTCTTCCCATATCCAATTGGCTGCCCTAATGTTAATGTGCCTCTTTCTGTGGTGTATCCACTGTCTGTCTATCTTCACGCTCTGTGTTGTTTCATCCACTGCTCTCCATCAGCTCGTTGTTGCCTGCATGCATTCTGCTTTGCAGACAGCCCCTCGTCTCTTCCTCACAAAACTGTCTCTGCATCGCACACTCGTGCTCTTTGTATTTGGATTCAAGGCCAGGTCGGTGTTTGCTAGAATATGTACTTTGTTTTTTGTCTTCAAGCTGAAGTCTTTTCACAATGAGCTACTGACACAACTGGAGCAGAAAGTAGAACTGGATTCCAGGTATCTAAGTGTAAGTAAATCAGAACTTTTTATTTTAATGTATTAAACACGAGCATGTTCCCAGCTCTTCTTTTGACTCTTTGCTGCTGCCTTCTCCACCAGCATTCCAAGCTTGCCCTAGTCAATATGGGGGTGCAAGTGTTCCACCTTGACTCTGCTCGTTTGGGATCCCATTACCTTCATGAAATCCTGAATACAGTTGTGGGAGTTAAAGACCAGCCTCTCACCATGTTGCAGATTTTTAGCAAAAAATACTCTGGTGCTCTAAAACCTGTGGGCTCCAACCATCTCAACCCTGTGATGGCCACACTTAACCTTTTCTGTTTAATCTGCGTGAACTGATACTAATTATGAATGACTATTTGCATTGTGGTAGTGTCCAGAATATGCTAGGTGCTTTCCAGTCATCCTGCGCTCCCAGCTGTAAGGAGCATGCAGTCTAACTCTCATTGCTGCTAGTGATAGCTGTTTTTAAAGAGGAGAGTGATCCTTTTTCTTAATTTGGTAGTCCACCGTGAAACCACCAATGTGCTGATGTTTCTGCTTTCTGGGTCATTGGGAATCTGGTGTCCCCTCATCTCCCAGAGGAGGATGGCTGCACAGTTGCCTTTTAAACATGCAAGTGTTCTAAAACATGCCTCTTGCATCAGGAACGCGGCTGTGGAAGCCTTAGCTACAAGGAGAATGTAAACCGTGCTCATTAGGAGCAGAAAACCTCTGCTAATCTGCTGAGCCATTGTTTCAGCTGTTCAGAGCTTCCCCCTGTTTTATATTCAGGCTGCATTGAAGAAATACCAGACTGAGCAAAGGAGCAAAGGGGACGCGCTAGAGAAGTGCCAGGCAGAGCTGAAAAAACTTCGGAAGAAGAGCCAAGGGAGCAAAAACCCTCAGAAGTACTCGGACAAGGAGCTGCAGGTAGGACTCCTGGCTGGTAGGCTGCTGTCAATACCCTCCGTGGGACTGACTGAAATGGGCCTTAGTGAGTACTCCGTTGGCTGCTAAGTTCCTAGGATCATAGAAATGTGGGGCTGGAAGGGACCTTTGAAGTCATCTAGTCCAGTTGCCTGTATACTGAGTCTGGTGTACCTAGACCATACCTGACAGGAGTTTGTCCAACTTGTTCTTAAAGTGATGGGGATTCCACAACCTCCCTTGAAAGCCTATTACGGAGCTTAGCTTTCTTCATGATTAGAAAGTTTTCCCTAACGTTTAACCTAAATCTCCCTTGCTGCAGATTAAGCCCATTCCTACTTGTCCTGCCTTCAGTGGACAAGGACATATATGAAGACTGTAATCAAATATCTTCCCTCCCACCCCCCAGTCATCTTTTCTTAAGACTAAACATGCCCATTTTTGTAACCTGGCCTCATAGATCCAGTTTTCTAAACCTTTTTTTCACTTCTGTTGCTCTCCTCCGAACTATCTCCAATTTGTCCATCTTTCTTAAAGCATGGTACCCTGAACTAGACACAGTACTGCAGCTGAGGCCTCCCAGTGCTGGTACAGCAGGACAGTTACCTCGTGTGTCTTACAAATGGCCCTCTGGTTAATACACCCCAGAATATTAGCCTTTTTCACAACTCCCTCACACTGGTGACTCCTATTCAATTTGTGATCCACTTTAACTCCCAGATCCTTTCTGCAGTACTATCACCTAGCCAGTTGTTCCCCATTTTGTAGTTGTGCATTTGATTTTTTTTCTTAAGTGTAGAACTTTTGTACTTTATTGAATTTCATCTTGTTAATTTCAGATCAATTCTCTTGTGTTCCTCCCCTCTTGTTAATACTTGTTCTGAATATCTGGTCACAATTAACGCTGACGCAAATCAGGCATTAAATACTTCAGCCTCCTTGATGTCATCCATGTGTAACTCTCTTCTTCCTCGCTAGGTAGAGAACCAACAATCCCCTTTGGCTTTCTCTTGCTCCTAACATATTTGTAGACCCTCTTCATATTGCCTTGTGTGCCTTGCTAGGTGTAACTCCTCTTGTACCTTAGCCTTTCTGGTTTTATCCCTATATGCTTGTGCTGTTCTTTTGTACTCCTCCTCCTTAGCAATTGGTCCATGTTTCCACTTATAGGGGTTCCTTTTTGACTCTTCAGATCATTTAAAGAGCCCCTGCTGGAACCATATTGGCCTCTTACTATTCTTACCCTAGATAGGCTGTTATTTTGCCGTTCATGCATCACTTCCCAGAGGCAGCCCCAATGTGGAAACACCTTAGATAATGGCTGCTTGTTTTCCTATCACCATGAACTGAGCACCCTTAGGAAGAGAAGGAGGGAGCATGGTCCAGAAGATAGAACATGGGACTGGAAACTGGAAGACCTGGCTGTTCAGTTGGTCATTAGATCCTGGGCAAATCACTTCACCTTTCTCTGCTCTCTCTAAACCGGTGAATGATATTCAGTTTTGCAAAGCGCTTTGAGATCTACTGATGAAAAGCATTGAATAAGAGTCAGCAGTCGGGCTCATTGGGCAGACACAAGCCAGTTTCACAGCCAGTGGCAAACAATGGAATCCTTTGGCCAGCATCCCATCCAACCGCCTTTGACTGCTCTAACCTGATGGGATCAGATACCCGTTCTGCAGCAGGGTGAATTGGAAGTAGCCTTTCAATCTGAGATTGAGCAAAACATGAACCCATGACCTTCAGGACTATAGTCAAGCACCTTAACCATTCAGCCAGAGTATTAATTAATTCTGTCTCCTTGAATTGATTGAGATTGACTCTTCTCTTATCAGTGTGAGACCCAAGAAATAAAATTTTCATCCTAGTGAATTTCCATTGTCAGACAATCTCACTCTGGATCTTTCTGCTGAAATATTTTCTGTAGCCTCCTGGCTTTAAATTCCTATCCATTTCTCCCCCTCCACTCCCTTGGTACGACAGCTTGTACATGCTGGAGGCGTTTTTTCATTAGACAGCAAAAAACTTATCTAAATAGTGACTTTTGATTCAAGCGTACTTGAAAACTGCATACCCTTTTCAAATCAGATTTTGATTGCACCCTCCTGAGACTGCTGTATTTGAGTCCCTAGGCAGAGAGACTCTCTCTCCTCTCCCCAAGACACAAACTGCTGTGCACTGCTGTTCTTGAGAGAAGTGTGGGGTTTTTTTAATAGGCACATTTTAAGAGGCTAAAGCTTCAGGATTTCCAGGCAGAGATAAATGGGGATATTTCATTTCGATGTATCCCACAAAGAGTTCTGAGAAGGCATTGCTGACACATGCAGAGCATCAGGAATTACTCTCCTGGGTACAGTTGCAGTAAAAGATCTGCAGCATGCCCGTGGCTGGCCCAGGTGAGCTGACTTAAGTTTGGGCTGGAGGAGGGATAGGCTAAACAGTGCAGGGTAGACACTTGGGCTGGAGTCTGGGTTCTGAGACCCACCTTCCTCACAGGGTTTCAGAGTCGAAGCTCCAGCTCAAGACCAAACGTGTCTGCTGCAATTTTTAGTCCCAGAGCCTGAGCCCTGCTAGCCTGAGTCAATCAACCCCGACTCTGAGACTTGGTGCTATGAGGTTTAAATTGCACCTTCTATTGACCTCAATGGACATCGAACCTGGATTGTGGCACAAGGTATATTGAGGGGGTGGTGTGGTCAGGGGGTTAATGACTGTATTCATAGCATGAGTTGATCTCTTGTGGAAATCACTGACCTACGATTCAAGCCTCACCTGCAACACATCTGGGAGCAGTGCAAGTTTAAGCAAGCAATTAATACATAGATCTGTAAATGCCTTCTGACTTAAAATGCTCTTTCTGCTTGTCTCTCTCTGTTAATTCTAGCCATGGCTATGGAGTAAATACAGTGTCGATGGCACATTCCTGTTAGGCAAAATTAACCCACAGGCCAGATGACTTGCTAGCTCCTGTCTCTTATGCAAAACTTTCAGCAGCCGTGTTGCCCCTGGGATCAGAGTTAACCAAAGGTTATTTTGAATGAGGTCATACTTCCTAAATGTTTTCTTTTTATCTAAGCTAACTTAAACGTAGGTGACAGTCCTCAGCCTGGGTTTATTGAAGTTCTTTGTACCAAAAAGCAGATGTGAAGTACTTACCAGCTAATTAGAATGAAGGTTATATAGGGGAGACTATGCTTTTTAATTGTACTAAAACTCAGTGAGGGAGTTATTCTGTTAGCAGCATGGAGCAGAAAGATCACTGAAGGGAAAAACTGGAAGTGTTTATCAGCATTCTTATCTCAAGCTTCTGGAAATAAATCTTGTGCTTGTTTAAAATGCTGTGTATTGAATTTTTACTAATCTGTCCTGAGGAATCATTTATCCAGTGGCGTTTTGATAGTGGGGATTCTGAGAGCCATTTAACAAAACTGTGAACCCTGTATGTGTTGGAAACCACTTCAAGCCCAGGTGTGCTGCCACACCCCCAGCACCCTGAGTTCTAGCATGTGTTCTTGTATCCCCCTGAGGTTGTTTAAGAAGCTAATTTTAAAAGCCAATCTAAAGTGTTTTGGGACAGTAAAACATTCAGAGAAGTAAGGCTTATCCTGTTTGAAGACTTGAGCACATGAACTCTTAATTTAAAGATTTTTAAATTACTTCTGAATATCTGCTTCCTTGCAACATCTCTTAATTGCCAGCTGAAAGAGAAGGAATGGTAGACCAGTGGGCAAGGATCTCTTTAGATGCAGAAAAACACAAGGCACCAAGATTGGCAATTAGCTCTCACTTGCTCACGAATGTTGCCCGTATGGACAAAACTAAAATCCTGCCAGTGCTCCTTTATCTCCCATGAGTCATCTAAGCACCTAGGGACTGCATTGTCCTTATTTTTTTCAGGGATTCCCCCCACCTATACTGTACACCTCCAAGTTAGCTAATGAATTCTCCCCTTCTCCTCCTCCATCTGCACCTCTCAGCCATACAAGAGAGAGGGTCTGTTAACTGAGCCTTTGATGTTCTTGACACAAAGTAGCAGAGTGGGTTAGTTCTATTGGCGTGACTTGTTTTGGGGTAAAGGGAAAGAAACCGGATCAGTCTTTCAAGCACTTAATCTTTCTACAGTAGGAGTTTAGGAAGAGCTCATCTCTTTGGAAAAACCTTACAATGGTTTTTAAGCTTAAAGAGCTGTGAAAATTGCTGGATTGCTGGGTTTTTCTGGATTAAAATAAAAAGCTGGCATTGCTGAATTTGACCAAGTGGTGCTGATTCATCTGTGCTGTGCTGCTCACTGTGTTTGTTGGGGCTTCATGTACTCAAAAGAAAAAAGCAAAAAAAAAGCCCTTATGGGGCCCTCTTAAAACTATTTCCCCCTTTTCTTTACGGTGGATTTGAAAGCATGATTTTTGGGCTGCGCTGGCAAAACAGCTAAGCCCCTGTGCTGGCCCAGGATGCCCGACCTGCCATAGGCTCAAGTGGATTCTTGCCATAAATGCTCACTGGGAAACTTGGGATAAGTGTTTAAATCCAGCAAGCCCTGGGAGAAGAACATACAGCGCCCTGTGGAGAATCATGTGTGGAGGAATGGGAATATATTGTTCCTAAGATAGCAGAGGTCTGGTGTGAGGATGTGGCTTGGCAATAGGAAGTGGCATAGCTTTTGACTTAGTATGTGGAGTGGAACCGTGTAACACGGCCCTACAGCAGTTTCATGTGGGCTGCATGCCAGGTGTAGTCATCCTGGGTCTGGCCTTATCCCCGCCCATAACACTTCCACTCTTGTTTCTCGTGTTGGCTTAGCGCAAGGGCTTGCCATGCTCGGGACTGGAGCTCCAGCATAGTCTGTTTCGTTTTTTTCTTTTCCCTCTTCAGCTGATCTCGATTGACTTCCTGTATCTAAAGAGCAGCTGGTTTGAGGAGGAAACCTCTTGCCTGGGGTACAGAGGATGGAAAAACTTGCCAGCATTGGAAGTGAAGAATCCCAGCTTTTTTGGCAGCTCTGAATTCTCTGCTGAACAGCTGCTGATGTGTCACAGACATCCAGTCTTGTTCCACAAATAACTGATCTCTGACAACTCTGCTTATTTAAACTAGAGACCCATTTGCTGCTTGGCAGAGGAATTGGCATTTGGCTGCCAAATTCTTAGTTTTTGGGGTGTTTTATACCCTGGCTTAGCACAGTCTGTGTGGTTGTTGTCTTCTAAAACCAACCAACTTGGGGCTTTAAGAGGGATGCACTTCTAGAGACTAAGTTGGAGCCATGCTTCATTGAGCCAGTGTCTGAAAGGATGTGTGTTGCAGATGAATTTGTTTTGTAGTGAGAGAAGTTGCTGTGAGCAAAAATATCCTGGCAGTTACAGAAAAGTCATTCTATTCCATAAAAAAAAAAAACAACCTTGAGGACTCCTAGATTTGTTATCGTATCACCTTAAATGCAAGTGACTGTTAAACAGCCAGGATTCAGAACCTATGCAGTGTTCTGTTTTCATATTTAGAACTGCAGGATGTGTAATTGCTCTTCTGTGCCGTTCCTTTGTTTGCTGAATTACAGCAGTTTGTCACTGTCCTGAAATAAAACTGAAGCTTAAAATCGGTGCCCCAGGAGGATAGGACTAGTGGCTGCTCTGTGAATAGGCTCAACATGTGTTTGACTTCTTCCCGTTCCACTCCCTCCACCTCACCCCGACTATCTCAGCCTTCCAAAACTCTCCAGCACATCCTTTCCTGGTCTAACTAGGATGTGTCCAGTACTAGACAAATAAGACTCCTGAAGCTGTTTGGTTTCTGGCCTACCATGTGGCAGAGCAAGGCCACAATGAATCAAAGTTTTGAAAGAGCCATGGCTTAAGAGTCGCCCGCTGTGTCAGATTGGCCAATGGAATTGAGGCCAAACAACTATCGATCATTTCACCTGTGATTCTTCTGGTGAACGCCTGCTTTTATTCTCCCTTTCACAAAGGGAAAGACCAGTGGCTAATCCGGATCAGGCATTCAGACTTCGTTTTGCTGTATATCTTGTATGTGGGAAGTTGTAAGTTGACACAGACCGGCTTGCTAGCAGGACTCCACTAAAGTGGAAGTGTCAGTGTTCACTTCCAAATGAGCCCAAAGCAGAGTTAGTAAAGCCTCTTCTCTCTGAACAGGCCCGAGCTAATCCTTACCTGAGCTATCACCGGCCTGTCTGAATGTTCCAGCTGAAGTGTGAGCTCTCCTTTCATGCTTGCTTGCTTCACTAGAGTGTTCAGTGGGTGAGGGAGGGACTCTGAAGATTAATGTAGCTAAGTGGCAGAAGCATCATATGATTTTCAATGGAAAAAGCTCTGCTTGCACGTTATGGTGTTGGCACCTACAAGCAACTCAGTGTGGCTAGTTGTTGACTTGTGTATTGATCTTCTGTCCTGGTTATTATCGCTATTTAATACATTGCATTAGCTGATTGCTCAATATCTGTCTGTTTTGAGGCACAGTCACTTTGGGTAACAAATCTTAAATCTGAGTCTAGTGCAGTCGAGTCTGAAAACAATATCCGTTTCTGTATGCTAGATGATTCTGGGATCATTTTTTATTGACTTGCTGAGTATCAGTGCTCCCCAAACTGTGGGAGCACCCCCCAGGAGGACACAGACATGTTCAGGGGGGCATGGCGGTGCAGGGGTCATGCCCCATGGAGGGTGGGGAGGAAGTGCCATCCAGCCCTGCTCTGGCCTCTGCTCGCAGCATCCCAGCCTCAAGCTGCAGATGGATTCCATTACGGGTGGGAAGGACAGAAAAAATTTGAGGACCACCACCCTAAGTTGATCTCCCTCCCCTCCAATGTTGGTTCAGCCAGGTAGGCTTTTGTGTGATTTGCAACATCAGAAAAGCAGGAATCAAAGAATTTATTTTGAAAGCTCCTTTTTTTAGTTGTGCTAAATATTCTGACCTCTTCCCTATAAAGCAACCAACAATCATACCATCCTAACGGGTTTGAAATTGAAGCTTAGACTTAAAGAATACGGGTATCAAAACCTTTGAGGGTCTCAGCAGGTGGGCTGATAACTGGGAGAGAGAAGAATCTGAGGGGGGTTGTCTTTGAACAAAGAACTTGATAACTGTTTAAATCTCAGCCCTGAAGCTGGGGGTAGGCAGTGTCTGCTGAGAAACTGTAGCCCAGTCCTCAGGACAGTGGGGATACCAGGGATAAGTCCGCCTACTTAAGTCTTGCAGGAAAGGCTAAGTTTAAATTTTACACACACAAGAGATTCTTTCATTATTTTAACCCTCTTCTCTGACTGCTGTGTTCCTATGGAGAAATACTGGTTTTGAACAAGTTATTCAATGTCGCTGCATTTACAGCTCCTAGAAGAAACCCAGATGGACCTGCTGAGGAAACAAGGGTGGTGTAACCTGGAGACCCAGTCTAAAAGTGGGGTGAACGGCAGGTTTTCACTCTCAGAAGTGCCTGCCTCTTGGAAGGGTGCCCACAGAGAGACTGGCTAAGGGGTCAAAGGTACAGCTCATCCTGGAACTGAGACACTTGGCCTTTCTTAGCGACTTCACCCATTCTCTTTATATTGCATTGGCAAGAACAGTATAGGAGTACAAGGGACTTCCTCCAGCCAGGGGCCTTGCGAATGTTGCAAGGTTTTCATTTGTACTTAGGTTGTTCCGGTTGCTTTGTGTGTGTGTGGGGGGGGAAGACAGGCTAGCAGCAGCCTTATGTAAAGGGTAGGTTAGGTTACTCTGATACCTGATTGCAGAAGAACTCCTGGCCAGGTATCTAGTGCATTCAGGTGCATACGCATACGCGTCTCCTTTCTGAACACTTGAAATGCCATTGGGTCAAATAGCTTGTAGCTTTCATAAAGGTTTTGTAATTGAAGCCTCACTTTGATATTCCCATAAGGAGAAATAATTTTAGTTATAGGTCAGGCAATCCTAACTGATAAGGACTTTGCTGTAATTAGGCCACCAGCTTTTATATAAAGACAAATAAAAAGAATTATGTCAAAGCTCAGAGGAGGCGCTGAATAATTGGCATTAAGTGTAAAACACTAAAAATGAATCAGGCTAGATTTCCTGAAGTGCTGAATACAGTCACCAGCGGGAGAGTAAAAAGGTGGCCCAATTAAAATCTCTCTAGTGCAGGTTCCAAGCATTTTGCTCATGGGTTGTTGCTCTGGCCTTCTCTCATTGGCCAGACTCATTTCTCCTCTTCTGGGCCTGTTTAAATTAGGGCTGGGAGATGGTTTAAATGTAATAAATATCAGCCTTTAGCCTCACCTAAAGCGCTCTCCCCACCTCTTGTACTGAAGTTTCCCTGAGTTCTTGCAGCTGCCTCTGCAGTTCCTAGTTATAGCCAGCTCCTGAAGCAGCCGAACACACCATTGGGTGGAAGCACTGAGCGGAAGCAAAGGGTCCTGGAAACCTCAGGAGAGCCTGGTCTAAAGCTTCCAGCCCAGTTCTCGATGATGTTCTGGGCCTCGGAGCCCCGACTCTCAGGCTGTTTCTGGTAGTGAGCCTGTGACTCGGTGCTAGAGGAACCATGACCAATCAAGGTATTTGCTGTGCTTGTTTCAAGGTCTCTAATTGGTGAGTTGCTCATAAAAGGTGGGACAGTGAGGGGAGGAACCGGCTCTACTCTCCTTTTTAGTCAGTTACCCAGCTGCTCCAGCCATAGACCACTAGTCTTTCACCACTAAGGTCAGGCCTTAGCAAGCACAGGTCTTTGAGCTTTGCAGTGTAGTTTAGCAAAGCTGTAAGCCGCTGTTATAAACACTTCCAGCACTGAGGGTTTTTAACTTTTTTCCCCCCTCTGAGCTGAGATGCCCCAAATTAGTCTCCTGGACACTGCCGTTACAGTTCATTTCTGCTCAGGTTTGGGATAACTTTGAAATGTGTCCTTCAGTAGAAAAATGGCTCTGCATTCTGCTAGCTCCCACAGACCGATCCTAGATGTTCTGTACTGAGGAGTTGTTTTAAGTGGCTGATGTCAAAACACCCACATAGTCAGCCAAAGAGAGCAACTGGTTTCTGTTCTCTGCATTTTATTTAATGTCATGTGTGCATGACACTTTACAGAGAAGTAAGAAAACAAGGTTTCTACCCTGAAGAACAGTCCTGTGAGAGGAAATGTAATGAGAGAAGACCCTAGATCATGGAGGAATGAAACAGGAGACCTGACTTTTAGCAATGATCGATTTATTAGCTTTGTGTGTTAGAATTGCCTGTGCACACTTCACATTGGATACGCTTCAGCTAGTGCAATAACCAGCCACGTATCTCTGCTCACTCTGCAGAGTGTTTCATGCAGAGAGAATGTCAGTCGTGTCTTGCCTTGAGGTGGGTCTGTTGGGCCTTTACAGCAGATGAACAGTTTGTTTAAAAGGATATTTGTGGACTGAAATGGGGACGTGAGGGGCTGGGAACGTGACTCTGAGCACATTGAGAGAGAACAGAACAAGGGGAAGGGCTGCCTCAGGGGGGTGGCGAGGCTGCCGTGGCGGTGTGCTGGCCAGGTGTGAAGGAAGAGGTGGGCAGAGCGCAGGCTAGTAAGATTGTGCCTCGGTGGTGGTGGCGAAGCAAGCGTGACAAACCGGAAATGTCACCAGTACCTCTTGTTGTCTCACTGGGCGTGGGTTCAGGGCATGGTGCGACCCAAGGAGGCAGTAAGTCAGTGTGCATTACCTCCTGAGTAAAAATAAATGGGCTGTTCCTTGGAGAGGGAAGATGGCTGAGTGATCGGGGCACTGGCCTAGGACTTGGGAGACTGGGAGTCGGTTCCCTGCTCTGCCTGAGATCACCTATTCTGTGAGACCTTGGACAAAGTCCCTTAGCCTCTCCGCCTCTCTTCCCATCTGGACAATGGGAAAACAGCCCTGCCCTGCATCACAGGATAAATACATGAAGATTGTGAAGGGCTTTGAGATCTACTGATGCGAAGCCCCTTCCTCTCAATCTTGTTTTGTTCCTGTTACCTAGCCTCCCAGGATTCAGTGGGTGCTTCATGGTCCCTGCCTGAAAACGCTTACAACCTAAATGCCAGTTGGGGGGTCACCTGGTAAGGGGGGAATTATCACAGAACATGGCTAGCTCAGTGCAGGGGTTCACTCTGGCATCACTTCTAGAGGACAAGTGTGGAAGAGAGGAGTTTGAGGCATTTCAATGAAGCGACGACACAGTGAATCAGAACGGGGGGGCGGGGGTTGCACCCAGTGCAGAGAGGGTGGCAGGAAGAAGCAGACGTCTCTGCAGATTACTTGCATTAGCATAGCAGTTTTGAATGCTGCTTGAATAAAGGCATCTAGGAATAATCCCCAAATACTGTGATATTTGCAGTCTGTCTGTCTCAAATGCACAAATGGGGGGGAACTGTCAGTTAAGTTTAATATTATTGCAGAATTTAGTGAGTAAAATGACTATTCTTAGCAATGGAGATGGAAGAGACCCACCTGAATAGGGAGTCAGTGCTGTGTATCTCGCAACTACTTGTCCCAGTCTCCTCCCAAAGAGTTGGGGGCTGACTACGAAGGGAAGTACTGTGCCAAGAGCATTGAGTGGATTTCCTCTTATGGCTGTAAATGTGCTAATGTGGTAGGACAGTGTTTATGAAATGAGGTGTCTGCATATTCATATGTCCATGTTCAGAACCTCATGGCTTTCTACAGTAGGGGTTCTGAAACTGGGGGTCAGGACCTCTTGGGGTTGAGGTTTTCATGGGGGGGGAGGTCGCAAGCTGTCTGCCTCCTCCAACCCCATTTTGCCTCCAGCATTTATAACGGTGTTAAATGTACAAAAGTTTTCTTAATTTTATAAAGGGTGGGAGGATTGCACTCAGGCTTGCTAGGTGAAAGGGGTCACCAGTACAAAAGTTTGAGAACCACTGGTCTAGAGGGATTGTTTCTTTGCAAAAGAAAATGAAATGTGGTGTGGCTTCCATGGAAACCCACTTGCAGGCATTCTCCAGTCCAGGAGGAAGATAGGTTTGTTTACTAGTTAAGAGCATCTTTGGCTCATTTCACAGCCTGAGGTCTGCTAGCTGCTTCTGTGTCTTGGAGAGAGGCATGTTAGTATCTCCAGATCATTCTTAAAAACAAAACATACAAGCCCCCTAAAATGTCATATGTTAAAATAATGATGGACTCACCAGCATGCTAGTAGATTTGCAGGAAGTCTGCATGTATAATTGAGTGCCAAAACTTTTCTCTGAAGTCTTGACTTCAGTGGAACTACACATGCGTTTTAGTGGCGTGCGGGGAGACTTTCAGGACTGAGTCTCAAATGTAGATGTGTGTCTTACTGACTAGCTGAGTGCTCTCTAGTCTCATTGAAAAGGCAGCAACTCCAGTAAGTAGCCTGTTGCCCCTTGTCACTCAGCTGATGCATTGATTACACTGGAGGGTGGGGATAGGATACAGAGGGACCTAGACAAATTAGAGGATTGGGCCAAAAGGTCCTTGTCGAACCTCATCAGGTTTAAGTGCAGAGTCCTGCACTTGGGACGGAAGAATCCCATGCACTGCTACAGACTAGGGACCGAATGGCTAGGAAGCAGTTCTGCAGAAAAGGACCTAGGGGTTACAGTGGACAAGAAGCTGGATTTGAGTCAGCAGTGTGCCCTTGTTGCCAAGAAGGCGAACGGCATTTTGGGCTGTATAAGTAGGGGCATTGCCAGCAGATGGAGGGACCTGATCATTCCCCTCTATTCAGCATTGGTGAGGCCTCATCTGGAGTACTGTGTCCAGTTTTGGGGGGGCCCCCCACTACAGAAAGGATGTGGACAAATTGGAGGGAGTCCAGTGGCGGGCAACAAAAATGATTAGGGGGCTGGGGCACATGACTTATGAGGAGAGGCTGAGGGAACTGGGATTGTTTAGTCTGCAGAAGAGAAGAATGAGGAGGGATTTGATAGCTACTTTCAACTGCACACATCTGAAAGGGGGTTCCAAAGAGGATGGATCTAGACTGTTCTCAGTGGTAGTAGATGACAGAACAAGGAGTAATGGTCTCAAGTTGCAGAGGGGGAGGTTTAGGTTGGATATTAAGAAAAACTTTTTCACGAGGAGGATGGTGAAGCACTGGAATGGGTTACCTAGGGAGGTGGTGGAATGTCCTTCCTTAGAGGTTTTTAAGGTCAGGCTTGACAAAGCCCTGGCTGGGATGATTTAGTTGGGGATTGCTCCTGCTCTGAGCAGGGGGTTGGACTAGATGACCCCTGAGGTTCCTTCCAACCCTGATATTCTGTGATTTAATTGTGATTCTGAATTGGAAGAACACCCCCTACAGAATCTTCCAGAATACTTTTCTGCAGATCCTGGATTCTCCTTGGTCTTCCATTCAAGTAGAGACCTAACCTAACTCTCCTTTGTGTGAGAGATCCCAGCTCAAGGCAGTTCAGCTGCAGGTGGCTAAGTGTTATTCCTGTTACATCCCTGAGAGATCATTTTGTGTCCAATATAACCTAGGAAAAGCAAAACATTTCCTTCCCCTTTCTCTATAGCTTACAGAAGCCTGGGTTCAGAATAATTGTTACTGAAGATGACAGATGAAGAGCACAGTAGTTCACTCTCATTCATAAATGGTATGGGGCTTGGAGTAGCAAACTTGTTTTAAGTAATGATAGCAAGACATTAAATTTGTCACCCTGCTAAGTGTTCCAATGGAGTGGTTTTTAACAATAGCATCTCATGTTTCCTTTCACCCTCGTTGCAGAGTAGAGTGTAAATCCGTTCGTGGACATAACATGGGGGAGGGGAGCGCACAACAGGGCCCCGACTTGACTTAATTGCCACTTAACATCTCATATGTCACAATCTTGTGCCAGAACTTTCCATCTGCTTTGGTGGTGGCAGCTACTGGTACTGGGGTGGCTCTGGAAACAAGTGTAATGTTTGCTCACAACTTGTTCAGAAAGGGAAGAGCTGAGCTCCGTGGGGGCACTGAATGAATCCGCTAGTTTAGGATCAACTCATGGAAGCTAGAGCTGAAGCCATGTCCTTCCTGGGACTGCTGCAGGGTCGTGATCCCTAAACATTCTGTCTAGTTTTAAATGTACTCAGCACTATGGATTTCATCACTGCAACCTAATAAGTCTCGCTCACAGGAAGCGTTCCCTGATAATCAGCCTTGCTTTTCCGTTTCTTAATTTTTATCTCATTACTTCTAATTATTCCCCCTTGTGCCACCCTAAATAAATCCTCTGCTTTTGGAGCTCTCACTCTTTTCAAAACCTTGTAGGCTGTTTCCATGTTCTCACATCATGGCAGTCCCTTAGCTCTCTGAATCCTTCCAATTCCTTCATCTATCCCTCTGATCTCCCCGGTTGGTCTTTAGATTCCGTTGCCAGAAAACTAGTGTTCTAGGCATGTTCCCACCAGAGCTATAGATTGACTGTTCCCTCCCTACTCGGGATGGGATGCATTTGTGTATGCAGCCCAGCATTGCATTAGCCATTTCTGCTGCCACAGCCCATTGTAAACCCATCTGTCTAGTAGTCTCCTGCAGTGTTACTGGCTTCCCTCTGCTGAGGAGTGTTGGTGGTTTTCCCAAAGATGTATTAGGGCTTGTCTACACTGGCAATTTACAGTGCTGCAACTTTCTTGCTCGGGTGTGAAAACACCTCCCTGAGCACAGCATGTTTCAGTGCTGTAAAGCACCAGTGTAAACAGTGCCCCAGTGCTGGGAGCGATGCCTCTTGTGGAGGTGGGTTTTTTAGAGCACTGTCTCCCAGTGTTCTGCTGTGAGTACACAAGCCACGTTAAAGCACTGCTGGTGTAGACTAGCCCTTAGCTTGTGATTTTTTTTCCAAGCCAAATTGTATTGTTTGCCAGGTCCCCTTTAGTCCTCATGGGCATTTGCAACTCCTCCCAACTTCCATCCCTGGGAGATTTCATTAATGTGGTTCACTCTCTCCTTTCAGTCATTTATCAGAGGGACCCTGATGCAGATTCCTGCAGTACAACTCAATACGTTGCTGATTAGCGTTGCCCTTGGTTTTCACTCTTAGCTAGTTTTTCATGGAGTTGTTTCTATCCAACACCATTTGAATTAATTTATTCAGTAACAATACATGATTGAATGCTTTAGTGAAATCCAAATATGACATCTGCTATTTTGCCTGCACTGACTCTCTAAATTGATCACTCTCTGCTCGGAATTAGTGTTTTTTCGCAAGGATTTTTTTGATCCTTAACATTCTGGTATTTTTTATATACCTCTAGTCTTACTTTGTTGACTTGTGCCAGCATCTGGGATGAATTTATTGGTCTAAAATCTGAAAGTACTTTGCAATCTCCAGTCTTCTTGTGTTAGTGGTGATGGTTGCTTCCATCCTGTATGGCTGTTTTTTTCCTTCTTCCCCTGTTGCATAATCTCCCCCCAGGATATATTTGTCCTTATTCCTCTTAGTTATGAGCTGTTTACAGGGAGGGGAAAACCTGGTCTGTCAACGCAAAGCACTATATAAGTTAGTTGTTTGTTATAATAAATATTCAGTAAGCTCGACTGAGGGTACGTCTCTTGATTTGCTAAACAGACCTTGCTTGTGTTACTTGGGCTATGGCTACACTTGCACTTCAAAGCGCTACGTGTAGTCAAAGCGCCAGCGCTGGGAGAGAGCTCTCCCAGCGCTGTCCGTACTCCACCTCCCTGTGGGGAATAACGGACAGCGCTGGGAGCCGCGCTCCCAGCGCTGGGGCTTTGACCACACTGGCGCTTTGCAGCGCCGCAATTTGCAGCGCTGGAGAGGGTGTTTTTTCACACCCTGCTGCAGCGCTGCAAATTTGCAAGTGTAGCCATGGCCTGAGCTGTGTTTCTAGCAGAATCTCTTACAGGTGTTGTCTTGTAACAGATTCCAGCAGCCCAAGAGTTAAAGCTGTAGACTGGAAGAATGATTCACGTGGGCAGTGCCTCCTTTTTAGGCAGCCTCCTGTGCTCTCTGCATAGATGATGGCTTTCACCTTGCTGGCTTGGCTGTGAGTGCCTCCCTCCCCCACCTGGAGAACAATGGAGGCAGTTTGCAGAGCTTTAAGTGGAGAGAGAGCTCCTTGGGTAACTGGGGATTAGTCACCAATTTCCAGGGATAATTCTGTCTCTTGTGAGGCTGTCCAGTTTTTTGATGTGCAACTAGGTTTTACTCTTCCTCACTTCCTTTCCTTTCCTCACCCTGGGAGTAAAGCTCAGGGTGACCAGACAGCAAGTATGAAAAATCAGGATGGGGGTTGGGGGATAATAGGCGCCTATATAAGACAAAACCCCAAATATCGTGACTGTCCCTATAAAATCAGGACATCTGGTCACCCTAGCAAAGCTGCAGCTTCCTTCAACACAAGTTCTGGTCTCCATGACTCCAAGCCTTAAGTGAAAGCTATTTTAAAACAGAATTCCTCTCCCATCTAATATTCTTGGTTCCCTTGGTGCAGGGATGAAGTGCTGACATGGCTAATTAGGTCATCTTTGTTCCTGGTGCATATTTTAGCTGGTGCCTATACCGGAGTGAGGGGAAAGTTATTTGAAGGCTCTCTCAACCTAGAAACCCAGAAACACTTTCCTGAGTTGTCAGTCAGTAGTTTGTGGGTTTAAGAGGTAGCAGGACATTACTCTATTACAGAGGGTTTCTGTGCCCCTTCTCTCCCTAAATTCCTCCCCTGATGCCCAGGCAGCCCCTCCAGGGTTTGTAGCACGGCATCATTCACAATTGAGATTGTGTTTTGGAGGTCGCTGTCTGGGCCCATTCATGGGGAGAACAAATAGCAGTGGGTGTTTGATCTTCTGGTGTGCTCCATGAAACACCACCTGCACTAAGCCAATACAATGGTAAGATGCTTCCTTTTTTCCTCTCCCATCACCCTCCCTTTACCCACCCATGATGCTGACAGCCTTTTCCGATCAATTGGAGCCTACCTGCTGCATTCTGCAAGCACATTGAGTGCACTTGTTTCATAGTGTGCATAGAGCACTGTTAGGTCAGTTTCAGAACGCACAGGCTGGCGTGGAGTAGTGGGGAAGACTGGGAATCGTTTTTAAAGTTGTTGGTTTTTTAAAAAAATGCAGGTTCAGGGTTTTTTCTTCCTTTTCACTGCTGTCTGCTTTGTGCCCGTGGAGGCGATCCAGGAGCAAACTAGCCAGAAGACTCTCCTGGTGCAAAAAGCATGGATTCCCCAAGGGTTTGGTCTTGAGGAGGAGGCATGATCAGAGCACAGGACTGAGAGCCAGGATTTCCTAATGCTAATCCCAGCTCTGACATGGGCTTGCTCTGTGGATTTGGGCAAGTCACTTCATCTTGTTGTCTGTTTTTATTTCCCTTGCGTTTTTGTTCTGAGAGCTGATACCAAAGTGCTCTGAGTCTCTCTGTATTCAGTGTGAGAGAGGCAGAAAATGGGGGGGGGGGGGTTGGAAAAATTCCATATTTGGCTCTCTTCCAGGGAATCTTAGTTAGTCCACAAACCTCATTTAATTTGGGTGAGACTGTAAAGGTGGTCATGACGTGTCTGAGATGGCCTTGCAGGGAAGGTGGAAATGGAGCGTATTTAGTATTGAACCCTCCCTTTCATATGGAGCATTTATTGCATAAAAATGAGGAGGGGCATGAACCACTTCCGTATGAGGAGAGATTAATAAGACAGGGACTTCAGTTTGGAAAAGAGACGACTGAGGGAGGATATGACAGAGGTCTATAAAATCAGGATGGGTCTGGAGAAAGTAAATTAGGAAGTGTTGCTTACTCCTTCTCATAACACAAGAACTAGGGGTCACCAAATGAAATTAATAGACAGCAGGTTTAAAACAAAGTTGTTTTTTCACACAACACAGTTAAGCCGTGGAACTCCTTGCCAGAAGATATTGTGAAGGCCAAGAGTATAACAGGGTTCAAAAAAGAACCATCCTGGTTCAGGGAGGATAGGTCCATCAATGGCTATTAGCCAGGATGGGCAGGGATAGTGTCTCTGGCCTCTGTTCACCAGGAGCTGGGAATGGGTGACAGGGAATGGATCACTTGATTCCCTGTTGTGTTCATTCTCTCTGGGGCACCTGGCATTGACCACTGTCAGAGGACAGGATACGGGGCTAGATGGACCTTTGGTCTGACCCAGTATGGCTGTTCTTATGTCGCCAAAGTTACAAGTATGCAGTGTTATAGCCACGTCAGTCCCAGCGTAGTGGAGAGACAAGGTGGGGAAAATATCACTTTGGTTGGGGAGAGAAACCAGCTTTGGAACTTACCCAGAGCTCTTCTTCAGGTCTGGGTGTTCACTGGCCACTTCACCTCGACTGGTCCCTTGCAATGTGTTAACTACGTGTGCTAACCAATCTGTCCCCTCTTGGATTTAGCTGGGACACCCTGATGGCTTGTGTACACTTAATGCTTCAGTGGTGCAGCTGCCCTGTTACCTGTATTGATGGGATTGGTTCTCTCGTTGGCATAAGTATCCACCTCCCCGAGCTAGATGGATGGGGGAATTGTCCCATCGCCCTAGCACTGTCTACACCGGGGATTAGGTCGGTTTAACTGTTACTCAGAGGTGTGGATGTTCCTAGTGTAGACCAGGCCTGAGTACCTTTCCCAGGCCTGAAGAAGAGCTCTGTGCAAAGCTCAAAAGCTGCTCTCTCACCAGCAGCAGCAGCAGGCCCCAGAAAGGATATTACTTCCCCCACTTTGTCTCTCTAAAGCTACGAGTGCTCTTCAGAGGGGGAGGAGTGTTTCTCTTGGATGTGATTTGAAAGATACAAGGCTGGGGATGCGTAGACATGCAATGCTTTGTAGGGCTGATGCTCTGTCACTCGAGGTGTACAGAAGCATTCTGAAGGACAAAGGAATCCTGAAACAGGGCATTGGCACAGTCAGTCTGAGAAGCGAATAGCAGGTTCATAAATGGGTCTGTAGCTCTGAGGAGAAGGCTCAGGGAATTGGTGAAGGAATTCAGAACCTCTTCAGTCTAGCTTGTTTGAATTCAGCCTGAATTGACAGATGGTCACACTGCTCGGGGTCCTGTGGAAAGAGAATTTGTGGCCTGAGCCCAGCTAGTAACTGACTTTGAGGCATCTCAGAATCCTCCATAACAATTCTTACTAAGAGGCACCCACATTGGGCTCGCTGGGGATGGAATCCATCCATGGGCATGGCTTATGCAACTCTTCTCGGGTCCCAGAGGTCATCCCGCTTGTTCTGATCAGGAAGTTTCAGTTGCCCTTGCTGAGCTGATGGATGTTTTGGGCAGGTGGAGAACTTGGTTGCTAATGTCTTGGTGGCTTTTTCCCCCAGCACAAAACTCACCCAGTTCAAGAGGAACAGGTGAGGGCAAGTCTGAGCTACACGTGGTGCTGGGCCAGGGTGGGCATGACTGATTTCTGTGTCACTTGCGAGCAGTTCACATGCAGAAGCTATGTACCAGAGGGTTAAGTAGCAAAAGCAAAATGGAACGATTGCAGAATAGTCTGACAATTTGCTGAAGGTTTGTGTGTGTGTGTGTGTGTGTGTGTGTGTGTGTGTGTTCGATGCAAATAAAGGGGTGAGTATTGGCATCTGCCTTTCCATAGGGCATCCTGCACAAGGCCTACTGACTCAGCTGCCCCACTGCTGAACTTCTGAGGTACTGGGCAGTATAGAGGTCAGTGAACTCTTGCTACTAGTCTGACCGGTGACAGATCGGCTAGCCAGGCAGCATGTGTTACGGGAGCTGTTCAGGACAGATTGCTGGGTCTGCACTTGGACATTGCTGGAGAAAGAGGTGGCCAGAAATGATTCTGTGTTCCCAGGTTTCATTTAGTTTTTCAATGCATTTTCTAGATACGGCCCCAGAGAAAGGGGGTGCCACATTCCTGCCTCTGGGGCTGTGGCATGGGTGAGTGCACGAGGGATTTGGGGAGGGGCAGGTGAGGCATACGGTGAAATGAACAGTTCTGGTCTTGCTCACCAGCCTCTCCCCTGGTCTCTCTTCTGTAGCATCTTGTGTTGATTATTCTGGGGAGGGGGGGTGAGAACAATACTGCCCATGGTTTGCCTGGAAGGAGAGTGCTCTTGGATGCTGTTGCAAATGGAAGTGTCATGATTCCTATCAGCATAAAACCAGCAGGGTTTAAGCAGCAGAGGCACTGTGTACAGTCTGAGCATTAGCTCTACCCAGGTGTGGGTGTTGAGAGGGCAGCTGCAAGGCAGTTCGGCTCTGCCCTCCCCCAGCCACCCACACGACTTTCGAAGCCCACGTTCTGAGTCAGTAGCTTTGTGGGGGAGTTCGGATGAGTAAAGGATGGTTGGGAGGGATGTGTGCGCGCACACACGTGGATGTTCACACAAACACCCCACGTGTGTGTGCATATAAAAGTTCTGTGCTTGCAGGCAAATTTTAAATCCAATAAAATTGTTAACGTTGTGTGTGGAGTATTTCAATAATGTTCTTTCTAGTGGGAGGAGTGAAGAGACACAGGCAGATGCTGCATTTATTTCTTGGAGCAAATATCAATGCACAGGATTCGTACCCAAAAGAACTTCTGTCTTGTTATGGGTTTACAGGTGACATTTTTCAAACGTCCATTGAGGCGCAGGTAATCACGCAGTGCTGGGTGTGCAGAGATTAACCACATGCCCCTTCTAATAACCTGTTCGTTTGTTGTCTTTCCTTAGTACATTGATGCTATCAGCAACAAACAAGGTGAGCTAGAAAACCACGTCTCTGATGGCTATAAGACAGCGCTCACAGAGGAGAGGAGACGGTTCTGCTTCCTGGTAGAGAAGCAGTGTGCTGTGGCTAAGAACACCATCTCCTACCATGCCAAGGTGAGCAACCACCATGTTAATCAGCCTGTGAAGCAGCCTCCGGATAGTAGACCCTTTAAAGAGGTCCAAGTGCTCCCATCAGTATGGGCAGTGATCACACAAGGGCAGTCAGTCGTTTTGGTTGGGTGCTCCGTGATGGCTGCCCTTTGACTGGTGCTGGGTTGGAACCAGGGACCTACAAACAGACTGGGTGAATCTCTACAGCTTGTGCTAATGAGCCAGACCAGTCCCCTGTGGCTCAGGCAGACGGGACAGGAATGCACACTGATCAGGGCACTGCACACGTCTGTCTGTCTCTCCGCTCTGTGAGGTGGTGGTGTGTTTAGTTTTCAGCCACTCCTTGCAGATTGTGCCCTGGGAGGCGGGTGTTCTGTCCAAAGCTCTACGGGATGGCAGGGCACATGCCATTTATCTGCAGGGCCCTGTGTTGCTGCTTTGCTGGGCCACTGAAGGAGGCTCCCACTTCTTAGCTCTCCTGGAGAGACTGGCAAAGACCAGCTCTCACCCAGCCAGAGGAAGCCGATTGAGTCGCTGTCCAGAAGGACAGTGACTGGCGAGGGCATGGCAGCAGCACACCACGGCCCAGCTTTCCTTTAAAGGTGCCAGCCCCGTCTCCAGTGCCTCTGCCTAGCGCAGCCCAGCTGAGGAAGAACACACCTCTCCGGTACACTCATGACGTCCTTGAGCTGTCATTAGTCACTGCGAGATGGAGTACACAGGCTTAGAGGGGGGTCAGATCCCTGTTTGATCAGCTAATGAGTCACAAAACCAGACCAAAGCCTGGTGCAGTGACCTTCCTCCTGGAGGGAGGTAAGAAAATTCCTGCTTCTTGTTTTGTTTGTCACGGAGGAGCAGCGAGTGGCAGGGAACATGGTGAGCTGGCTCCCTTTGAGCCATTGTGATTGCTACCTTACAGCTCATCGTTAACAAAGGAGAGGATTCAATAGGAAGGCGGCTGTTCCACCGCTGCCTACCTCTCTTAGGAACTGTTCTGCAGGGGGAGGACAGCCCAGAGCACTCACCTGTCAGCTGGGACCGTGGAGCAGAGTCCTCTTGTGGTGCTGTGTTCACTAACTCGGGTTGATACTGCATGTGGTGAGCATGCTGCTCCCTTAACACAACAGCCTGCATGCGCTCACACTTCCAGTGATTCCTGTTTTTTTCCCTACATCTCACTTATCTCCATCTGTCAAGAGTGAGCTTTGAATAAGAGAGTAACAGAGTCCCAGTGAGTCATTGCTGTCCTTGCAGTAGAATATATGCTGAGTCAAAACCCGATGTATGTTACTCCCCCCACGCCCCATCCCATTGTAACTCTTCTGTTCAAAGATGGAGGGTCTAGAGTTCTCGCCAAGAGTCGTAAGTGACCTAGAACATTGCTGCAGCCTCGCACGTTAAACGGCCCTTTTGGAACCCAGGCTTCATTGCGGTTTTGCACTGTGGCTTATCGCAGCAAAGTACATGGATGACATTGTCAGAGGGAATTTTGCACATGGCTCATCCACACCGCGGTGTGGATGGGTGTGTAAAGTGTAGGCCAATTTCCGAGGCTGGCGAAGTTACCAAACAGCCATTTCCACCGAAGGCGGCGCTGCTTCTCCCCTGAGGTGCTATGGCCTGTGTCAGCCGGAAGTCTGCACGTGAAGTGAATGGGCTGTGATGTATGCAGTGGAAATGAGACACGGCTTCAATCAATCAGGGCTTTTCCTAGAGCCAATGGAGATGGTTTAGGGCAGTGGTCCCCAACCTTTTCGTCTGGCGGGTGCCAGACAAAAGACCGCGGTGGCGGTGGAGCATCTGCCGGAATGCCGCCGAATTTCTGTAGCATTTCGGCAGCGACGCCTCTCAATGACATCACTTGTCAGTGGCAAGTGGCATCATTGAGAGGAGTCGCCACCGAAATGCCGTAGAAATTCGGCGGATGCTCCACCGCTGGCCAGGACGTGGGCGCATTTAGATGCCCCCGCGGGTGCCATGTTGGGGACCCCTGGTTTAGGGACTGACTTAAATTTGCCCAAAGATGATAGTAAAGCTAGAGGCAAACAGGTACAGGTTCATCCTGCAATAATGCTGCTTTATCAGTTAATGCAGAATGAATTAATTTGCCTTCTGGGAGTGGCAGCTTGTCTGCTTTGGCTTCAAAATCTGCTACAGCTCATTTGTAGTGGTGGTATATTGTTCTCTGGTGTGTGTCCATATTCCTGAAGCCACTAGGTGGGTGTGCAGTTGAGCTGCATGGAAGGTGGCACCTGCTCCTTCTGCATTTGGATGTGGGAGCAATTCCTATAGCACTGTCTGGGTTTTTCCCCTGTGGGAAACTAAACTACAAATTCCCCTGGTTGGACAGATGCTACAGGTGTTAATTTGGGCTAGAAAACCCAGAAACAGAGTTCAGCCCTAGACCTTTGGGCTGGAGCGTTGCCGTGGCCTCTGGACACGGGGGGGGGGGACCCCTATACCATCTCGCCCCAATGCCTAATCGCAGCCAGCTGAGGCAGGCTGAAGTCCGAGCTTCAGCTTGAAAAATCCTCCAGATTGGAAACTGCAGAGGTTGGGCAGCCCTGTCAGACTAAATGAGTCCCCTGCCTGTGCTGCCATCCGGTTCCCAGAGTTCATTGCATTTCTCCCCACACTGCGTGCAGCAGATGGTAAATGCTAACGCTGCGTCTGCATCTGTTTTAATATGCCACGGCTGTGGTCAGTGCTGTTCTGTCGGATGCTTCTGACTATCCCTGGGATTCCACCTCTGCAGTTATTAGCTTTTTATTGGTGAGGTGTGCAAGTCTTCTGGCATGGACATGATGCGCTGCAGGGACTCTCCCCTCTGCCTGCAGTCTGTCTCAGAATAACAATCCTTCATTAGCCAGCCATGGGAATACAGCTGCTTAGCAATTTCCAGATTTAGTGGAGGGATACTTCTGAGGATTGAATTGTACAATACTGCCTCCAGCCACCCCGTTCCACAACATGCCCCAAACCTGTCTGCTCTGGCTGGCCGTGGGGGGGATGGCACAGCCTTGTCAGCATCACAAAGCAGCAGGCTTGTACAGCCAAATATCAGACCAGCAACTTTGGACTTTCCGCTTGCTCACCCAGCGCGAGAAGCGGTGTCCCCCTTGCTTTGTGCTCCAAAAGAATAGCAATGGATGCCAAGCGATGAATGCAGTGCTAACACAATTTGTGCTACCCAATCACATGCCACACGTGTTCTCCCCCAGCAAAGCTGGCTAGGAGCTGTTGCCGGATAGTGAACGGGTGTGGCTTCCAGTGCACGCGTCTCGACTGAGCTTTTGATTGGAATATATTTCTTGGTGTACAGGAGAGTTCAGATAAACTGAATAGCCCAGCTCTCCCTCCCTTTCTGTTCTGGCTCGTCCATTCTTCAAGCTGCCACGCACGCAGAATGTTTCAAAGTAAGCTAGGGAAATGAAATACCCTTCAGTTTTTCATGAGACCATACTGGCTCGTCTGCCATTCTACACCCAATATTTATTGTGAGATGCCGTGGTTTGTCCTGCTTATTACACACCCGGGTAGATAAATCTCACTTACAGCTCTAATTAGATGAGTAGAGAGGAAATCTGGGCCAGCGGCATTGTGTTCCAAGCCGGCTCCGGAGGCTTGATAGCCATGGTCTGCTTTCTATGCCTCCTGGAATCCAGTCTGAGGAACGGATATTTGGGGGGCCTGGTTTGAGATGGGAGCTTTTCCGTGATCGTTCTTTGCCCCTCATCCTGAGAAGTGAGTGGATTTGTCTGCGGATCTCTTGTGTTCTCACTCTTCCCCCTCTGATTCTAGGGGAAAGAGATCTTGACACAGAAGCTCCCGATCTGGCAGCAGTCTTGCTCGGACCCCAACAAGATCCCAGACCGGGCTATCCAGCTGATGCAGCAGATGGCCGCCAGCAGCAATGGCACGATCATCCCCAGCTCCCTGTCTACATCCAAATCGAACCTAATCATCTCGGACCCTATCCCCGGGGCCAAACCGCTCCCTGTCCCACCAGAGCTGGCGCCCTTCGTAGGGGTAAGTATGCCAGGCATCAGTGGTGCTGCCCTTGCTGAGTAAAGTTATGGGTGCAGTGAGGCTAGCATGGTCTCGCTACCCTCTGCCAGTCAGGCAAGTCCCCTGCCAATAAGCTTTAGACCGCATTCGGGGAATCCCCTAGTGCACACTTGTGAAGGAGGCTGGCGTGGGCCAGTGTGAAATGGTCCATCCTGCTTTATCATGTCCTTGAGGTTTGTGTGACATGTGGTGCCTCCCCGTGAAGGCAGCCAGGATTTGCAAAGCCCCAGGGGGAGACAGGGACCACAGTTTGAGCCTTTGCTTTGCAGGAAGAGTTGGGGAGGGGACCTTATAGGCTGCATGAGCCAGTGAAAACTGCTTAGCAATGTAGATGAAAGGATGTTCCTCTTGATGTGGTCAGACTGTGGGACTTGCTGCCAGAGAGGATTGAACTGAAATCCTCTGGGTGGGCTTAGAAATGGGCTGTCTGAATGCTACCATGTCTCACTTCACCTCTTGTCAAGAAGGGTATTTGTATCTCAGCCTGCTTGGCGTGCACTGATCACGGCAGGAATCTGGTCCCTCACGCCACCCTAGACGGCTTTACAACTCCTCCTGAAGCATTAAGATCAGGCCATGACTGGAGGCAGGATGCCAGACACAATAGAACGGGGCCTGATCCTGTATGGCAAACTGTATTCTCCTAAAGTGTGTGGGTCCTTTTATAGAAATGTGGTATCTACGTGACTCGACATCCCTGATGCTGAAATCTCCCATTGCCCTTTCTTCCTTCAGCGCATGTCAGCACAAGAGACCATTCCCGTGATGAATGGTGTCTCGGGCCCGGAGGTCGAAGACTACAGCCGCTGGTCTGAGATGAAGCCAGCCCAGCCAAAATCCCTATCTCCTCCCCAGCATCAGAAGCAACTGAGTGACTCGTACTCCAACACACTTCCTGTGCGCAAGAGCGTCGCACCAAAAAGCAGTTACGCAACCAGTAAGGATTTAGCCTCTATCAGATCACAGAGCAGCGACGTAGCCGCTTCTCCCAGGGGTTATAGGTCAGCTGCTGACCGGAGCTAGGAGTAGCAGCAGTTAAGGGTCTTTGCACCTTAATGCAGTGGGAGGAGGCAAGGTGGGCTCGGGTGGCACAAAGGCCTAAGTGGGACAATGGCATCCTCAGTTAGTGACTGAAGTGTCACGCGGTGTCACTGCCTGGCTGACTGACTTAGTAACGATGCAATGTTCACGATGTAATTCATGGCCTCGCCCAACAACCACGTGAGGTTGTTTCTCCATTTTCACGCGTCTTTGGGCACAGGGTTAGAAAATACAGGGGGCAGATTTGGGCTGCGGTTTCCCGTGGAAGGAAAAACTTTCAGCCCTATGACAAGGTTCCTGATCAGCAAATCTGAAGGGATCTGGGAGGAGGGACTGTAAACTCTGCAAGGCTGCAGCCGCCTCTTTAGGGTGTTTGTACAACATCAGCGCCATGGGGCCCTCACCTTGATTGGGCCGCTAGGCACCACGTCATGATGATGATGCTCTTTGCGTGATGGGATAGGGTCACTGGATTAGGCCAAAGATAGTGGGACCGTCCCTGCTGAGTCTTGATTCCTCTTATGCCTGCAGTCGTCATGTGCAGGTGTGTATCTCAATGCATAGAGACACAGCCTCTCACCTGCCTCGGTTCACTTATCCGCCTCCCCGCGGGCATCTTTCCAGGAGGGTCGTGCAACTCTCCTCTGGGTTTCTCCCTTCGCTAATGTTAACCTCTCCGAGCAAAGTGTCTGGAATAATGAATGGAACCTGGGTGTAAACCATTACAAATAGGTCTGTTTGCATAATATTCCAAGTAATACCTTAGCACAGAAATGCATCCGTTGCATCAAAGGTGTGAAGTGAGGAGCATCGAATGGGGGGTAGCTGTTAAGTTAATGTTCTGACCGTTTGCCTAAAACTCTCTCCAATGGAGAGCACCAGTCAGACTGGGTCAACTGAGTACATTCACCTAAGGTCTCTTTTTTTTTTTTTTTTAAGTGGTCGGTTATAGAATAGCCAAGAATTGTCAGGGGGGAGGAGGTCTGAGCTGTACTGGCTAAAAGGGGGCTCGTTTTCCTATACTGCAGTGCTGACTGAGCCTTGGGTAGATTAATGACTCTAAATGCCACAGTAGAAAACTGCCTAGGATGTGGTCAGCCACATGGTCTGAGATCTTGGGGCTTTCTTTGCGTCTCACCAGCTGAAAACAAGACCTTGCCACGCTCCAGTTCCATGGCTGCCGGGCTTGAGAGGAACGGCAGGACTAGAGTACAGGCCATTTTCTCTCATGCTGCTGGTGATAACACCACCCTCCTGAGCTTCAAGGAAGGAGACCTCATCATGCTCCTGGTGCCGGAGGCCCGAGATGGATGGCACTACGGGGAGAGTGAGAAAACAAAAATGTGAGTGTCTGAACTCCCTAGAACTACAGCTGCCCTCAGCACCTAGCTCTTAACATTGGAGTAGCTGGCGCGCCAGACTTGCTTAGCTGCCAGCCAGTACTTCCTGGCATCCCGTCGTGCCACTCGGTTACTATGGGAGCTTCAAAATTCTGAGGAAGATGAAATACTGGCTTTGCTGGCTGGTGTTTGGTAAAGCACCGACCTGAGGAGTGAGGCCAGGCTTTTGAGTGCTGGGCCTCTTGTCTTGACTCTTTATCCCAATTTCACTTCAGTGTAACACGTGGGAGGCTGAGCGCAGGGACCTTGCTAATGGCAGAATTGTGGAGTGCTTGTGCAGCACTATCTGTAACGCCAGCAACCCTAAATAACCTCCTTACAGCACCGCAGAGCCTCCCAATAAAGCAAATGCTCCAGATGGTCTTGGCAGGGATCTGACCTGGCGGGGACTGCTGCTGGGGCCAGCAGCCTGCTCCTAATGGCCCTGGAAGGAGAAGCAATTTTAGTCCGGCCTACAAGACCTGGGATCTTGCATTTAAAAAAAAAAAAAAAAAAAACCCAATCCTGTTGCCTGCAAAAGTCCTCTTCCATTTTTCCTGTAAGTGTATGTGGCGGGGGGGGAGAGAGCATCTGAGGGGGGGTGTTCTAGGCAGGGAATGGGCCTTTTTTGAATAGTATCCCTGAGATCCAGAGTTTTTACCATGCTTACTGGTTTGCAGTGTGTGTAGCGCCCCTAGAAAGCCATGACCCAAATGATGGTCCCTCCTGTCAAAGCGTAGTGTGGCGTGTAGCTGGAGCGTAATGTTCAGAGACTCCTCCCTCCACACATCTCTGCGCGAGAGGCTACGTTTGACTCTCTCTTCTTACAGGAGAGGCTGGTTCCCTTTCTCCTACACGCGGGTTCTTGACAGCGATGGAAGCGACAGGTTGCATACAAGGTAAAAACATGCCTTTAAAAAACGTGCTGTCCCAGCTGCTGGTGCAGCGTGGCAGCTGGTGACGTTCCCTTGGGTCTGGGAAAAGCTCCCAGCGCTGACCGGCGTGTGTACGGGGCCCGAGGCAGTGACGGACTGTGCTTTTCTCAGCTCTGCAGAGCCAGTCTTGCCAACTTTGTTACAGAAACGTTGGGAGATTTTCAGATGTCGTGTCTGTAGTTGAGTAACCCAGAGAACTATGCAGGGAAGGGAGACTCCTCACCAGGCGTGTGTTACATCAGACATGGTCAGATGTGATGCCAGAACAACCAAGGAAAAGGCTCTGGATGTCCTAGGATGGGGTCTCAAACTCAATTTACCTTGGGGCCAGTGCCAGGCCTAAAATCCTCCCAGCAGGCCAATGTCACTCATGCTACCCAGAACCTGCCCCCCCCCACTGCCTATGGCTCTGGGATGGGGTAGGGGATTGGGGTGCAGGCTCTGGGAGGGGGTCAGGGGTGCAGCGCTTGCTTGGGGCTCCAAGGTGGGGTGGGCTGGGCCGGGGGGGCCTCGGCATGCTTCTGCCCCCACAGCGTCCCATTGGCCGCAGGGGCTGCGCATGGAGGCACAGCCCCGCCCCATCTCTGGGCCGCAGGGAGGGGCCGGCAGTTACTGGAGTGAGCAGGCAGACACTACTCAGCTCTGCTGCGCAGCTGGGTCCCCTGAGGGGGGAACGCCCAGGGGCGGCAGGTGGGGCCAAGGGAGAGACCCGGCCCCAAAATTGCTGGAGCCTCACGGGCCACAGGGGGGAGGCTCGCAGGCTGCAGCTGGCCTGTGGGCCGGGAGTTTGAGACACCTGTCCTAGGAGGCACCAGGGGTGGGGAGAGACTGTCTCCCCTTAAGGGCATTGGGAGGCTTTCAGGTGGGCCGCATAACTGGGAATGTCTGCTTAGAGAGGTTCTCTGCACCTGGGCGCATGTGCTGATCTGCCCCTTCTCTCCAGCTAGCTCGTGGCACTGTAAGTCTTGGGCGTTTCTCCGAAGGGATCTCCTCCTTCCATTGCAGCAACAGACGGCGACATGGTCCCAGAGAGCTTGGTGGTGGCTCATGGGTTGGGTTCCATTCCAGTGGTGCAGGGAGCTGAGGGACAAACAGACCAGGCGGGCGGAGCCAAAACACATGGCACCTCCCTCTGCCAGCTGTCCGACACAAGGGGTGTCTTTCTTTCCCGCGCTGTGGAGTGCATTGCAACCTGAATGAAATGGGGAGATTTATTTTCCTTTGGGCAGCAAGATGGTGGTCAGGGCTTAGTACCAGCTGTGTGGAGAAATAGAAAAGTCTTCATGAAATTCTCTCCGAGCTGGTCTCCGTTTCGCAGTGGGGTTTAGCTATGGCTTGAGCAGTATCGGTAGTGACGGTCGCATTAGAAATGCCTTTTAGTGGATTAGAGTGTGGGAGGCTGTGATTTCCCTGCCCATTACTGCTAAATGGGAGGGGGTCCAGGCTAGATGGAAGGGGAGCCCTGAAACAGGGAAGGCTGAGAACCACTGGATTAGTCTTACCTGCTGGAGAAGTGACTGTCTGTAGAGGAGAGACCAGCTCTCCCAGAAGAGCTTGGTGTATGCTCCACAGCTGCTCTCTCACCAGCAGAAGTGGGTCTAATAAGAGATTTCTCCCCTACCTTCTCTCTTTGTCCTGGGACCAACATGGCTCCAGCAGCTCTGCATGTCTGCAGAGGCCTCAATCACAACTGTGAATGATAAATAATTGCCACCGGTTAGTGAGTGTCTAGGATAAAATGTGCCACGTGACTTCACTGTGCTCCCTGCTTGAGGCCCCCTGTGACACCTGGGCTGCGGCGCTGGGCAGGATCCCCAGGGGAGCCCAGCAATGGCAGGGGGAAAGAGTGTGGGTGGCGGTTGGTTGATTATTTTCCTGTTGTAGCTTGCAACAAGGGAAAAGCAGCAGCACAGGCAACCTGCTGGATAAGGACGACATCGCCATCCCGCCACCAGACTACGGCGTGTCCTCATCACGGGTCTTCCCACCACAACCTGTCAGCACTTTCAAACAGAGACCATACAGCGTGGCAGTGCCTGCCTTCTCCCAGGTGAGGTGCAGGGAGCCCAGGGGGAACTGGTACCCTGTGGATGCAGAGAGCGAGTGCATGTTAATCACTGTGTCATTGCTGGCAGCTGGGGGGCAGCTTGCCTGCAAGGGGAGAGCTGCCTGGAGAGCAGGCATTCTGAATTATTGGGGGCCGGCAGGGGAGAGTTAAACCAAACCGCCCTGGAGTGCCGTAAGAACTGGCTGTAACAGCAGCAGTGTGACTGGGGGGGTTGGGGCAAAGCTGGCGGGTTAGCGCCTGTTGCTGCTGTCGTCGATCAGGGGTGTGTGTGTGTGTGTGTGTGTTTCCCTTGAGGATGCAGGAGTTGTGCATGGTGGTTTCCGTTCACAATAGACACCCCTAGGTGAAATTTTCAAAAACACCAAGTCCCATTTTCATAAATGACTTGGGAGTCTAAATCCTATTGACTTTTAATGAGCCTTTGGCTGCCATTGGCCAGATTTTTAAAGGTATTTAGGTGCCTAAGTCACTTTTTGAAATGGGGCTTAGGCTCCTAACTCATTTAGGCCCTCTTAAAAAAAATTTACCTCAGTGTTTTTTCTGGTCTTAACTAAATAAGGGGAGTGGCTGCATGTGGGGAAAACCCTTGGGGGAGGGTTTAAAAAAACAAAACAAAAAACTCCAAAAGCACCAACACAGCCTCTCTCCTACCCTCATCTTGGGCAGCTGCAGGCTGTTGAATCCCCATTTAATGTAGCAGATCAGACAACGATTTCCAGACTCCTTTCTGTAGCCGCTGGGGGTTGCGGTATGAATCCAGGACGGTGTTCCTGCGTGCCTTTAGCTGTACTCTGGGTACGGGCGTCTGCCTCAACCTCTTGGCTCGCTCTCATTGGCTGTTCAGATGCGCCATCAAAGGATTGGCGTGTGGAATGCCGGTCAGCTGGGAATGCACTAAGCCAGGGAACGCAGGGAGACAGCCAGTGCCTGTATCTCCCCATACTGAACAGAGTGGCCTTCCCTGGTTTCTGTAACATGCAGCGTGAGTGGGATGAGGGTGTTACGTATTGGAGTCTCTGTGGCCCTGGTGCCAGTGGAGCCCTGGCTGCGGCACCATGAAGAGCGGTTTTTACAGTGGAAATAGATGTGCTGAACTCTGAGAGGGTTTTAATGTTATTTTCAATGTTTTACTTTGATGTTGGCCTATTGCAAGTGAGTGAGGGTTACTCTCCAACAGGCCTGTGTTCGTTATTTATAGGACTACCTTACGCCCTATGGTTGTGCAATTAAAGAATACTCCCGTGCCCTGTGCCAACTGCCATCTGCTCACTACAAGCCTTACACTAGGTCAACTGTAAGTCCAAACGAAAGCGATGTTTCCATTGGGGTTTACCAGCCTTTGCTGTTTTTGCCAGATGATTCTTCGTAGCTTACCCAGGGCTCCATGATCTTTCTCCCTTCGGTCCCTCTCTGAGGGGAACTAAAATCCTCCCTTCAAAAATTATAGCGGGAGAGGAAAGCCAAAGTGATGGAGAAGATGAGCCAATTGGCTGACTTGGAGAAGATGGGTGAGACACACAGAATGGCACAAAATGGCAGCATAAACTCCCAATCGACAACACTTGCTGCTTCCATGAGAGCCTCCCACCAGAAATGAGTTACTCACGGGTCACTCCCATAGGTGGAGAAAGCCCCTGGGGCTCCAGCCCAGCCCCACCCAAGACCAGCAGTTATTAGAGCCCCTTGCTAATGTATGAGCTTTAAAGGACTCCTGAGATGAATAAGCTGATCCTTTGTCACTGCTGGACAGAGCAGCATGAGACCACGTAGGCTTGTGAAATGGGAAGCTCTGGGCAAGGAGTTGGGATTGGTATTCGTAGACAAGAGGTAACTAGGTAGAATGGCCGCCTCAGGCCAGGGACATGAGGCAGGATTTTTACTTGGGGTGTGGGGGGGAAACAAGCTCTGTTCAGAACCACCCTCCCCAGCTTCCTGGGCCATGTCCGAGTTACCGTGGGTCCCAGGTGTTGAAGTGCCCAGCAGACCCCACAAACAGACTAAGAAATCATTCTGTTACTCGGCTGGAACGGATGCGAAGTGAGCACTGATGTTAAATAGATCTCAGGCTGGCTCCAGCATGGGGCCATGCAGTGCCAGCTGCTCCAGCCAGACCGCAAGTCCCAGGATGGGCCAAGCTCCCCAAGTCAGCAATCTGCCCCTTCTTGAGGCATTGAGCAGGGGACTGGCATTTTAGCTCCTGGCCACTCCCCAAGGAGCTTCTGAAAAGCTCTGCCCAAGCTGGGAACAGAGCCCCACTTCTGTGCCTGCAGCTGAAGCAGAGTGTGTGGGGGGGAACAGTCTCATGTCTTGCTAGTTGGAGCCAGATGAGCTGGACAAGGAACTGGCAGGGATGTTTGGGGAGGACAGATATTTGTATCAAAAATAATCTCTTCCTGGACTGGCCAGAGCCTGCTTCTTGGATCCCAGGGACCTGGACAGCGGGTGCAGGACTCATTGGTCTTATAACCCAGTATTGCTCACCAAGAAGAGAACTACTGTAGTCTCCTCTGCTGGCCCCCTTCTCCCTCCGTACAGATCCTGGCTCAGGGATGGAACGTCCAGGGTGCCCTGCACTAGAGTGCCATGTCCATCTGTTCCGCAGAAGGCTGCCCTTTCTGGCCTGCCCGCCTCCCTCTCCGGCCACCCACAGCATAGTGC
This sequence comes from Mauremys reevesii, assembly GCF_016161935.1. NCBI lineage: Eukaryota > Metazoa > Chordata > Testudines > Geoemydidae > Mauremys > Mauremys reevesii. Next base: position 42,556,195 of record NC_052637.1, on the reverse strand, counting down.
TATTCAGTACCAGTCCAAGCCGCCACCAGCCCAGAGCGCTGCAATTTCTGGTGGGATTCGGTTACAAGAAACACCCTTTTCACAGACCATTTCACCAGTGTGTGCTTAACTTCTTCTTTTGTCCCTTTCAATGTGCGTGTGATGCTCCTTGATAGTTACGGGATCTCTGTAGCAAGGTGGAGCCGGACAGCAAGAGCTAGATTCTTTCTGCCTTTGCTGTAACCCGCCTTGTTGTGTAAAGTCACACGCTCTGCAGAGACAAGTGTCACTTTACTCCATGCTGCATTAAACCCCATTTAAATCCCCTTCATCACTATCCACTTTCTAATATCCAGATGCTTAGACTCTGAGCCTGAAAGCCACTGGGGCCCAGTGCATTTGCTTCTGTTCTTATGTCCTTCCAGTGCCATCTAATGGCAAAGCCTGTCTCTCTGCCGTCTCATGGTTGGTTTGTCTTTCTCTCCCTTAGGGCCTTGAGGACTATGGGACGAGAGCTGGAAGCAGGTAAGCCTCTCTATTTCACATCGTGTTCAATAAAGTGAATCGTAATGTTCAGAGCGCTGGGTATAGTAAACAACGCTGCAGTATCCCTTGGCAGGACGCATTCTGGGAGGTGGCCCTACACTGGCACTCAGGCTGTGCAAGCAGGCGATGCTAGATGTGGCAGTTTAGACGTAAACAGAGTTAATGATGGGGTTAGATAATTTAGGCATTGATAAATCTGAATTTGTCATCTGTGTGGGGCAACCATGAGTCTCCTAGGAGAAGAGTCAAAATGTATCTAGCTTGTGTCTGCCTGTTCCAAGGACAGCTGTGGCCTCTCCCAGGGTCACTACTTGGCTCAGAGACTCTGGATCAGATGAGCAGTTCTCACTTCTCAAAAGCAGGCTAATCCGAAGGGAACATCAGCACAGCCAATGTCTCATTCCACCGGTTCAAATTGGGGCAGCCTTTCTGGACATTCCTAGAGTATCTTCTCTTGATACTTCCCCTCTAGAAACTTACTCCACTCTCTTGCCCGATGGGGACTCGGTCCAAAGTATAACAGAATGGGCAGGTCTGTCTCCAAAATGCAGGCCCTCCTGCCTGTGTTCGGAACACTCTTGTTGAGTAGAGGGAAAGCAGCCTCTCGCCCAGGGATAGGGGTTTGTTAGTTTGAGCCCTGCGTTGGTGGGAGGAACTGAAATATTTAAAAATAAAAATAGAGAGAAGAAACCTCCCACTTTTTGCCACGTTGAGTGAAATGGCAGCCAGTTGTGATGAGCAGGATCTGAACCCGAACGCCAGGGCTACAGTGGTTCCTCTCCCTTACTAGGGGACAGCCAGAGAAGTCGCGCATGGAGCAACTGCAGGAGTTGCTCCGAGTGCTCAAGAGGTGGTTTGCTTTAAGCAAAAGCGTCATGCACTCTGCGTTCTCACCAGCTGCTCTAGGGAAGTTGTGGGGTAAAGCCAGGGCACAGAGGACTACCCTGAGCTCCAGAAAAGGGATACTGCATTGCGATAAGTGTGGTGTTGTCCATCTGATGCTCTTTGCGGTGAAGTGCAGTCTGGCAGTCTTCCTGTGCTTTCTATTCCACAGTGGCAATGGCACTTTGGTATCAACTGTGTGAGGACACCTGACTAGAAATGGCAACTGCTGCTTTGAAGAGCTTTCTGCTTCTTTCCCTCTTTTCTTTTCTCCTCTTATACTTCTTAGTTTGGATTTTTAACTCTTGTGATCATCCAAGGAAACCATGGTGCTGCTACCTTCCCCTCCCTGATGTTTACAATGCCCTTGTTTTGTGAAGCCTTTCAGAGCAGGAACTGCCAAACAGTGCCTGCTAATTTTTGGAGCAGCCTGGATGCAGTTTACAGTTACTGGGTGGATCCAGTTTTTGTACTTTGTGAATGTTCAAAGATGCACTATCCCTTTTCTGAGGCTTAACATGAGTCACACCGTACTGACAAAATGGAAGAAACCATTTCTAATATTGAACAAATATGCATGGCCTATGGTATTCGTACTGTTACTTCAACTCTCCTTTCCCCTTCATTCAGATGCCAGTTTCCTGTTTCTAAGGGGAAGGCAGGTATAGACACTAGAGAGCTTTGGTCACGTCCCTCTCTGGGTGGCATCCACTTTAATTCAACCAGACTTGACCCGGTTGCTTTAAGAAAAGTGGATAGTGCAGAGGTTTAGGCCTCAGAGAGAAATGGTTGGTTCTTGGTGGGGGTTGGACAGTTCCTCTGCTCCAGCTAATGAAACCACCAGGGCTGACTCAAGCAGCATTGTTGGAAGGTTCATTCATTCTTTTGTTGTATATTTTGTAGCCAGGTATTGTTACCTCACGTTCGTGCTCTGGGGGATAAATCGTGGTGTTATGCAGCTTGCCAGAGCAATCCAAAGACTCTTTTGCATTTTGAAATTGGACTTTAAAAAAAAAACCCTGTGTTTTGGTTTGGTTTTTCTTGGGAGGGTGGCTGGAGGGGAGAAGAATCCCAGTGTTTAACTTCCTAAATCATGTCACTCTTCTTTGTGTGTCCTGATAACTTTAGAGACAAACACAGTAGGATTGGAATTAATGGCTACTGGTATTGCTTCTTCAATCACTGAGTGCGGAGAGGTCACTAAGTGGCCCACACCCAGAGTACAGACTTAACCTTTTCAGTTCCGGTGAAAGTCTTCATTGCAAAGCTGTACACACTTCCTCTGTCTGATGTGATTTTAAAACCTCTTGACATGCCTGTTTACTAGGACATTGCTGGCAATATACATACATACACACATCACACACAGAAAAGGTTTTTTTTGTTTTATATAATAGACTATGGGCATATGTAATAAGAACCTCCTGCGTTGATGTCATAATTTTGCTAAAGATTTTTAATCCAGGATATTCCGTGCTAAATGAATGTAGAAGATTAGCAAAACTTGTATGAAGATTGTAAAGTGCTGAAAACCTTTTTTAAAAGCTGAAGAGAAATGTGCCCTGTACTGAGTTATTGTTTGAATAAAAGTTTTATTTATTGCATTGAGTTGGGCCTTGGTGGTTTTTTCAGCTTTCATTCCTATATCACTGACCAGTCACCAGATTGCCTCTGCCATATTTTTTTTTCCATTCCCCATGATCTTGGAGGGCCAGAAAATGACCTTTCTCCTCACCCAGTTTCTCTGGTCAGTTTGCAGGTCTGGCAACTTGCATTAAAGTCAACTGCTGAATGGAAGCAGCTGCAATAGTGTTTAAATACATAGCCCCCCACACTCAGCCAGTGTCTTAATTTGTCTGGAAAGGCTCGCTGCTGCAGGTGAATGACTTGCTGCTCTCCAGTACAGGATAAACCTAGAATTAGTTGCTTTGCAATATGGCTTGTGAGTAATAGCACAAAACCAAATGCCGCTCTTTCCAAACTGCATTTGGGTGTCACTCAGGAGGTTTGAATGCTGTCACTGAAAGTAAATGGGTCTTGGTGTTTTTTTTTTTTTTTCCCCTCTGCAAACTTGTATGAAGGGGACAGTGAGAGGAGTCTGGGGCAGGGTGGGAATGCTGCAGGGTCTCTTTCCCATGACTGGCATATAGTGGATCTAACTGGGTTTGTCCTTCATTGCAATCTTCACAAGGGGGTTGTGATGAGGAAGAATGTGTGTTTTAAGTGCTGTATACGTGATAAGTATTAACATACAACTTTTCCGTTTTTGCATCCTGTGTCTGAAGCAGCAGGTGACCCAGCCGGTGACCTCTCCTGGGAGTGGAGCAAATCCCAGGGGAGCAGCCGGCTCCTGGTCTAGCTTCTCTAACCAAATACCCTTTTTATTTCTCACTAAGGCTGCTGAGTGCGTATTAAACACGTCCTACAAACTGCCTTTTGTTTCCATTACAGCGCCGATGTGGAAGTGGCCAGGTTTTGATGTCCCTGACTAGTTAGTAAGTTCAGTTCTATGTGCCAAACCCCTCACTATTGCAGTGCTATGTACTGACTGGTCAGAAGCTGGGGGTTCAGCACCATGCTAGTGAACGGGTGAGGGAGGGAGCAAAATGGGTCATTGATCTGCTTACTGTGACCATCAATCCGAGCGAATGGGCACGGTTTTGTCTTTCGCTAATGTCCATCGCCAGGCAATGCCAGTCAGTTCAGAGCACAGCTCCTAATTGGGCTCAATCACTCGCTTGCACCTAAACCCATTGGTGGAAGCTTCTCTGCCTTCCTGGGGCTCCTGCAATGGATTCCTCTTCCTACACTGTTCCGTATAAGCCTCAATGTGCCCGTCTCTGTAGCCACACCTGTATCTGCACGGCTCAATGCATAGCGCCTGCCCCGTCTCCACCCCCTCCTCCCTCCCACACTGCTGGGGCAGAGCGTGTGCAGCCTTCTGGTTTCATGCTTCCATGGCTGGGCAATGAGCATCTCTGGCCTATTCCTGCTTTTAGAATTCTACCCTTGAAATAACGACCCACCTTGGCTTTAGGGCTTCAGTGAGTCCCAGCATCTGCTGCTATCGCTGGGTCACGATGTTCGCCGCATCATACGCACCTCCAGTGACTGGCACTTCATTGCCATTTTGCAGAGCCTTTTCCCGGTCTTCCGGGGTATCAAACCTACGTTGTGGCTATTTCAGTAACAGCTGGTTTTGGGGTGATGATAGTTAGGCCATTGCCCTCCACGCTGCAGAGCCGTGGGTCAACATCGGCTTTGGTACAGTGACCGTTAGTTTGGTAGCCTCCATCTAGTCCCCCATGGCTGATTGGTGGCCTTTGTTCAGCAGTCACCAAGGGCTGTAGTATTTGGGGGGGGTCTTGGTGGGTAGCAGTGAGCAGCATCGACTGAGGGGGGAGGGGAGGCTTCCTTGCATAGCACCTGCTGGTTTTAGCTACTTCCAGGAGCTCCAGCCTCCCCCAATACCTTTTTGTACTCCCCCCCCCCCCCAATCCTGAAGATGTGTTTTGAGTCTGAGATTTGGGGGTGCTGCTGCAGGCTCTGATCCACCTCTCTGCTGTGCCAGAACAAAGATGGTTAAATAATCCCTGGTGAGTCATTGAGTCACCTTTTCATTCCTTTCACGCGACATCAATTCTCCAGGCATCCTAAGGGAAAAAGCAACCTGAGAATCTGCATAAATTAGGTAGGGAAACTAATCACTTTGGCTTGAAAACTGAGTAATCTTCTTGCTGGAAACGAAGCTACAATTTAAAGAAGAGTTGGTGCTGCCCCAGGGAGCTGGGCCTTAGGGAGGAGAGATTACCCTTCCCATAGCACTGCTGGAAGGCTGAGCCACTCTTCCTAGGTTGGTGCTGGGGGCTGAAGTGCTGGATTTTAAACAGAGGCTTCATCCTAGTAGGTTTGTTGGCCAGCAAGGCCTTTACCCTGCTCTCGGGCCCAGGGAGCAGTGGGGCAGCCACTCGTGTTTGCTTGGTGAGTGTGGGGATAACCCAGAGAACCACAGTGAGAAAAGGGGGCCAGATCCCTGCCCCTAATGCCCCTACCCCTCCCCACAGTATTTTTCATCCTTAATCAAACTACTGTCCCTGATTTCCTCAAACTCACCCCACCCCATCCTGCATGCGCACACACACTCCAGCCCATCTGACCCCTACGGGGACCATTTGGGATGCTTCTCCCTAGGTTACATTTTGCTAGACCTAGTGTTTCAAGACACCGGGCTGCCGAGCGTATGTGGGGAGTGGCAGAGTGAAACCCTGGAGCACTGGATTTAGAAGGGGGTGAGGAGCGGAGAAGCAGCACCACAAAAAGCTCCAGCTCTTGCTTTGCAGCCAGGCTGGGAGTGTTACTGAGCAAGACCTTGATGGGACCCTCCAAGGCTCCTTGTCTGCAGCCAGGGCCACTGGGCATGGAAGTGGGGCACTCAGAGCTGAGAGGGGTTGCAGTTCAGAGGGAGCAACTCAACATTCAGGTATTCCAAAGTAAGCTCCTTAAAGATCCCTCCCCCTCCACCGGGAACATCTCTTGTGGCTCCCTGCTGGGCGGTCTCTGTGCCCCAATGAGACACGCTGCTCCTGGGTGCCTCTCCATGTCACCCTTCCAGCAGCGCTATGAGATTGCTAAAGAGCAAATGATCCTTTCAAGGAATTGTTGGCACAGTTCAATTTTAGGCTCAAGTTTTAACCTCACTTGTGCTTTTCCTCCCATGTTTGCCTCACCCAGCCTGACTGTCAGACAAGAAGGGATCTCTGGTCAAGACCCTCAGCAGCGTATACGGGTACATCTACACCATGGGCAGGGGCGGGAGCTGGGAACTGCATAGCAGCCTTTCTTAGCACCCCCAGGCTCACGCTATGGCCCTAAAACTAGCTGAGTAGATGTTCCCAGTCAGGCTCTGAAGCCTGGGGGGAAGGGTAGGGAGAGATCACCGTGGCCTAAGAGAGGAGGACTGGTCAATGGGTAGGGTGGAAGGGATGGCGGGAGCTAGCTAGTGGAAGGGAGAAGAGCCCTGGTCTGGACCAAGCAACAGGACAGAGCTGGTTAGAGGAGGGGTGGGGGGGATGCAGTTGCATGCAAACAGCCCCTTGGAGCTGTCCTGGCATCCCAAACCTGCCTGCCTCTGGCAGCCCTGCACATACCCAAGGAGAGCTGCCACCAGGCGTGGGAAGCAGCCCAAGAGTCTGTGCATTGCATCCCCGCAGAGCTGTACGTTGTCCTCCACCCCCAGCCAGCCATGCTTTAGTCCTGCCCATCTCTTTGATTTCCCCCCAAACTGGTGCCAAAGGGGTTGGAAGCAAAAGGGTGTAATAAAGTAAGGGAGCAGCCCCTCCTCTTGGTGGAGGGTCTAATGGATTAGCCTGAGTGGCCCTGCCTTTAGGGGGGCAGGAGGAGGGATGAACCCAGGTAGAGGGGTCACTTGAGGTCAGCGTCTCCTGGGCAGGAGGTGCAGCTGTTCTTTCCACTCCTCGGGGCGGGGGGGTCAGCTAGGTGCCTTCCTGCCGGATCCTACCCAGCCATGACTCGTGTCTCCTCCGAGCCTGGCAGGAGAATGTGTTTGATGCTGTGTCTGTCTGCAGAGCTGTTGTCTGTAATGTGGTGTAGTGTAGGCAGAACCCCTGTGTGCTCTACAAATACTGACTGGCTCCTGGGCAGCAACAGACCCAAGCCCTGGGATGGGGCAGCTGGGCCCAGAGGACTCTTCTTCCTTGAGGGGATTTTTGTGCTGCTGTTTTCAGAGCCAATCTGTGTGTTGTGGTGTTAATCTCCTGTGCTCTTTCCCAGCTCTGGCCAGGCTGAGGAGCCAGCCGGGGGAAAGTGGCCCAGGCTAAGGGCCATCTGTCTTTTGCTGGCCCCGGTGCTCTGCACAGACTCCTCGGCCTATGCAGGCTGTGCCCAGTGCTGATGCCGTTAGGGGAGTGAGCTGAAAGTCCCAGGTGGGGGGGGGCTCCAGAGCTCCAGCTTCTGCTGACCCAGCAACAGGAGGGCTGCTAAGGGCACGAGCACCCTGCTTGGTTATCAAGCAGTTGCAAGGCCAATACAAGCGCCAGGGGTTAATAAATCGGTATCATGAAGATGCCTCGGCCAGCCAGGTGTGTGTGTAAGATGTAGTACACAGCGTGTCTGTCTTTGAAGTGTTAACTAAGCTGCGTTTCTTTCGTGTGGCTGAAGTACTGTAACTGGAATGTTTGTTTAAATGTTTGGTCTGATCAAATTCAACTGTCTCCTTTCATGGCACCTGCCCTTGCAAATCTCAGCCCAGCTGCAGGCTCAGCCCAGCTGATGTGAAACTCCCTCAGAGCACATGCCAAGATAAATCAGTCAGCTTCCTCCAGCTGGCTTGTTGTCTGGGTGGAAACCACCGTCCTTCCTCCTGCAGTGAGGCTTAGTTGAGCTCTGACCGCCCTGGGAGAGTCTGTCCTGTGCGTAGTGATAACTAGCTGCGGTGCAGACAGACTCCTCAATCTCCTCTCTGCCATCTCAGCTACCTGAGATCAGGTACCCTGTCATTGTAATCCCGCAGTTTCTCCATTTAAGGAACATGGGTCTGTACTTCCAGGAGTCCTGATCCTAATGCAGATCCATGGAAGTAGTTGTTGGTTGGTGTTTGAAACCACTTCTTCAGATTCCAGGGAACTGAGGGAAGCCCCATCCTTTGGGATTTTAAAAATAGCCTGGACAAGTAGAAGTAGAATCACAGGAACTAATCCTGCACCCCCCAGATAACCTCGTACCTCTTCTGTCTCTCTCAATCCTAAGAGGAGCTTCCCGCCCAAGTACCAAGCCCCCAGTGCTAGACATCGCTGAGACAATCAGCGCTGTACAGTTGGCGCTAAGGGGGTTTTCTCACGCGAGGAAGCAGAGTAAATCCCTTCACCCATTTCTTAAAGAAGTGCCACCCAGTGGGTGAGCGAGGTGAGGCAGGAAGCCCCTGCCATGCCTCTAAAGTAAGGTATGTTCCGCTCGCACAGTGCGTATGGTTAGGTCTCGAATACCCTAAAAGCAAAGCCGGCCGGCCCCCCGCTGCAGCGTTTGCTGCTCTGAGTGAACGCGGCCCAGGGAAAGCTGTGTGTGTCTCTTGTCTCTTGCTGTCCTGTTGTCCATTGCGCTAGCTGTGCTGCTCAGCGGCTGCACTCCTCCCCCACTGACCTGTGCCTTCCTTTCTATCTGCAGAAATCCTTTTGCCAACATCCAGCTGAAACCAACAGTGACCAACGACAGGTCAGCTCCCTTCATCAGCTGATCCCTGGGATTGCAGGAGCCAGCAAGCACCTCCTGCCTGCATTGCTGTATCTGACCCACTGTAGCCTCCTTGTCCGCAAGTCTGTCTCTCCAGAACTTTGTTTAGGCTGCGTTTGTTTAAACCTGCTACTGCTGCTTGGAAGCCAAGGGCTAAAGCTGGTGTTTTGCTGGTCTCTCCTGTAAAGCCCGTGTAGTCGGCACAGTGGCAGAGGGTGAGCGGGTTAAACTCTGTTACCCTTCGTTCACTCTGGTCATGGCAGGTGTGGAGGTAAAGCAGCACTCACGGCCCTGGGTTCCCAGCCTGTCCCCTCCAGCCCTGTTCAGCTCTCCCAGCGCAGAAAGGTCAGCGTTAGTGGGGAACATGCTGACCCCACAGCCTGCTGCTGCTCTAAGAGTGGGAAAGCAGCAGCACTCAGTATAGCCCCAGCCTCTCGCTCCTGTCTCCTGCACAGACCAAGATACAGGCCGGGCAGCTGTAACCCTCACCCCAGCCCTCTAAAAGGATGGCAGCAGGGCACCTGGGACCAAGGCTGCCGGCCCGGGCCCACAGACTGGTGTGGATGGGGCGGGTCAGGCCTACCCAGCTTGTGCTAGCAGGAGCCCTGTTAACACCCGTCTGCGGAGCTGGGCTGACAGGCTCAGGCCTCCATGCAGTGTAGACACAGCCAAGGCTTGCAGACCCCACTCTGCTGTTTAGAGCTGCCGAGGGAAGTGAGGGGCTAAGCCTTGGTCCCTTCCCTTTTGGCCTGAAGCAATTCTTGGCCTGTGGAACAGCAGAGCTGTGCAAAGCATTTGTCCTCCTTCAGACTGCTGCTCAGGGCTGGCTAGCACGAGCGTAAGGGCCGGCTGCTCCCAGGCAGGCCTGCTGACCGTCAGTTCAACAGTTGCTAATGTTTTTACACCCAACCCTCATGGTGCAGCATCTAGATTTTATTTAGCTCGGTGAGGTATTATTCAAGCTTGAACAATGGGCTGTTAGATGCAACACCCCCTGCGCGGAGGCAACCGGTACTACTCACCCTCTTACCTGTAGTTGTCTGTTGTGAAACTACAGGGAAGAGGAAACAGAGGTGGAGGAGGGTGCACCATGCCCCCCTACCGCTGTCCTAACCACCTGTCACGTGCCGGAGACCTGCAAGACCCAAGCTGCAGGCAGCTTTCTGTGCTGAAGCGGGGAGGGTCTGTGACTTGAAAGGTTCTGGGCTGGAACCATTCCAAGTCCCCGAGCCCCCTCCCATGCTCATAGCCACTTCCCCGTGTGTCACTCGGCTCTGCCTTGCAGGGCCCTGTGAGATGAACCCTTGCAGCTCCGTAAGCGACTGGCTGGGAACTCGAGACCAGGCCCTGGAAGCTCTGGTCAGCAGCTGCCCCCACCCCAGGCTGCTGGTGCGAGTGCTCAGCGTACGTTTTGGAAGAGCCCGGCTCAGGCTCTTTAGTGAGAAACCTCTGCCTTAGCTGAGCTCTCCCCCTCCCCCCTTGCTTGTTACTAAGATCTCTGCTGCTCTGGTACCCACTCTCGGCATGAGGCCGGCCAGCTCCACCCCACCCAGTGCCTGCACTGAGGCTTCTGGTCTCAGGCCTTGTGTCCTTACTAAAGCATGAGGAACGAGAGAGGGGAAAACAAGCTCCGCAACCTGTGGGAACAGGCCCTGCAGCGGAGCTGGGTCCTTTGCTGCCTTGCTCCAGCGGGGCTAGATCAGAATCGGGGCCAGAAGCCCAGGCGGTGCCCATGGAAGGGGTGGCCGCCTTCATGGTTTGTCTGCACTTTTTTTTAGGGCGAGATGGCAGAGCTCGTGCTGCCTGTGCGTTACTGCGCTCTAGGCTTAGCCCCTATAAGCTTATGCCAAGTAGCAAACGAAAGCAAATGCAGCGTCCAGTGTTTGTATTTTTATATAAAGGAAAGTATATTTGACCCCTATAATCAATGGCTGCTCTGTGCTGTCATGGCACCCCCACCCCCCGCAGGGGGAGCACCTGAGCCCCGCAGTGGGCACCAAGCTGCAGGTACCTCGTGGGCTGCCTTGCATCCAGCTTCACCCACAGCCCTGCACTGCCCCAGCGGGAGGGCCCTGCCCCATGGGGTTAAATCTGTCCAACTGTGTTGTCTCAAACTCTCTAATCTGCTCTTTGTGCCTCTGTGCACTGCGACTTCCCCTGCTTTTCAGTAGAGTCAGTGAGGGGACGTGAGGCCGTAACTCTGGCGCTCAGAGGTATGAAAACGCTCTGGTGCCCGAGGGCTGCCGTTAACCCGGCCTAACCCCTCTGGGAGGTGGTGCCAGGGAGCAGCCTCAGCAAAGCGCTGCAGCAGTTTGAGTGTAGACAAGCCCTGAGACTGCGCTGCTCTGAACTAGGCCCCCGGGCAGGGCCGAGCGCTAACGAAACACCCTGGAGACTACAAGGGTCAGCACAAGTGAACGGCCTCTGTCGGCTGTACTAGTTCTCTCTGGCCTGGTCCCTGCACTCAGTCCTTGCTCACATGGGCATTTTCCTGCTCCATGAGTGAAGTTCTGCTGGGCTGCAGCCCTGCTGATGCAGTAACTGGTTCAGGTGGAGCCAGGGCCAGCTAAAGCTATAAGGAATATTGGCCCAGGTTTAGGGTTGTGACTGCTACAGTCCTAGCTTGAGCCCAGCGACTGACCTTAAAGACGTTTTCTTGTCTGTGAGCCCCAAAAATGTAAACGAGTGGTGCTGCTGCTTGCCTGAGTGTGCAGCCAGCCTGAAACAATAGCTGCCAGACCTGTGACCTGCCCACTCCACCTTAACTCTGCCACCCCCTGGGGACAGCCAAAGAGGCTCCAGCTGTGGTGTGCCTGAGGCCCCATATTGCCTTAATTCTGCCCTGTGTGGACCAAAGACTCAGAACAGCTGCGCAAATGGGCCCTGAGTGAACTCCGCCCTGGCCTCCCATGAATCATGGCACCAAAGAGAGGCCAAGGAGCTTGGCGAGGCTGCAGGGCTCCTTGGGGACCAGCTCCAGCCTAACGTCTCTGTGAGCAGGTCTCTTGTCCTGGAGCTTTCCGGACGGTGCCCCCATCACGCTGTGCCTTCCTGTGGTGTGAGCGAGGGGCTTTGTGCACAATGTCAGCCACAGGCGCGGGGAGGGAGGGAGCCTAGCAGAACAGTGATGTTGTTACTACAGCTACGGCCTTGGGTGGGAGGCTAGGGAGGGAGCAGACCTGGTCACTGCTCCCCTCCCCATGGATCCCGTGGAGGCCTGAGGGCTGCTCCCCATGGTTGTACATCACTGCACGGCTTGGCCTACTCCGAGCACTTGTTCAAACCCTCCCAGAAAGGCTGCTCGCCTCGAGGAGCCTGCTTAGCCAGAGGGCTTTCAACGTGGGCAGCCAAGCTTAGCTTCCCAACCAGCACGGCCCGGCAGAGGTGCTGTGCTGCCGCTCTGGCTGCTTCCCTGCGCTTTCTAGCGGCTGCACCATGTACCCTGAAATTACTATTTTTGGAACAGTAATTTATGAGCAATAAAACCCACAAATCCTTGGCCTGAGTGCGTGAGTTTTCTTTTCTTTTCCTTGTGAAGTTGGTGTGTCTCTTGCAGCTGGGAAGGAGCAGGGCTTTACAGGGCTGTGGTTCCCCTTCTTTGGGTGCAGCTGTTCAGTGCACATTAGCAGCAGCTGGAGGATGCAGCAAGCTCTGCTCCACAACACAAGGAGGATTTTTTTGGTTCTAGTGGTAATGATCTACAGCCAAACTGCTTCCTTACCAACCTGCTTTGAAAATGTTACTTACCAACTCTAGGGCTGGGTCTCTCCCATATCCCCTCCAGCTCCCCCAGGGGAGGCAAGGCCAGGCCAGCCTGCAGCCAGTTTGGGTTAGAAAATGTAATGCCTCCTCCCAGCCCAGTTCCCCTAAGCCAGGTTAATGAGCACTGCCCTGCACAAGTGCCTCTGCTCCATGCCAGCTGCCCTGGCCCACAGCCCGCCCAGGGGAATGATGGGCAGAGCAGTCTGGTTAGACTATTTTAAAAACTTTATTATTGGCCCAATGATATTTGACACACATGCTGGGAGCTGTATGGAAATCCGCACTGATAAAAAATACAGCAATTATGACCCGTATTGATAAAATATACAATGTAATAATAGCCTTTAGATTTAAAAAAAATAGCCAAGATGCAGCTCTGGCCTCATCCTGCTCCAGAGGCAGGTGCTTTTGACTCTATAGACCAAACCCTGGGGCTCTGCCCTTTGCTTTCCCCATAGCCACAAGGAAGGAAGGGGAGATGAAAAGGGATTAACGGCTCAGGCTGCTCCCAGCACAGTTATTAGGTAACCTTCCCCTGGACCATGCTTTGGCCTTGGGCACCTTTCAGGCCTATACAGCCAGCGGCATGTTGCTCTGCAGAGCAGGGCCTTGGCAGGCTGCTGCTAACAGCCACCGTAGTGCAAACCTTACCGAATGCTGGAAGAAACCCTCCAGTGCCTGGCTGGGGAAGAGCGCATGGGTGGCTGGTTACTCTGGGAGCTCCCCTGGGGCTGGTCTTTGCTGCCCCTGTTCTATGCCACGGGGCTCCCACACCCCAAAACAGCTCCTTCAATACATCCCCCAGTGCTTTGCCTGTGAGCTGTGTCTTGAGGGGACACTAATTCAATAGATTTACTCCTCCAGGGGAAGAGAAGCAGCAGGAGGCAGCTTGCAGCTAAAGCAGTGCCCTGGTCTAGGCAGTAACTAACCAGCTGGGGGTTGTCCCTGAAGGGCCTAGTCAGGGTGGGATCACACAGCAGGAGGGGATTTTAGCTCCTCTTCAGTTTGCCTCTGCTCTCTGCTAGCAGGGAGGAGACTTGTGCACATGGTAAGCAAGGCACCGTGCTCACTGCACCACCCCGCCAGGTGCCCTGTGGGGGAGGTGGGTGTGAGAAGGCTACTGCTAACACACACAGGCTGTCAGTGCTCCAGGGGCAGCCTTACATGGGTGAGCAAACAAGTGAACCAGGAAAGAAGTTTAGAAAAAGGGTTAAAATACAAATGGCTCATGGGGCAGCTGCAGGATTAAAGCCCAAAAGGCCAAGAGCGTCAGGCTGCAGCCTGAGGTGCTAGCCAGGGGAATACAGGTGCGCTAGGCCCTGCTTGTCTGCAAAGGGAGTGTGAGCAGGTGACAAGACCCTACGGGCAAAGCCAGCATCAGTTGGGGCAGCAGAAGATGCCTTGAAGGCTGGGCCCATCACCCTGGCTAGGAGGTGAGGCCTTGGTCGTTAAACACCACACCAAGCTGACAGTGCAAGAAACCACCGGCTTAATGTTCATCGGTGCTTTAATCCATCCCGGCTCTCTGGCTTTGCAGTCACCTTGGCTGTTCCAGCCTTGATGAATATTTAAGAGCAGCACATGGCAAGACCGTGTGCTGAATAAAGGGTCCTCAGGCAAAGCTAATGGCTGATGAGTCCTTTCACTGTTATTCCGCCTACGTCGTCCCCCGTGCAAGGCAGCCTGTGGCTCCTGCACCACTTCACGCCCACGTGAAGCACTGAATTGCAGTAAGCTGCTTGAGTGGAGGAAGGCGAGGGGGCAGGAGCAGCAAGGAGGAGAGAGCCCATCAACTACAGTGCAGTCCTGGTTACAGAGGGCTGCTGGCACGTGAGTCAATATTGCTAGACAATAAATGGAGCTGCTAATGCTGCACTCGGCGGCTGGTGCTCCACCGGTTTCTGACCAAGGCAAGGGCCAGGAGCAACACAGCTGCTCAGTGCTTTGAGGCTGCAATTAGCTCTGGCATTCACTGAACATGTCCAGAGGTGACCATTTAGTTCCACTTTCAAATGGCCTTTGACAAGGTCCTACATACACGGCTGCTCCCCTTGGGGGAGGGGTCCTGATGTGTGAGCAGCAAAGTGTTGTCATGGCGCAAAACCTGGCGAGGCACCTGCCTGCAAAGAGCAGCTGTGCATCACGGCACACGGGTCCCAGCAGGGGGCCTGACAGCATGAGCCTGCGGCCTGTGAGGTGTAAGATTTTAACAAGCAGGCGAGGGGGTGGGGGTGAGCAGGGAGGTAGCAAACTGTGCCGCTGACGTGAGGTTCTTTAGTCAAGACAGGAGAGGAGTGTGAATGAGACCTACACAAACCAGGGGAACAAGCTGACAAATGCAAGGGGCTGGAATGCACATTGGCAGCAAAAAACATTAAAGGCCCCGTGCAGTTCGCTGGGTGCCAGAGTAATTGGAGCAACTGAGCCCAAGGCGCCGGGCGTCGGTGACAACAGCCCCTTGGCCAGCTCTGCTAGCACCCCGGCAGGCTGCGTAAGGCCCAGGCTAGAGCAGCAGGGCTCAGACTCCGATGCAGCGGGTAGTAAACTGTGGGTCAGGACCCCAACGTGGGTTGTAACCCCATTTTAATGGGGTCACCAGGGCCGGCATTAGACTTGGTGGGGCTCGGGGCTGAAGCCCTCAAGCTTTGCCCCCCTCCCCCCCCCCCCTCGCCCTGAGTGGCAGGGCTTGGGCTCGGGCTCCGCTCCCCGTCCCGGGGGTGTGCAGTAATTTGTGTTGTCAGCGGGGAGGGGTGAGAACTCCTCTAATGCCCTACTGGAAGTCCATGGAGGTGGCTCCATCTGGAGCCTCTGGGCAGTGCTCATTACACTCCCAGCCCCTGGGGCAGAGGGGCCGGAGGAGAGCCAGGAGAACGAGGTGGGGCCAGGAGCAATGCAGCTTGGGCCCTTAGCCTGGAGCCAAATAAGAGGGGCCAATGCTAAGTCTCTGCACTAGTAACTGGTCTAGTGATGCGAGGGCTTGGAACAAGGGCCCATCCCAGCGTGGAGAAGTCAAGCCCACTAACCGGAACGATTTGCTGCACACGGCATGAGTAGCCTGTGGCCCTTGGCTATGGGTGCAGTCACCACTAGTGCAGAGGGATGGTGCCAGGGCCTCTGCCGGTCAGAGCCCCACATGGCAGGTGGGCGGGGAGTGTATTCTGTGCAGGGCCATACCTGCACTCTCCCAGCCAAAGCCGCGGGCCTGGGCTCTGGGCTGGCCCATACAGGGCCCAAAGGAAGGGTCACTGGGATCGGGGCTGCACATCCACATATATGTGCATCCAGCAACCCCCGTGCCCCACGTAACAGGAGGGGCTGGGGCTGCTAGTCCAACCCCCGGCCTGGCAGAACATGCTGGGCTGAGTGAGCGGGGCGGGAGGCAAGGCACAGCAGCTTAGTTTCGAGTGGCACTTGCAGAGCTCCCACCGCCCATCCAAACGGTGACTGTGCAAATGGCAGTCCCTGCTATCCCTCGCACCAGAGCTAAGCAGGGCCCGGGACCTCAGCCTGACACTGCCAGCCCACTGAAGCTCCCATGCCCTGCAGGGGAGCCATGCATCGCCCCAGCAGTGTCACTCCAGAGGGGACAGGCCATGCAGGGCACCGGGACACTGCCAGGTGAAATAACCCAGCCAGGAGCAGCGGGAGGCAAACAGCGCTAGGAGGGTGGGGAGGTGGAGATGGAGGGAGAGGTTAAAGTGCTTTCCATGCCCCAGTCACAATCCAACAGTGAAACGCAGATGGAAGTGAGCGCCATCGGCTTTGCCAGCACCATGTGGGGGTAGGTGGGGGTCTGAGCGTGGTGCCTGCTTTGCTGCCTCTTACTCTCTGCCAAACGCACAGCACTGCCCAGGCACAACAGGATCGAAAGCAAAGCAAATTCAAACAGAGATGCCACACGCACACACCCCCACCTCCCCAAAGTCGGCAGGCAGGCAAGGACAGTGACGGGGGGGCTGATTTCTCACCTCAGCATTTGGTCTATAGGCCCAAAAGGAAACAAGCCCCTGATTTCGAGGCTGCTCTCTGCTCCATTTAGTCTCTTTTCCTTCGGGAAGGCAGAACTGCACAATTATCCTAAGCCTCGAACTAATAAAAATAAAAAACAACAGAGACCTCACCCCTCGAGAAACTCTTTACATCTCTTTGGCAACAATAACTTACAGCACATTGGAGTTAGTTCAGTCGACAGCAGGTTTGTTCAGTTTTACAAAAATAGTACAGCTGGCAGTTCCGCTGCTTAGCTACACACCTGACGCCTCCCGGCAGCACACGGCTACCAGCTCTCCCGACACGCACCATCTGCTGGGATGCCTGGCAGTCTGGCACAAAACCGCCCCTGAAGGCCTTGCCCGTTGGCGCCAGGCACCATGCTGCCAGCCCCATTACCAAGGAGAGTACTGGGCTCCCACTCCCTGGCCTTGCCCTCCACTGCACAGGGTGCGATGCCAAGAGGGCTCCACTTACAGGTGCAAAAGGAGCATGGGCATACGGGAAAACCCTGCTGTGTAGCAAACACAAACAGCTTAGGGTACGGCTCTCCCTCAGGGATGAAACGTGGCCAGATAATAATACTTAGCACTTCCCAGAGCACTTGCTAGGCATTAAGGCTGCCATCCTCACATCACCTCTTGCAAGGCAGGGCAAGCAAGTATTATCCCCATTTTACAGCTGGGGAAACTGGGGCAGGGAGGCTCAGTGACTTACCTAAGGCCCCAGAGGAGTCAAGGGAGTGAGTGGCCAAGCTGGGAATCCCAGCCCAGCCCTGCCCTTGGCCTGTACCAGTCTACTCAGCTATAATTCTGGGGCAGGCTGGTGCCGCACCTGGGCTCCAGTGACACTAGAAGAAAGGGAGGGCCCCACACAGGGAGGACACAGCTGGGAGAAAAGCAGGTGGGGAAACACGCCAGCAGGGAGCTGGGAGGACAGGGCAAACAAACTGCTCTTACTGAGCTGCTCCCAGCTCCTAGGGGGCTCTTACCAGATGCCCTGCGGGAGAGCCGGAGATCGGAGGCAAAGGGCAAGCGCTGTTAGCAAGAGAGTTCTGGAAAAGTAAATCACAGAGAAATAAATGTCAAGAGCTTCCTCTAATCAGCAGTGCTCAGCCTAGGGCATGGGCGTTTGGTCTCCACCCAGGCCGTCTCCCCTGCTTTGCCACAGCTTTCCCAAGCCAAGGCACATGGGCTATCTGTGCTAGGACCGCGCTGCCACTGCCATAGCTACTGCTCCTTCCTGACCTCGGCTGTAACCGGCCTGAGCCCTCCTCGCCCAACAGCTCCAGACGCAGGCGGCAGACCAGTGCTTAGAGGAGAGGCGAGTGAGAGATTACAAACACCCAGCAGGAAGGAGGAAGACCATAACCAAAGACGGGCAGTGCCCTGTGACCAAAAAGCCAAGTGCCCGTGCAGCAGAGAGCATGGGTGGAGTGCCCCTCCCATCTACTGACGTGAAAGTGCAGGAATGCCAAGCTCCTTACATGTCAGGCAGCCCGGAGAGCACAGGAACAGGGCAGCCATCACCGAGAGGTGAGTCTGGACTCTTCTCAGGAAGCCGGGGGAGAGGGGAGCATGACGCCACGAGGTGTGAGCTGCTGGGTCGCAAAATGGCCAAGGTGGAGACTCAGTGATGTTAGCAAGGTCACAGCGCTACCCTTTAAATGCTATAATTTATATATGTATATTTATACACGCACCCACCCACCCACGCACACGCACGGTCATCACCAACCGCCTCGCTGCAGCGCCACCGGGCGCGATTCCGGCTAGCAGCAAACAAAATCCTTCCGATAAACTCTGCCTAGAAAAATAGAGCAAGGTCCCAGGAGCCCGGGGCCCGCGCCCGGCTCCCGTCCTTCAGCCTCTCTCCTTGGCCCCGAGGCCGACACCGACACCAGGAGACATCCAAGCAACCATATGGGCAGGCTCATTCTCTGTCACCGTCTTCACTGCTGCCTGGAACAGAGACAGAACAGGCGGAGTTCTCAGCACTTTAGGAGCCAGCCCACAGGACTGGCCATGTCACCTCGACAGACCCATCCCACCCTAGCTGGTAAGGCTGGCGGCCTACGCTGAGTACAACACCGAGGGGCCAAGGCCACCACTCCCAGCCAACAAGGGGAAGCGCCTTTGTGTGGTAGGGGGGGCGCCGACATGGCCCAGCCACGTTCATGCCTGGCAGCCGCCCTAGAGGGCTTAGGGCCTGGAGAGGAGAGCCTGATGTCACCGGGACAACATTCCAGCTCCAGTTCCCAAGCTCAGCCGAACAGCAGGAGCGCTGGGCCACGCTGCTACTTGCTGGGCAGCAGGCAGCCTGCATAAGGGCCCACAGACACAGTAAGAACTAATAGTACTTAGTACTGGTGAGTTCAGACATCAGCTCCCTGAGCAACGCAGCATGGTGGGCACACCCATCTCATACATGGAGAAACTGAGGCACGGGGGGGTGCAGTGACTAACCCAAGGTCACTCAGCAAGTCAGTGACCGAGATGACTGTAGAACCCAGGAGTCCTGGCTCCTAGTTCTGTGTATTCCCTCCCTAAGCCTGCAGTACATCTACAGGCAACGAACTGCCTGATTTGGTGTATGGAGCCCCCTAGGGGAGAGGGACTTGCCAGTATCAGCGTTTGAGTGAACTTCAGGAGTTCATGGCTCCCCTTCCGCGTCCAAACCACCCCACTTTGCTTCCTATAATGGATCCCAAGGCAATTAGCTGGGTCCCGGGCTGCAGGCAGACCCAGCCACGCACGGCATGCTAGCCAGACCAGCTCAAAGAGCGATTGCTGCAAGTCTCATCACTCCCAGCTCCCTGTTGGGCTGAGCACCCAGCCCCAGTCCTCACCTCCTACGGACTCTATGTCCGAGTCAGAGACGTGTGTGATGGAGAACCTGGACACCGGCGCAGGAGACACGGTGAACCGGGAGAACTGGATCGGTGGCACCTGCTTCTGGACTGGGACCAGCGAGGGAAGGCTGGGGACGGCCGAGACCGGCATCACCGTCAGTGAGGACATTAACGATGACTTCACGGGCATGAGTGGAAAGTCATCATCCCACTCGAATCCACCGCCTGGAGCAGACAACGACCACAGTGACACATCAGGGAGCAGGCCCATTGCTACTGTGCCCAGTCCTGCCGCCCCTCAGCCGGGCCTGTCGCTGCCGCACCCGCCGCCCCCTCGGCCTGCTGGCCCTCGGCCGGGCCTGTCGCTGCCGTGCCCGCCGTCCCCTCGGCCTGACACCCTCGGGCAGACTTGTCGCTGCTACGCCCGCCAGCTCCTCGGCCTGACGCCCTTGGCCAGGCCTGTCCCTGCCGCGCCTGCTGCCCTCTTGGCTGGGCCTGTCGCTACCGCGCCCGCCGCCCCCTCAGCCTGCTGGCCCTCAGCCAGGCCAGTCGCTACCGCACCTGCCGCCCCCTCGGCCTGACGCCCTCTGCAGGGCCTGTCGCTACCGCGCCTGCTGCCCCCTCGGCCAGGCCTGTCGCTACCGCGCCCGCCGCCCCCTCGGCCTGACGCCCTCGGCCGGGCCTCTCGCTGCCGCGCCCGCCGCCCCCTCGGCCTGACGCCCTCGGCCGGGCCTCTCGCTGCCGCGCCCGCCACCTCGGCCTGACGCCCTCGGCCGGGCCTGTCGCTGCCGCGCTCGCCACCCCCTCGGCATGACGCCCTCTGCAGGGCCTGTCGCTGCCGCGTCCGCCGCCCCTCAGCCTGACGCCTCGGCCAGGCCTGTCGCTGCCGTGCCCGCCGTCCTCGGCCTGACACCCTCAGCCAGGCCTGTCGCTGCTACGCCCGCCAGCTCCTCAGCCTGACGCCCTTGGCCAGGCCTGTCCCTGCCGTGCCTGCTGCCCTCTTGGCTGGGCCTGTCGCTACCGCGCCCGCCGCCCCCTCGGCCTGATGCCCTCTGCAGGGCCTGTCGCTACCGCGCCTGCTGCCCCCTCGGCCGGGCCTGTCGCTGCCGCGCCCGCCGCCCCCTCAGCCTGCTGGCCCTCAGCCAGGCCAGTCGCTACCGCACCCGCCACCCCCTCGGCCTGATGCCCTCTGCAGGGCCTGTCGCTACCGCGCCTGCTGCCCCCTCGGCCGGGCCTGTCGCTACCGCGCCCACCGCCCCCTCGGCCTGACGCCCTCGGCCGGGCCTCTCGCTGCCGCGCCCGCCGCCCCCTCGGCCTGACGCCCTCGGCCGGGCCTCTCGCTGCCGCGCCCGCCACCCCCTCGGCATGACGCCCTCTGCAGGGCCTGTTGCTGCCGCGCCCGCCGCCCCCTCGGCCTGACGCCCTCGGCCGGGCCTGTCGCTGCCGCGCCTGCCACCCCCTCGGCATGACGCCCTATGCAGGGCCTGTCGCTACCGCGCCTGCTGCCCCCTCGGCCGGGCCTGACGCTGCCGCGCCCGCCGCCCCCTCAGCCTGCTGGCCCTCAGCCAGGCCAGTCGCGACCGCACCTGCCGCCCCCTCGGCCTGCCGCCCTCTGCCGGGCCTGTCGCGACCGCGCCTGCGGCCCCCTCGGCCGGGCCTGTCGCTGCCGCGCCCGCCGCCCCCTTGGCCTGACGCCCTCGGCCGGGCCTGTCGCTGCCGCGCCCGCCACCCCCTCGTCATGACGCCCTCTGCAAGGCCTGTCGCTGCCGCGTCCGCCGCCTCAGCCTGACGCCTCGGCCGGGCCTGTCGCTGCCGCGCCCGCCACCCCCTCGGCATGACGCCTCTGCAAGGCCTGTCGCTGCCGCGTCGCCGCCCCTCAGCCTGACGCCTCGGCCGGGCCTGTCGCTGCCGCGCCCGCCGCCCCCTCGGCATGACGCCCTCTGCAGGGCCTGTCGCTACCGCGCCTGCTGCCCCCTCGGCCGGGCCTGACGCTGCCGCGCCCGCCGCCCCCTCAGCCTGCTGGCCCTCAGCCAGGCCAGTCGCTACCGCACCTGCCGCCCCCTCGGCCTGACGCCTCTGCAGGGCCTGTCGCTACCGCGCCCGCCGCCCTCGGCCGGGCCTGTCGCTGCCGCGCCCGCCACCTCGGCATGACGCCCTCTGCAAGGCCTGTCGCTGCCGCGTCCGCCGCCTCAGCCTGACGCTCGGCCGGGCCTGTCGCTGCCGCGCCCGCCACCCCCTCGGCCTGACGCCCTCTGCAGGGCCTGTCGCTGCCGCGCCCGCTGCCCCCTCAGCCTGACACCCTCGGCAGGGCCTGTCGCTGCCGTGCCCGCCGCCCCCTCAGCCTGCTGGCCCTCAGCCAGGCCAGTCGCTGCCGCGCCCGCCACCCCCTCGGCCTGACGCCCTCTGCAGGGCCTGTCGCTACCGCGCCTGTCGCTACCCTCGGCCGGGCCCGCCACCCCGGCCTGACGCCTCTGCACGGCCAGTCGCTGCCGCGCCCGCCACCCCCTCGGCCTGACACCCTCGGCAGGGCCTGTCGCTACCGCGCCTGCTGCCCCCTCGGCCGGGCCTGTCGCTGCTGCACCCGCCGCCCCCTCGGCCTGACGCCCTCGGCCAGGCCTGTCGCTGCTACGGCCGCCAGCTCCTCGGCCTGACACCCTTGGCCAGGCCTGTCCCTGCCGCGCCCGCTGCCCCCTCGGCCGGGCCTGTCGCTACCGCGCCCGCTGCCCCCTCGGCCTGACGCCCTCGGCCGGGCCTCTCGCTGCCGCACCCGCCACCCCCTCGGCCTGACGCCCTCTGCAGGGCCTGTCGCTGCCGCGCCCGCCGCCCCCTCGGCCTGACGCCCTCGGCCGGGCCTGTCGTTGCCGCGCCCGCCCCCCCCGCGGCCTGACGCCCTCTGCAGGGCCTGTCGCTGCCGCGCCCGCCGCCCCCTCGGCCTGACGCCCTCGGCCGGGCCTGTCGCTGCCGCGCCCGCCGCCCCCTCGGCCTGACGCCCTCTGCAGGGCCTGTCGCTGCCGCGCCCGCTGCCCCCTCAGCCTGACGCCCTCGGCCGGGCCTGTCGCTGCCGCGCCCACTGCCCCCTCAGCCTGCTGGCCCTCAGCCAGGCCAGTCGCTGCCGCGCCCGCTGCCCCCTCAGCCTGACACCCTCGGCAGGGCCTGTCGCTACCGCGCCTGCTGCCCCCTCGGCCGGGCCGGACGCTACCGCACCAGCCGCCCCTCGGCCTGACGCCCTCGGCCGGGCCTGTCGCTTCCGCGCCCACCGCCCCCTCGGCCTGACGCCCTCGGCCGGGCCTGTCGCTACCGCGCCCGCCGCCCCCTCAGCCTGATGCCCTCGGCCGGGCCTGTCGCTACCTTGCCTGCTGCCCTCTCAGCCTGCTGCCCCTCAGCTGGGCTCATCATTACCACTGTGCCCACTCCCTCTCTCAGCCTGTGGACTCTCAATTCGAGCTCCACCCTTCACAGAGTGCCCACCGTAGTCCATATGGATTCGCCTCCAGATTCTCTGGGGCCTTGTGCTAGTGCCACCTGATGCCCGCTATGCCCAGGGGAATCAGGCCTGGAGGGGGCAGCCTGGAGGTGGCGGGACAGGTGCCCATGCCCAGAGCCAGTGGCAGTTATACAGCTGAGTCCCTCCCCAGCTCTGGGCGCTCTGCCCGCCACAAGTCCTCACTCTCTTCAGAGGCGTTGCCATCCGAGGAGTCGTCCGATGTGCTCAGTCTGTCCACCGGGCTTGTGGGACTGGTGCTGTTGCTCTGCACGGGCTGCGGCGAAGGTGCCGTGACCTCTGGGAATGTCTGGTCGCTGAGCTCCCGAGTGGGACTTTCCTGGACATTAAAAGACACCTTGGAAAATCACCCCATAAAGACACATGCCCAAGAGCCAGGCAGTGATGACGCTGCCATCCCAGGTACACCAGTCCGTGCCCTCAGGGGCCTGGCATCCACTGACTGGGAAATGGATGGAGGCCCCATGTCACAAAGGCCTCCCCAGTCTCCCCAGCTCAACTGGGCTGGGATGTGGAGGAAGCTGGGGACAGAGCCCTGGGATGCCCTCCTGGATGGTGCCCGTCTGCTGCCCTCCTGAGCTCACTGCACAGGAAGGCAGCGACTAGGGCCTAGGGCTGCTCACCTGATCAAAGAGGTAGATGGTGACGTCGTCGTAGAAGGACACAGCCTTCTTCTTCCGCTCCAGGTCCTCGCAGAAGGTCTGGGACAGCAGGTTCGGCATCTTGAGCAGGCTGCGCAGGTTCCTGGCACTGTGGCTCTCAGCCACCACAATGGGCACAGCAGCCGGCTCATCCTCGCTCTCCTCACTCTGCTCCTGGATGTTGTAGCAGCGCAGCTCCTCATCCGACTCATCACTGTCCTCGGTGTCCTCCTCCTCATCCTCAGGCTCCTCCCGCTGCTCAGGGCCAGGTGGCCGCAGCTCTGCGTTGGCCTGCCGCAGAGAGAGGTCCAGGGACAACTGCCAGCCCTGAGCTAGTGACAGCTCTTCTGCCAGGGCCCTGCCAGGACCTTCCTGCACTTCCCCTTCTGGGGCCACTTGCACCCCTAGCTCCTCTAAAGGGTGCTCCGGCCCCTCAGGCTCAGAGCTAGGAGCCACAGCCTCACCCAGCAGGCCTGAGAGCCCCTCCTGCACGAGTTCTTTTTCACCAGCTTTGGCCAGGACCAGCAGGGCTGGGCCCTCTAGGCTCATTACCACAGGAGACAGGAAGAAGGACTTGGATGGCACAGACTCTGCTGGGATGCTGGGGATGGAAGGGCACTTGTCCCAGGTCGTATCTCTGGAGCTGTCCGAGTCCGGACTGTGGCCTGCAACTGTCTCCTCAGCCCTGGCGGCACCTCCCAGGTCTGGCTCTGGGTGGACAGCCTGGACGCTCCCTTCCCCAGGACTCACCACTTCACCTGCCATTGAGAAGCCTACACCAGAAGCTCCAGTCCCCATGGTGCACGCAGCTCCCTGAGGGCTGTCGGGGGTGTCGCTGGGCTGGGGTGGCTCCTCCCCATCACTGTTTTGGCTCGGGGAACTCCCCAGGCCTTGCACATTCAGCTGAAAGCACCCCGCCTCCCTGTCTTGGGCTTCAGACCCATCGCTGTCCTCATCCTCCTTGAGGTACCTCTCAGCGTCGGTGTCATAGTCTGAGAAGTAGGCCGAGTCACGGTACGGGTTCTTCTCGCTCAGGCCATGAAGCTCAGCGCTGAAGGATGAGGAGAGGTGCATCTCTGAGGCCACGCCGTCCCCTTCGCCCACCGCCAGACCTACGGGTGACTTCCCCAGGTGGGTGAAAGTCTCTGGCTCCCTGGGCTCATGCGGCTCCTTTAGGACAAACTCTGGGGACTCATAGTTCTCGGTGTCATAGCCGCTGTCCAGGGCCTTGGGCTGGCTGGAGGGGACGTAGCTGGTGGGGCTGAAGACTTCGCATGAACTGGCTGTGGATGGGATGTCGAGGGATTCTAGGGAGTCCGGCGTCCCCACCTGCTTCTGGAGAGACTTGAAGGATGCGATCACGTCCACTCGTTCCACGTAGTCTCCGGAGAAGTCGGTGAAGACACCAGACGTGAGTTCCGCAGTATCTTCATCACTACAGTCATCCATGTCAGGGAAGCTGGCGCTGGAGAAGGTCTTGTCTGGGGTCCGGTCCAGGTCACTTGTGATGCTCTTCCCACTCTCCACTGCAATGTCTCTGGGCACTTGGCCAGCTGCCTCAGAGGCCTCTGAAGGGATCTGGGTGCAGTCTGCACAAGGGTTGCCCTCTGTGTGGGCATACGGGACAGCCCACGCCCCAGGACTTAGCGGGAGGGCTGCCCCCTCAGCCAGCACAGTGGTGCTCTCAGATAGCTGGCAAGCTGCCCCTGCCTCGGCATGTCCCATATCAACAGGCCCTGATGGATCCATACCCTTTGGCTGTGGCATTTGGGCATGGTGATTCCCCTCCCCTCTCTCAGCTTGTCTTGATGCTGTGCTGGCATCATCCAGGCACGTTTGGGCTTCAGCTCCGGCCGAGGAGTCTGTAGGGAGCGCTGCACCGGAGGCACATCGTGAACCGGAAACGCCTGCCAGCGCTGAGTCTTCCAAAAGGTCGGAAGCGGGTGAGTCATGGCTCTCCCAGTCTCCCAGGCCGTGGGGGGAGGATGAGGAGGAAGAGGAAGAGTCCTCTTTATTGCTCAGGGTCCTGCGCTGCCCGGGATCCAAGCAGCAGCTGTGGTTCTCAATGAGCGGCTGGTCCCGCAGCGCTAGCCGCAAGGCCTTGACCAGCGGGCTCCTCCTCTCCTGCAAGGCGTCCCTGAGCTGGGCCTCGTCGCATGGCACAGAGTCCAGGGGCTCCGCCATGAGTCCCCGGAAGGTGATCATGTGGCGGTAACACCAGCTGTCCTTGGCAGGGGGCTCGCAGGGTGGAGGAGGGCAGTTGCTGCTGTTGTTGTTGGCCGAGCTGTTGGACGTCCAGTGCTGCCTCTGCACTGCTGCGCTCACATCCTCCGGGACCAGCCCGCTCGCGCACTCTCTGCTCCCGCCCTGGGGGCTGCCGCACGGGCTTTCCTCGCCCAGCTCCAAGGTGATGCAGTCCAGCCTGGAGCCCTGAGGCCTGCTGGCCACCTTCTGCCCCACACACTCCAGCAGCCTCCCTGCCAAGGGGGCTGGGTGGGGCTCCTCATAGCCGGGGGAGCCGTAGGCAAGGTTCACTGATGGGGAGATGCCCAGAGGATCCTCAAAGATGTTCTTCTGGAAGCTGGGGACCTGCCACTCCTTGCTGCCGGCCTCCAAGGGCTCCTCCTCCAGCAGGTAGTGGTCAGCGCCATCGCCTGGGGATGGTTGGTAGTATGGAGGCTCCTTGCTGTGGCATTGGTAGGAGTAGTAATCGGGATGTTCCCAAGAGCCCTCGCTGGGCGGGGCGTGGCCCAGCAGGGGTTCCATGGTCAGGGAGACAGTGGGGCTGTTATCTGAGTCATATGCGCCACTGTCCTGGCCCCCCTTGGCTTGCCAGTGGGACCCCTTGGCCGGGGAGCCGCACTCACAGTCGGGGCTGTAGGAGCACATGGCGTAGTCCAGCTCGGTGCGACCCTCCGAGGGCCCTTCGATGCGGATGTAGTACTCGCTGCTGAGCGAGGGGCTGTGGGCGCCCAGGATGGGCACCACGCTGGGCGCGTGCAGGTTTGGGCAGCCCTGCTGCTTGCACTCATAGCAGGACGGCGAGACGCCGAGGCTCAGCCGTCCCAGGGAGCTGGCGGGGTAGTACAAGTCCTGGTACTGGGCGGCACTGCTGGGGCTCAGGGCCCCCGGGGGCACCTGGAAGCACTCAGCCTTGCTGGGCTCCCATTTGTACTCGAAGTTGAGGCCCTGGCTGGTCTCCATGACAGTCAGGACGTCGTCCCCGTCCGAGTGGAAGCCTTCGGCAGAGAACTGCTCCAGCAGCGGGAAGGAGGAGACCTCGGTGCCGCGGTGGCTGGTGCTGGAGCTGCTGTTGGGCTTCATGGAGTTCCAGCGCCTCTCGAACTCCTCCTCTGCCTCCGTCGCCCCCTTGGCACACAGGTAGGAGAGAAGCAGGTGCACCTCTTCCGCCGTCGGCCTCTGCTCGGGCTGCAGCCAGCAGAACTGCATTACCTCGTACCTGCGAGACAGAAGGAGACTGGAGTCCGTCCCTGCACAGCGCCCCCGCCTGCCTGCAGCCGCTCTGGCAGGTCCCTGTGGCTGCATGCTCCCCAGCCCCCATCTCCCTGCCAACCCCAGCAAGAAGGCGACTTTCCACCAGCCGGTGAGAGGGCGGCTGGGCATGGACACGCCCACGCTTTGCCTGCACACGGCGCCGCCGCGTGTGTTCTGACTCACTGTTCAGCAGGACTGCCCCCGCCCGGCAGATGGCACCGGGCCCCTCAGTGCACCCCTGCCCAGAGCCAGCCCAGGCGAGAGGAACCGGAGGAGAGGAAGGGAGGATGCACAAATAGGAGAGCGCTCGGCAAGCACGTTGCTAACGCAGTGGTCCGAGGCCCAAGGCAGGCGGAAATCTGCCACCCTCCGGCAGCACCTGGCAACTCCACCCCCCCCCGGCGTCCGCGGCGTGCTCCTCACCAGCGCTCAGACAGCAACAGCTTTAGCTGGGGCTTGGGCAATTTGAGCTGCTGCTCCTTGATGGCGTAGGTGAGCACCTGCCGGTCGGAGTAGCGGTAGTAGGGCTGGTTGCCCAGCTCAAAGAGCTCCCAGATCGTCACGCCCAGAGACCTGCAGAGACAGGGACGAGTGTGTGTCGTGGCAGCACGGCGGGGGGGACAAGTTCAACCAACAGCAGAGAGGAAAGGCCAAGGGAGGGACATAACCCATCCACTGGGGTCAACGGGCCAGATCCCCACCTGGTGTGAACAGGCCCCGCTCCACTGGGGTCAACAGCCAGATCCCCACCTGGTGTGAACAGGCCCCGCTCCACTGGGGTCAACAGCCAGATCCCCCACCTGGTGTGAACAGGCCCCGCTCCACTGGGGTCAACAGCCAGATCCCCACCTGGTGTGAACAGGCCCCGCTCCACTGGGGTCAACGGGCCAGATCCCCACCTGATGTGAACCGGCCCGCCCACTGGGGTAAACGGGCCTGCTCCCCCGCTGGTGTGAACAGGCCCCGCTCCACTGGGGTCAACAGCCAGATCCCCAGCTGGTGTGAAAAGGCCCCGCTCCACTGGGGTCAACGGGCCAGATCCCCACCTGGTGTGAACAGGCCCCGCTCCACTGGGGTCAACAGCCAGATCCCCACCTGGTGTGAACAGGCCCCGCCCCACTGGGGTCAACCGGCCAGATCCCCACCTGGTGTGAACAGGCTCCGCCCCACTGGGGTCAACAGGCCAGATCCCCAGCTGGTGTGAACAGGCCCCGCTCCACTGGGGTCAACAGCCAGATCCCCAGCTGGTGTGAACAGGCCCCACTCCACTGGGGTCAACAGCCAGATCCCCAGCTGGTGTGAACAGGCCCCGCTCCAGTGGGCTCAACAGGCCAGATCCCCAGCTGGTGTGAACAGGCCCCGCTCCACTGGGGTCAACAGCCAGATCCCCAGCTGGTGTGAACAGGCCCCGCTCCACTGGGGTCAACGGGCCAGATCCCCAGCTGGTGTGAACAGGCCCCGCTCCACTGGGGTCAACGGGCCAGATCCCCACCTGGTGTGAACAGGCCCCGCTCCACTGGGGTCAACAGCCAGATCCCCACCTGGTGTGAACAGGCCCCGCTCCACTGGGGTCAACAGGCCAGATCCCCAGCTGGTGTGACCAGGCCCCGCTCCACTGGGGTCAACAGGCCAGATCCCCAGCTGGTGTGAACA
Organism: Mauremys reevesii; assembly: GCF_016161935.1. NCBI lineage: Eukaryota > Metazoa > Chordata > Testudines > Geoemydidae > Mauremys > Mauremys reevesii. The sequence goes on along the minus strand of NC_052637.1, from coordinate 42,527,649 downwards.
GGCCCCGCTCCACTGGGGTCAACGGGCCAGATCCCCACCTGGTGTGAACAGGCCCCGCTCCACTGGGGTCAACGGGCCAGATCCCCAGCTGGTGTGAATAGGCCCCGCTCCACTGGGGTCAACAGGCCAGATCCCCAGCTGGTGTGAACAGGCCCCGCTCCACTGGGGTCAACGGGCCAGATTCCCAGCTGGTGTGAACAGGCCCCGCTCCACTGGGGTCAACGGGTCAGATCCCCACCTGGTGTGAACAGGCCCCGCTCCACTGGGGTCAACGGGCCAGATCCCCAGCTGGTGTGAACAGGCCCCGCTCCACTGGGGTCAACGGGCCAGCTCCCCAGCTGGTGTGAACAGGCCCCGCTCCAGTGGGGTCAACAGGCCAGATTCCCAGCTGGTGTGAACAGGCCCCGCTCCACTGGGGTCAACGGGCCAGATCCCCAGCTGGTGTGAACAGGCCCCGCCCCACTGGGGTCAACGGGCCAGATCCCCACCTGGTGTGAACAGGCCCCGCTCCACTGGGGTCAACGGGCCAGCTCCCCACCTGGTGTGAACAGGCCCCGCTCCACTGGGGTCAACGGGCCAGATCCCCACCTGGTGTGAACAGGCCCCGCCCCACTGGGGTCAACGGGCCAGATCCCCAGCTGGTGTGAACAGGCCCCGCTCCACTGGGGTCAACGGGCCAGATCCCCAGCTGGTGTGAACAGGCCCCGCTCCACTGGGGTCAACGGGCCAGATCCCCACCTGGTGTGAACAGGCCCCGCCCCACTGGGGTCAACGGGCCAGATCCCCACCTGGTGTGAACAGGCCCCGCCCCACTGGGGTCAACGGGCCAGATCCCCACCTGGTGTGAACAGGCCCCGCTCCACTGGGCTTATGCCTGTTCACACAGCTGGGCATCCAGCCCTGGACTCTCAGATTTTAAGGGCAGGTGGCGGCAGTCAGCTGACCCATGCTGACCTCCTCTAGAGCTCTGGCCTCAGACCCTCCCCAGCCACTCCGCCCCCCCAGTGCCACCCTGCCAGGGGCTGAGGCCATGCACAGGCCTTTGTGACTCTCCAGGAGGGGAGGCCCATCCCCTGCTGCGTCCATATGGGAGTGGCAGCCCTGCCCTGTCCCCCGCCCCACACCCCAAGCAGACCACGAGGCACTGACACATCCTGAGCAGGGACACAGGCCCGACTCACACCCGCGTGCTGGCTGAGGGCTGGGCCTGAGTCACTTGCACACAGCCTGGGGGCGGGCAGGGGCTGCTGGCAGCCTGGCACGTGCCCCGCCTGGGCCCTGCGCTCACCAGACGTTGCTGGATTTGGTCTGATCCACTATGAGCAGGTTGCCGTGCACCTCGTCGATGAGCTCGGGCGCGATCCAGCGCAGCGGCACCCACAGCTGGTCGGCCGTCACGAAGTAGTCGTCCTGCCGAGCATGCGGGGTCAGCGCGAGAAGAGAACGTCAACCTACGCGTAGGGGGACCGGCACGCCCAGGTGTGACAGCAGCACCCCCCAGCCCTGCTGCCCCGGCCCCTCGTCCTTCCCCCCAGCCCTGCCGCCCCGGCCCCTCCTCCCTCCCTTCCCCCAGCCCCCTGCTGCCCCGGGCCCCTCCTCCCTCCCTTTCCCCCAGCCCCCTGCTGCCCCGGGCCCCTCTTCCTCCCTTCCCCAGCCCTGCTGCCCTGGCCCCTCGTCCTTCCCCAGCCCTGCCGCCCGGCCCCTCCTCCCTCCCTTGCCCCCTGCCCTGCCGCCCCGGCCCCTCCTCCCTCCCTTCCCCCCAGCCCTGCCGCCCCGGCCCCTCTTCCCTCCCTTCCCCCCAGCCCTGCCGCCCCGGCCCCTCTACCCTCCCTTCCCCAGCCCTGCCGCCCCGGCCCCTCGTCCTTCCCCCCAGCCCTGCCGCCCCGGCCCCTCCTCCCTCCCTTCCCCCAGCCCCCTGCTGCCCCGGGCCCCTCCGCCCTCCCTTTCCCCCAGCCCCCTGCTGCCCCGGGCCCCTCTTCCCTCCCTTCCCCCAGCCCTGCTGCCCGGCCCCTCGTCCTTCCCCCAGCCCTGCCGCCCCGGCCCTCCTCCCTCCCTTCCCCAGCCCTGCCGCCCGGCCCCTCCTCCCTCCCTTCCCCAGCCCTGCCGCCCCGGCCCCTCTTCCCTCCCTTCCCCAGCCCTGCCGCCCCTCCCTCCCATCCTCCAGCTCTCCTCTCCCCTACCCAGAGCCTCCCATTCCCTCTCCACTTCTCCTTTTCCCCAAGCCCCTGCTGCCCCCTTCCCCAGCCCCCATCTAGCTCCTCTTCCCCTCGTTCATCTCCTCCCCAGCTCCTCTTTCTCCATTTCCTCCCTGCCCCACCAACCCCTGTCCTGCTCTCCTGGCGACTGCCTCTCCTCCTCTGCCACCCCTCACCCCCCAATCTCCAGCCCCGTCCACTGCCTCTCCTCCTCCCCCATCCTCTGGCCTGCCCACCACAGCCTCCTACCACTGCCCCTCCCCGCCCGGCCCTCTGCTGCCCCCAGCCCCCACTGCCCCTCCCGCCCGGCCCTCTGCTGCCCCCAGCCCCACTGACCCTCCCCACCCGGCCCTCTGCTGCCCCCAGCCCCCACTGACCCTCCCCGCCCGGCCCTCTGCTGCCCCCAGCCCCACTGCCCCTCCCGCCCGGCCTCTGCTGGCCCCCAGCCCCACTGCCCCTCCCCACCCAGCCCTCTGCTGCCCTCCAGCCTCCACTGCCCCTCCCCGCCCGGCCCTCTGCTGCCCCCAGCCCCACTGACCCTTCCCCTGCCCGGCCCTCTACATCCCTCAAACCCCACTGCCCCCTCCCCCGCCCGGCCCTCTGCTGCCCCCAGCCCCCACTGCCCCCTCCCTGCCCGGCCCTCTGCATCCTCCAACCCCACTGCCCCTCCTCCGCCCGGTCCTTTGCATCCCTCCAACCCCCACTGACCCTTCCCCCACCCGGCCCTCTGCTGCCCCCCAACCCCCACTGACCCCTCCTCTGCCCGGCCCTCTGCTGCTCCCCATCCCCCACTGCCCCCTCCCCACCCGGCCCTTTGCTGCTCCCCATCCCCCACTGCCCCCTCCTCCCAGCAGTTCCAATCCCTCAGGGCTGAAGTGACCTCCCCAAAGGCTCCAGCAGCCAGTAACTTGCCCTGGATGCCAGGCAGAAGCAGGTCTCCAGGACTCAGCGGGCAGGTGAGGTCTGAGCTGCTGCGACGCCCAGGGAGAGGAACAGGCTAGCAGCAGGGATCTGTCCCCTCCCGCCCCTGCCCCAGCCCCTGCGGGTAACTGAAGGCACAGCCGCCCTGGTCCCTGCGGGGCTCTGTTTGGATTAGGAGGAGGGAAGGAGGCAGGGCATTGCCAGCTGCTCTGTGTGGGAGAACCCCCCCTGAGTCAGACCAAGCAGTGTCTGCCCTGCCCAGAGGGGGAGCGTAGGAGGCTCAGAAATACCCATTCCCAGGCCCCTCTCTCCAGGAGGAGGAGAGGAAACAAGCAGAGATCCGAAAGCCCCATTCCCAGGACACTGGGAGCCTCCCGCATCAGACAGACGAGGAAACCGAGACTGAATCCCAGGTGCTCAGAGTAACCAGCCCGAAGGGACCCAGCAGCCAGGGCCTGGCCCAGGGCTCCCATCCTCCAACACCCCCTGCTACAGTAACCCCAGCTCCCGGGTCCCTGAGCCCCGCTGGAGTTGGCAGCGCTGGGCCGGGAGGATGCCTTGTGCCTGAGCCCAGGTCATCCCACAGAGGCTGGGCTCCAGCAGGTGCCGAAAGCCACCCCCAGCCCCACCCCAGCCCAGACTTACTTTGTACTTGCAGTGAGCCAGGCCGTAGTCCCCGACTTTGACGGTCAGGTCAGCAGTGAGTAAGCAGTTCCGCAAAGCCAGGTCGCTAGACAAAGGAAACGCACAGCTGCTGTTACACAACCCCAGGCCGGCTGGGGCGGTGCAGTGGGGAGGTCACACACGGATTGGGGTGAGGGTGCCAGGCAAGCAGCAGCCGCCCAGGGCAGAGGGGCCTCAACAACCCGGTGAGGAGACAAGGGGGGGGCATCAGGGTTCTGGATTTGAACCCGTCCCGTGGGGGGGTGAGGAGGGAGCTGGGCCCAGACTTTGGCCAGAGACAGCAGGGATCAGGCTGTAACTCACTGGCTATTGCGGGGCATTCCAATCACCAGGGAATTCGCCGCCTCCAGCCGGCCATCCCTCCGTCAGACTAAGCCAGGCAGAATGGAGATTGCCTGGCAACCTACCTCGGCCATTTCCTAACCTGCCACTGTGACACGCGCCTCGCAGCGTGCATGAGTGTGTGTGCACACGTGCGGGTAGGTGGGTGCAAGTGTATGCACACGTATGTCTATGTGGGTGTATGCACATGTGGGTGGGTGGGGGCGGGTATGGGGAGCGACATGGGTGGGTGGCAGAGCGGCTGTGTGTATGGGGGTGCGGGCGAGGGGGGTGTGTGTGTAGGGGGAGGGGGGGCGAGGGTGTATGCATGTGACCCAGGCAGGACCCGTGGGGAGCTGGCGCACACCAGGCATGGCTCATGGCCTGTAGGTGTCTGGTTCGAGCCCAGCTCGGCAGGGATTAAAGGCGTCCCGACTAACGGCTCTGGTGACCTATGCGAGATGGGTTTGGGGGGGTTCCGGCTCACGTGTCACACTCGCTGCTGCGCTTTGCGCCGACTGGCAGGCTGCGTGGAGAGGCCAGGAGTGCGTGGGCCAGGGGGACCCCAGAGGGGCAGGGGAGGTGTCCGGGCAGCTGGCCCTGCTGCTGCCCTGTAGAGCACCACCAGGCGCCGTTCACCTGCACAAACTAGCGACGGGGAGGCAGTGAGCACCCAGGACCTGCCGCTGGAGAGCAGCGCTGGAGGCACTGGTTCCCACCGGGTGCTGGGCAGCACTGGAGGCAGAGGCAGTGAGGCAGGGCCCCGCCCGAGGCTCCAGGCAGTGCCCCCCAGCGCAGGGCCCAGGCTGTGGCAGGCGAGAAGGATCCGACGGCCCCAGAAGCCAGCGCTCGCCCTCTTCAACAAAATCACTGATGCTGGAGTCTCCGTGTGCAACTCACTCAGCACCAGGATATTGTTGGGGAGGAGAAGCCAGAGGGCGGCGGGTGGACCAGGTTTGAGGAGAGGAACCCCGGAGTCCTGGGCGAGTGGCAGTGCCCTGCTGTGCTGCTACGGTGGGGTGAGACCCTCTCGGCCCCCAGCCAACGGGTGGGTGTGGAAAACCACAGGCTAAAGGGGCCGTTGGGAAAGCCACATGCGACACCGTCCGCCCACATGCCAGGCTGGGGACCGGACAACTCCCACCCCAGACATGCCCCAACCTCTGTCCCCCTCCCTGTTAGCCTGGACCCCCCCCGCATGCCAGGCAGGGGACTGGACACCCCCCCACACACACACCAGGCCAGGCCAGACCCACTGGCAGCCCCTCTTCCTGCTTGGCCCATGTCCTCAGGGAGGGGTCGCCAGCCCACAGGCCTCAGCATGGGAAGCACCTTTACTGCAGTCTCTGCTCATAGCCTGAGCCCAGGGGTGTCACGGGCCCAGCAATCCGGGGATGGCACCTGAGGGGGCCCCAAGCCTTGGTGATGGCGAGGGAGTCGGATGAGGCTGCATAGGGTACCGGGGAAGTTACAAGGCCTTTCCAGCCCCTGCCCCAGTCCCCACTCCGACCCCCCCGCCGCCCTGGTCCCCCTCCCCACCCAGTGTCTCGCTCTCCCAGGGTGCATACCCTGCAGGGAGCTCATGGTTTCTGGAGCCATGGGTGGCGGGGGGGCAGGGGCGGGCGACGCTCAGGGCCCAGCAGGCAGGGAAGGGGAGAGTCTGTGGTGCCCCCTCCCCCACCGGCCCAGCCTTACCTGTGCACATAGTGATTCTTGTGCAGGTGCAGGATGCCGCATGCCACTTCGCAGGCCATTCGCTGCAGCGTGAGGGGGTCGGGGGCCATGGAGTCGGCCACCTGGCAGCTCCGCAGGTAGCCCTTCAGGTCGCCCTGTCACGGGAGCAGCAGCCGTCACCGTCCCTGAGCCCCAGCCCGGCCTGCCAGTGTCGAGGTCTCTGAGCCCCTCCCCGCTCAGTGGCCCTGTGCCGTCCTGCCCCAGGCAGACCCCGAGGGCCCCACGCACCATCACAAAGTGGGGAGCAGCCGGGAGCAGAGCTGAGTGCACAGGGGAGCGAGGGGGCGTCAGGGCAGGGGACGAGCTGGAGCAGAGCAGAGGGCCTGGCCCCAAACGGGTTTATACGTGGGGGGGGGGGGGATCTACCTCCCCAGTCCCCTGCCCACGAGCCACAGGCAAACACCCACGTGGGGGGTGGGACGTGGCACAGGGGGCACATGCCCACCAACCACCTCCCCCCATGGGGCTCAGGGGTCTGGAAAACCCAGCAAGGCTGGGACTGCCCCATGCCGGCAGGTAGGCAGATCCCCTGCGATCCCGGCTCCCTGGCGTGAACCGCATCACCCCAGCCGCACGGGGAGCCTGCCAGCGCCGGACACTATGGGGATCACATGGGGGCCTCTCAGACCCCCATTACCAGCCTGGGCCTTGTGCTGCCTGCAGGGCTCTGCCGTGGCTGTGAGCCGGCACGAAGGGCTCTGTGGAGCTGGGCCCCAGCCGTGTTCGCTCACTAACCCTGCTACCAAACGAGGGGCAGGCGGCCCCACCCCGCCTGGCAGCCCCCTCACTGTAACCTGTGGCTCAGCACAGGAAATGAGCCAGCCCCGAAGCTGTGGGGCGCTGAGATTCACAAACGCTGGGGGGCAAGCGGGGCCTGAAATAACCTGCTCTGGACACGGCGTTTGCTGTCCAGCCCCTGCGGCAGCAGCTGGGCCCGGGGGAACCCGCAGGGGAAGCAGAGGAGAGCCCAGGGGGCACCTGGGCCACAGAGGGAGCAGGGTTTTAAAGCAGGCGACGTACCAGCGGGCAGAACTCCATGACCAGCAGGTAGGGCGTCACCTCGGCGCACTGGGCCAGGCACTGCAGCAGGTTTGTGTGCTGGAGAGCCCTGCGCAGGGAGGGGAGAGAGCAGCGGAGATTTCAACCAGGGAAGCAGGGTTGGGACAACTTACCTGTCATCTCTGGGCTGGGCAGGCAGGGGGCTGCGGGTCGGGCTGCAGGGGCACCGGCAGAGCTGTGTGCGGGGAGCCCAGGGCTGGGCTAGCAGAAAGAAACCTTTTCAGAGAGCTTTCTCCTTGTCACACAGCCCGCACAATGCGTCACTGGGGCAGCAAGGAGCTCGCTGCGCCCCGTCCCCACGCCAGGCCTGGCCGGGCAGAGAACAAATGGGTACCGGGAAGTGCCAGCCGCCCCAACAGGCCCCACAACAATAGGGTGTTTGTTCGTCTCTCAGTGCAAAGTTGACGGCTACTCCAATCCCAGCCCCCACAGATCTGTCGATGCGTCTCAATCCCAGCCCCCCAGCCCCCCAGCTTCTGCAGGCCTGCTCCTCCCACCCCCAGATCTGTGAATGCTCTTCAATCCCAACCCCCGGCCGGCCAGCTCCCCCCTGCCCACAAACACACTTCCCTGTCCATCCCAAGCCGCAGCCCCCTGGATTAGTCCAGGCCTGGCCTCTCGCCCAGCTCAGCTACCCCTCAGTCCTGCCCGGCTCCCCGCCAGACACAGACTGGGGCTGAGTCGTGCAATGGTTTGGGATGGGACCCGTTTGCTCTGTTCTAGGCCCAGACCCAACGTGCTGCCCGTGACCGGAGCCTGGAGACCAGGACAGCAGCGACCCTCAGGTGGTGGTTCAGGGACGGCCAGTGTGGGAAAGGGCCTCCCCGCGCCACGCTGCCGACTCAGCCGTGGCGGGGAGGCACCCCTGGGAGCAGAGCGCCAGAGGCTTTGGCTCCACACTGGCAGGGAGGGACCCAGCAGTGGGGGCCATCCCCAGAGCCCTTCCCTGGGGCAAGGGAGCCCTTTCCTTGCATGGCAGAGACACCAGGGCTCGAGCGGGTGCTGTGCTGGCAGCAGCAACCCCGGGGGCCTACCTGTACGGCTGGGCTTCCTCCAGGAACTGCATCTGGTCCTGCACGCTGGCGCTCACCTTCAGCTCCTTCACCACCACCTGGGTGCTGCTGAGCCCCAGGTTCACCTCCCCCAGGAACACCTAGGGACGGCAGCACACGTCAGCCCTGCGCCCCCATCCCTGCGCCCCGTGGCACGTCCCCTGCCTGCCCTCACGTCTCTGCACCCACGTCCCTGCGCCCACCTCCTGCGCCCCGTGGCACGTCCCCTGCCTGCCCTCACATCCCTACGCCCACGTCCTGCGCCCACCTCCTGCGCCCCGTGGCATGTCCCCTGCCTGCCCTCACATCCCTACGCCCCCATCCCTGCGCCCACCTCCTGCGCCCCGCAGCACGTCCCCTGCCTGCCCTCACGTCCCTGCGCCCACGTCCCTGCGCCCTCATCCTGTGCCCCATGGCACGTCCCCTGCCTGCCCTCACGTCCCTGCACCCACGTCCCTGCGCCCCGCGGCACGTCCCCTGCCTGCCCTCACGTCCCTGCGCCCACGTCCTGCGCCCACCTCCTGCGCCCCGCAGCACGTCCCCTGCCTGCCCTCACGTCCCTGCGCCCACGTCCCTGCGCCCCGTGGCACGTCCCCTGCCTGCCCTCACGTCTCTGCACCCACGTCCCTGCGCCCCCATCCCTGCGCCCCATGGCACGTCCCCTGCCTGCCCTCACGTCTCTGCACCCACGGCCCTGCGCCCTCGTCCTGTGCCCCGCAGCACGTCCCCTGCCTGCCCTCACATCCCTGTGCCCTGTGACATGTCCCCTGCCTGCCCTCACACCCCCACCCTGCACCCATGTCCCCACCCTGCACCACGGCCCCATGCCCCACAGCATGTCCCCTCCCTGCGCCCCGCAGCACACCCACTCCCTGTGCCCATGTCCCTGCCCGGAGCCCACAGCACCATGCCCTGCACCCAACCCTGCTGCCGGGGTGAATCCCGGCCTGAGCTGGCGTCCCTCGGGGAGCCCTCCCCGGGCACAGCTCCCCCAAGAGAAGGACGTGCTCACCTTCCCAAACCAGCCGTGGCCGATCTCCTTCAGGTAGAGGAGGCTGTGCCGCCCCAGATCCGTGGACTTGAGCAGCTGCACTGTAAGAGAGCACATCCAGCTAGCTGGGCATCAGCGCGCCCGGTGGCCCGCCCCACCCACCCGCCTGCCAGCTTAGCCGCGTCTCCCAGCCGCGCCCAGCTCGCCCCCTCCTGCCGTTCGGCGCCAGGCCCCGTGCAGCCTCACGGTGGTCATCCATCGGCCCTGCAGCGCTGTCCCCTGGGCTCCGGCTGGCAGAGCTGTGGGCTCAGGCACGGGATGGCAGCATTGTCCCGGGAGCAGCCGGTATCGTGGGCAGCTCCAGCCCCTCACACCCTGTGATATGGCACTGGGCGGAGCTGCACTCCAGGGGAGACGGCTAGTGCCCCCGGGCGGGCAGCAGGTGTCAGTTGTGGCCCCTTCATGTCCAGGAACCGCTCCCTGCTGGCGTTCCCCACCACGGGCTGGGAGCCGTCTGTGCCAGCAGAACAGCCCTTTCCCGCTGAGCTCTCTTCAAGGCGGCAGCAGGTGGGGGGGCTGCCCCTCCTCCCCCAGTCCAGCTGGGAGGTCCAGGAACCCGCAGCCGGACAGGAGGGGGGGCGAAGTCAGAGCGAGCAGGCGCCCTGCGGCCCAGCCCAACCACCCAGCCAGCAGCTCCGGGGCATCTGGGATTCAGCCCCCGCGCTCCTCCCACCCAGCCCTGCCCAGCACTCCCTCCCTCCCCGCCAGAATCCCAGCATTCCAGCCCCACGGAGGGCAGCAATGGGCCCATTGTTGGGCAGCATCGCGCCGCCCTGCACCGCTCCGGCCACGCCAGACACTGGGGCCATTGTCCAAGCCCCAGTGAGCTCAGCTGGGGGAGCACCCGGCACAGCAGCAGAGAGGGGCAGGGAGTGAGGGCAGCTTCTCTGTGGCAGCGTTTGTTGGCTCCTTGCCCCGCCCGGCGAGCTCAGAATTCCTCTCCCACTCACAGGCCTGTTTACCCCAGCCAGGGGGGCAGCACCAGGGAAGGAATTTGGGGCCGTGGGATGAGCTCAGAAAGCGCCTGTGTCTCCAGGGGCCTGTGCAGAACAGGAGCCCAGTGTGACCTGCCTGCCCAGGGTCCGAGCTCCCTGTGGCAGAGGCCTTCCCTTCCCCAACCTGCCCGGCCCGGAGTGCTAGCCCAGCCCCCTCAGCACCGGGGCTGGTGAACCCGGGCTGCTCTCCTGCACTGGTGCTGGAGAACAGGCCTGGGGGATGCTGGTCAGAGGGGGCTGCAGGCCAGGAGACAGGGCCCCCGGGGCCGGCTGCTCCCCCCCCCTCCGCTAATGGGCCAAGACCAGCTCCTCCCGGGGCATGTGTCTGGGCTCGTGTGATCCCTGCACTCCGCAGGGAGCGCTTCCCCCCAAAAGCCACCCTTTATCCCAGGGGTGACCACCAGGTGGTGCCACTGAGCCACGGGCCTGGATGCCGGGATTCCCTGCCCCAGGCAGGGGCCAAGAGCGCCCTCTGCAGGTGCCAGGCAACCTCTGTGTGCCAGCCGCTCGGGCGAGGACAGGCCCCAGTAAGCCCCCTGGGTGGGGGCTGCAGGCACAGTGACTGCAGGGAGCGTCCTCGGAGCCAGCCATGGGAAGGGGCTGCTGGCCGCGGTCAGTGTCTCTGCCTCCCTTCCCCAGAGCAGAGACGGCTCCATCCCCACCGTGTACATGGCAGCAGTCACCATGGCGGGCGCCGGCCAGACCCCGAGGCGGCTGCGGCCCCGCTCCGTCACCAGGCCGGGGAGCCCTGTCCTGGCAGGGAGACGCCACGAAGGCTCCCAGGGAGCAGCAGGCTTCGAAGCTGCAATGCACTCGGGAACTGCAGCCGCCCAGCCTTGCTCCGCCGTGCAGCTTACCTGAGCGCCCTGGCTGCTTGGCCATGGGGAGCGACACCTCGGTGAGGGGCAGGATGTAAACCTCAGGGCCATTCTGCGTGGCCGGGGACCCCTGCACCGAGAACTCGGTCACGTAATCTTCTCCCTCAGCATTCTCGAACTCCTGGCCCAGGCACAAAGCAGAGGGCAGGGGGTCGGCAGGGGCAGATGTGGGCACAGCACACGCACACAGAGCTGAGCACACCCGTGCACCCTCCCCACATACACACACAGCTTCCCTGCGCCCCCCCCCCCCCCAGCACGCCATGGAGCTGGCAGGAGAGGAGAGAGGTGAGGAGCCTGCCACGCCCTGCCTCACACGTTTCTCTCCCTTTCCTCACATCCCACGCCCGGCAGGTCTGTCAGGCTGTGGGCTCCTCTTGGGTCCCTCGCGTGTTTGTACAGCGCCTGGCGCACCTTGGGGGCTGCCCAGCCACCCGTTTTCTATTGCACCCAGGCAGAGCGGCGGCACCACCAGGCCTGCTCACCTGCTCCCCACACAGCCACGTGTCTGATGCAGAGCCCTGGCCCTGAGCTCACTGTGAGCCCTTGGCGCTGTGAGCAAGCGCCTCTACCCAGCGAGTGGAGTGCATCCCCCACCAGGGCTACTGCCCAGCCCCCCAGGGCTCGATCTCAGCCGCCTCCCCCATGGTCTCTGGGGGCAGCTGCCGAGCACTGGACAGGGTAGCAGAGCCGCTCTCTGCCCCGTGCCCTCACGAGCGCCCTCCAGCGCTGCCTTCGGGGCAGGGGGCGGGGCAGGCCGGGGAGACCCCCCGGGGAAGGGGAGTAGCCAGATTGCCCATCACCCCAGCGGGCGTGTGACCCTGACCCAGGCACACACGAGCTGCTGCAGCATGAGCTTAAGGGCCAGACAGACCCACATGGGGCCAGGAGAGACTCCAGTCCCCCAAGGCTCCGCCGTGGCACCACAGGGCTCTGCCCGCCCCACATCTCTCTCAGAAGCCTGTCCCAGCCCCATGGCCCTGCTCTCTCTGTGCAGCCCACAGGCACCCTCCCTTTACCTGGCTGTGTGCCCCAGGCTGGAACCCCTCTCCTTGTTCCCCCCCCCCAAGCCAGGCTGGAACCCCTCCCCTTGTCCTCCCCCCCCCCCCCCGCAGCCAGGCTGGAACCCCTCTCCTTGTTTCCCCCACAAGCCAGGCTGTGACCCCCTCCCCTCATTCCCTTCTCCCCCTCCAGGCTGGGACCCTCCTTGTTCCCCAGCCAGGCTGGGACCCCTCCTCGTTCCCCCAGCCAGGCTGGGACCCTCCCCTCGTTCCCCAGCCAGGCTGGGACCCTCCCCTCGTTCCCCAGCCAGGCTGGGACCCCCTCCCCTCGTTCCCCCCCCCCAGCCAGGCTGGGACCCCCTCTTTGGAGCACTCACCTTGAAGCCAATGTCTCCCTTCTTGCAGCACAGACAGGCCAACATGAGGAAGATGAAGGTAAAGAGACCAGAGAAGGAAAGCGCCACCACGGCGAGCGATGAGGACCAGGAGAGCTCGCTAAGGGGGGTGCCGTCTGCGGGGAGACAAACGTGGGGGGGCGGAGAGATTAGGGGGGGCAGGCGACAAACGCAGAGCATCTCCCTTGCTGTAGAATTGATAAACGAAATCGTTTTTAAATGTTCACTTTATTAATGTAACTTCTGTTCACCATTCACTACACTTGCCTACACTGTAACTTCTGGTCACTGTTTGCCATATTGTAATTCAAACCCCATTTTAAAACGCTCACTCCATTTTGTAAAAGCTTCCTCCAACCTTCATTTTTGCAAACCCTGCTGTAATCTTATTAGTTTAGTTTAGATGTGTGACTGAGGTATGTATGGGTGATGGAATCAACCTCCAGCCCCAGCCTGGCCTGATGCAATAGAGTTCAAACCCCACCGGCTGAAGATGCAGACAAGAGCCCTAACAAAGTGAGAAGAGTCCACCCTAAAAAGAAAAGGTGCAATAGAAGGAAGATCAAAGCCAGGTCCCAGACTGAAAGTCACACCTGCAATTGATGGGTGATCAATCACCAAACCCAGAGGCAGCCTGACACAGAGACCTATAGACTCTGGATTCAAACTAAAGCCTACAAAAAGGGTGGGTGAGATGGGAGACTTTGGAGGGTAACATTCTGCTGCCAACATGGAAGGGCATCGGTGCCTGCCCAACAGAGACCCAGCTCGTCTTTGTGCCCGGCTTTCCTGGCCAGTTACCGCCACAAGCTACGAACCCAAGCTGCAAACTCAAGCCACGAACTCAAGCTATGTCCAGGACTGCAGAACATCTAATGGAGATATATATATATATATATATATATATATTTTGTTTGTGTGTGTGTGTGTGTGTGTGTGTGTGTGTGTGTGTGTGTAAGGATTAAGATATTAGTTATTGGTCATAAATCAAATTGTTACCATAATAAATGTGGCATCTTTCTCTTGCCCCCTGAAAGATCCTGTGCAGTTTTGTCTGTACAACGTTGCGGGGCCAGAGGCCAGACAGAGAGAAGGGACAAAACCAGGGAGCTGCACCAAGGAGCTCCGCGGCGCTGACCCCAGTGTGGACAGAGCAGGGGTTAAGCCGCTTCTAACGGGAAGGGCCCATGGATACACTGTGTGAGGAGACAAAAAATAGTCCCAGCCCAGCCCTCTCGACCCAGCCGCTGTGCCCCTGGTTGTACACGACCCCCCCCCCCCCCTTGGCTTCTGAGCTGGCCCCGGAGGGCAGCCCCAGCCCCGGCAGTGGCCCACGGTGGCTGTGAACAGCAGCTGAAGGCCAGGGCTCGATGCTGAGCAGAGACCCCAAATGCAGCCCAAGAGTGGGGCAGGGAAGTGGGGAGATGCTGCCTTGCTCCCATTGCCCACAGGGGGGCACTGCCGCACCGCAGACAGGTGGCCGCCGTCCAATTGCTCTAGGACCGATCCCCTGGCCCAGGGGGCGCCGGCCTGGGGCCCTGTCGCCTGCTGAACACAGAGGCGCCCATTTGGAAAAGACTTAGAGAGAACAACGGAACCGGTCACAACTGGTTTCACTGCAAACAAAGCCAAAACCCCGGGGCGCCAGGCGCTGGGATCACGGGGCAGGAGACACTTTTCAATGCGAAAGAGACAATTTGCCGTTTGGGCCAGTTTATACAACCCTTGAGGAAGCAGTTAACCAGCTTCCTAAAGCCTCGGTCTGTGTACGCACACCTGCGTGCATCAGTGTGCATAGCCGAGGCTGTGTGGGTGCACGTGCGTCCTCCCTGCACACGCAGACACGGCTAGGCCTCTAATCCTGGGCCTCGCACTCACTGGAAGGCACAACACATCCCTCGGCTCCGCACCGTTGCCATGACAATAATTCACAGCTTCATAGCCCTGAAATAATCCCACAGCAGAGTTGTTAGGAGAACATCCCCAAACGGTCTGTGACGGCGAATCCCCCACGCCCCTTGGTAAGCTGGTGTCACTGCGCCCAGTCGGGGAGCCCCACCGGCCTGTCCCAGGGGATTTCTAGCCGCTGTCCCTTCCGCCCTGCCCACTAACTCCAGCCAGGGCCGTGTCCCCAGAGGCTGAGGCAAGGAGCAGACGCAGCCCCTGCTGCTCCCCAGCTCCCTGCCGCGCTAGCACTGGTCTCCGCAGCCCACGCGGGCGCCCAGGGTGCTGCCGGGCACCATTCACTTGCTGAATGGCCTGAACCGGGCTGGGTCCTGCAGGCCCCCAGCTACCCCCCCCCCCCGCCCATTTCTACTTGCAGAGTCAACTTCATCCAGCAGCCCCCAGGTTCTGCAGGGTCCATGCAGGATGCTGCTCTCAGCGAAGGATCCAGGGATGGCTCCCTTTGGTTTGCTGCCCCCTGAATCAGTGGCTTTGCACACACACTGGGAGGCCGTGGAGCAGAGGGGCCAGGTGCAAGGGGGGGCTGTGTGTCTGGGGGCTGCAGGGGGGGTTGGACCCAGCTCCTGTTTCGGGGGGGGGGGTCCTTTTCCAGGGCGCTGGCGCACGCTCCCCGAACACCAGGTGGGGGAGGTGGATGTTAGCAGCTAAACAGAGATTAACATACATGAAGGTGCAAGGGGCAGCCGGGCACGGCCCCGATGCAGCCACCTCTGGGGTTGGCCGCAGCCGCAGTTCTGTTCCGCCAGCAGCACGTCGGGGTGGAAGGAAGGAGAAGGATGCAGCCTCCAACTCAAAGCGCCACAGCTGCAGCAGGAATTCAGGCAGGGCACCAGACATGCTGTTCCTCCAGCTGGAAAGCCAGGCTAAGACACTGTATTCCCGGCCTCGGGCACCGGCTCAGGATGCTCAGGGTCAGGTGAGCTGCAGGAACTCCCGTCACCCAGCAAACAGGAAGGACGCCTGTGCCCGGCTCTCGAAGGGCTCCACAGGCCCCAGTTCCTTCTCACGCCCCACGCAAACCAGGCCTGAACACGGCCCTGAGGCCTGGTGCCATCTCGTCCCCTAGGGCCTGGCCCAGCACGGCATCTCCTCCCAAATAGCTCTCTGGCTGTGACGGTGCCGCAGCCCCAGGGAGATGGGGGTGGATGAGCCCAGCGCCTCCAGGTGAGGGGGAAAAGGAGCCGGGGACCCACGCTTGGCAGAAACCCAACTCTGGCCACAAGCAGTAAAGCGCCAGGAGGAGATATCGGTAACAGGCCAACCCCGCATCTCCCTTCTGCTGCAGGCAAGTCACCAGGGCGTCCCCCGGCCTGAGGTGCTGGCCTGCTCCAGGAGGGATCGGATTCTTTCAGGAAAGCCCAGGGAGCAGCAGATACACCCCCCAGCCAGCCCAGAGCATCGCTGCTGCGGCCAGAGTAAGCAAGCGGCAGCGTGTTGGAGCCGCTGAGCGAGCCTCCGCCGAGCAGGGAGCCCAGCAGAGCCATCCAGCCCCCGCTGGCCCCTAGAGCAGCCACTGGCAGACACAAGGGCCCTTCATGCACTGGGTTTATGGGGCACCTGTGGAGAGAACATCCGCGGCTTTTGTTGCCAAGCTGTGAGCTTGCTTTGTGCTCGCTGGATGCCAGCCGCTCAGCCACTTCCCCCAGGAACCCCCACCAGCACCCGCCTGACAAGCTGCCGCTGAGCTATTCCTATGCTGCTCCAGAGCCACCGGGAACAAACGGCGTCATTATACCCACAGGAAGCAGCAGGGAGGCACAGGGGCTGCAGCCATGACTCAGAGACCAGCTGGCTCGATCCACGCTGACTGCCGTAAAAACACCACCGCGAGATCGCCAGAGCCAGGCCCCTCGCCAGCCCAGGGTGCCCAGCGGCACAAGGCTGGCACTGCAGGGAGCCAGGAGAAAGGCAACCAAAGTGATCGGGGAGCTGCAGCGACCCTGGAGGAGGAAAGGCTAAAAGAGCTCGGCCATGGGGGTAGGGGGTACGTGCAAAGCAGCGATGAACAAGCTGGGGGACAGCAAGGGCTGGAACGACAGGAAATGGAGGAACACGGCCCCCAGGGAAAGCACTAGACCCTAGGACAGCCCAACAGGCTGTGCGGGGAACCCGGCTGCAGGCAGACGGAACTGGAGAGAGAGAATGCACCAGCCACGCTGGGCACGAGCCGGTGATGGCCACGGGACGGAGTGGCTGGAACGGGCGTCTCAGAGCAGGACAGCTGCTGAGACTGGCTCCTAACACACAATGGCTTCTGCACCACCGAGCACGGGCCCCATTTGCTCTTTGGCTTCTGTGTCATTTTGCCTGGGGGGAGCTCCTAGGAACATGCAGGGCCCGTGGAACTGGAGACAAGGTTCATTGTGGGGGCGAGGGCAGCGTGGGAGCAGACGAGTGGCCCAGGGGCGAGGGCAGCGTGGGAGCGGACGAGGGTCCCGGGGGCGAGGGCAGCGTGGGAGCGGACGAGGGAGCCGGGGGCGAGGGCAGCGTGGGAGCAGACGAGGGTCCCGGGGGCGAGGGCAGCGTGGGAGCGGACGAGGGAGCTGGGGGCAGCGTGGGAGCGGACGAGGGAGCCGGGGGCAGCGTGGGAGCGGACGAGGGAGCCGGGGGCACTGGCGCTGTGGGAGCGGACGAGGGTCCCGGGGGCGAGGGCAGCGTGGGAGCGGACGAGGGAGCTGGGGGCAGCGTGGGAGCGGACGAGGGAGCCGGGGGCAGCGTGGGAGCAGACGAGTGGCCCAGGGGCGAGGGCAGCGTGGGAGCGGACGAGGGAGCCGGGGGCGAGGGCAGCGTGGGAGCGGACAAGGGAGCCAGGGGCGAGGGCCGCGTGGGAGCGGACGAGGGAGCCGGGGGCCGCGTGGGCGCGGACGAGGGAGCAGCGTGGGAGCGGACAAGGGAGCCAGGGGCGAGGGCAGCGTGGGAGCGGACGAGGGAGCCGGGGGCAGCGTGGGAGCGGACGAGGGAGCCAGGGGCACCGGCGCTGTGGGAGCGGACGAGCAGCACCAGCCTAATCCCCATCTCAGTGTGAAAAGCAGACGAGGGCTCCGGGGGGTGAGGGGGAGGGGGGGGGCTGGCTCCCAGCCTGGGCCTGGGAACAGCCTGTGAGCCGCTTACACTCAGCACCATGGACAGGGGCCTTGGGGTCCGGGCGAGGGAGCAGCTGAGCCAGTCCTGGGGGCTCTGGGCCTTGTTCTCCAGAACAGAGGGTTCGGTTTGGGGGTGCGGGGAGGCCCGAGAGCCCCAGCCCATCTGCCTGTGGAAGGATGACGGCAGCGCCGGTCTCCTGCAGGCCACGTCGCCTCGGGGCGCCAGCCAGTCTGCAGCGGGGTCAGGGGAGAGGAACTGGAGTGGGGGGAGGCAACCCAGTGGGAGCCGGCGGGCCCCAGGGCCAGCACAAGGCACCGGCTCCTCGGGGTCACCGTGACCGTGTCTCCCAACCTCCCACCCATTCCCTTCAGCACCACGGCTTGGAAACAGCCCTGGGCCTGTGGGGGGGAACGGCCTGACTGCTGGCTGGCACCGCAGCACAGGACTAGCCTGCAATGGGTGAGGCGGGGTCCCCACCCACCCTGGCTCCTGCTTGGCACTGCCAGGGTCTGGGCAGTCAGGAGGGGGAGCCGGGGAGCAGAGACGGCTGCGCAGCCGAGGAGGCATCGCCACAGCGGGGCTCCAGGCAGCCAATGCTAAGCAGCGAAAGCCCTCACCTGCCAGCAGAGCTCAACCCAGGGCAGCCCAGAGCTGAGCGGATGCACAGCCCGACTCTGCCCCACTGGCTCGTCCCAGGGGCAGAGCTTTGTCCTGCTCAGCCAACAGAGACACTCCCCCAGGAGCTCCCCTGTGCGCTGCTTCCCCGGCTCAGCCCTGCCCTGCAGCACCGCCAGTCCCCCTGCCCATGCCCTGCTTTCTGGGTCACTCCTGGGCTCATTGGACCCTGGCACATGCAGCCAGATGCAGGCTGCCCCCAATACCTGAGCAGATCGCTCCCCCCACCCCAAACTCCTGGGATTGGAGCAGTTTCACCCTACGAACTACCAACCAGCAAGAGCCGCGCAACCCGAGAACGCCTTCGTCTGTGGTTACGGCCAGCACGGCTGACTCAGAGTCTGGCGCGTGGATTCTGATCTGCCCCTGCAGGGTGTTCCCCAGGCAGCGCGTCACCCACCGAGCAGCTGAGTATCGACTTCGGCTGCGTGAAAGTCAGAGCACAGGTGGGTGTTGCAACAGCACATCCTGGGGCAGTGCCAGCCCCTCTGCAGGGGCACACGGGGAGAGGAGACGTCCTGGTGCCATCCAGCGGTGCACTTAGCGCCAGGGCCAGACACGGGGGCCTGGGCAGGTAGATATCACAGGCTCCAGCTCTAGGGGTAACCACCCACCCCAGGGCTGCAGCTCAGAGCACGAACAGCGAGAGAGTGAATCACAGCAGAAACGGACTGGTGCCACTGGGCGTCCCTCCTGCCCACGTGCTGACTCCCTCTGGATACCACATGGCTCCCAGCTCGGTGCTGGGACACACGCGTTTGTGCTAGTCATGAACCTACAGAGCACCCTCCCCTGGGGCTCACAAACCCACTGCCTCCCTGACGGAGCCCCACAGCAGAGGTCGCGCCCGCAGCCCACGTCCTCAGGAATCTGAGCAAACTGCAGCTTCCCACCTACGTGGCTCAGGTCGGTCTGGGAGGATAGAGAGCTGCTGCAAAGCGCATTGGGTGCAACTCTGCAAACCGCCCTCGGGTCTGCCGGGCATGAGACTAGGGGGATTGTGTTCCATGCCCACATCACAGGCCGAGAGGCTGTGCCAGGCTGAGCAGACCAGCCCAGGCTCCCAGCTCCAACGGCGACCAGCAGCACCTGCTTCAGAGAAAGGTGCAAGAACCACCCAATGCCCAGCTCGGAGATAACGTGCCCGGCAGCAAGGAGTTAAGGCTGGTTCACGCCCTGAAGCAGCACAGCAAGTCTTACAGCTGGATTTCCAGGAAATGTGGCGCAGCCTCACTCCCGGACCCAGCAGGATTGCTCACCCTGACTAATAAAACACGGCAATGGGAAGGCAGCACTGCTGAGTAGTTAGAGCAGGGCACTGGACTCAGAACTGCAGGGGTCCGTTCCTGACTCTGCTACTGACCTGCTGCACGAATTTGTGCAAGTCACTTCCCTACTCTGTGCCTCAGTTTCCCCACCTATAAAATGAAGATAGTCCTGGCTCATGTGAGTGGGGAGGTGGGGGTGGGTTTGCAAGGCCCAGTCAGAGCGTGCAGCACTCTGAGGGCCTCTGCCGGACACACTCCCACCCCGTGCAGGCACAGGCTGCGAAGGAAGCCGCACTGGAGGTGACTTTTGTTTACCAGTTGTCTTTGGAGCATGTCTGAGCCTCCCTCTCTCCTCATTTGATTCAGGCACTGAGTGCTCACCTAGTGCTTTACCCGCACTGGGAGCACACACCCTCTGTGTGCCAGCACCCAGCTCCGCGGGGCCCAGGAGCGAGGGTGGGGTGGGAGATGGATGGGGACAGGGCTGGTGGAGGCAGGACTAAGTAACACAGTCACCCACCCATGCTCCATCCCTCTGGCTGGCGCTCCGAGATGGGCACGGCCAGGAGGCTAACTCGCCTGCCCAGCCATGGCAGGACCAGCCGGGCTGTGCAGTGGCCCCAGAGCCCAGATGTGCAGGACTCCCCTGCCTAGGGGGGCCCAGGAGAGGAGCAGGGTCTCTGCTCACCCACCGGAGGGGAAGGGCTTCACCAGGGTGCTACTAACAAAGTCATAAAATGTGGAACCGCGAATACTAAAAGGGGAAACCCCTCCTCAGCGTCACCACCTCCCGGAGCTCAGCGCCGGGTCGCTGCGGTTCATGCCAGCGGCACTGAGCTCAACCCCATCCCACGTGCCCCAGCCTCCAGGCGCAGCGGGCTCCAAAAGGTGCCAACCCCCCCAGCTGACTGCCACACAAACCCCAGCCCTGTAAGGGATCGAACACCCCTTGCACTGTGTAATGGCTTTGTGGCATAATCAAGAACAATCAAGCCAGCCTGGCCTCTCGCATGAGATCTGACGGGAAAGAACAGCGCTAAGCCAATTAAACCACGGCACAGCCAATGGACAGCCATGGGATTGCCTGTTCTCCCCGTGAACACCTTCCACGACAAACCCTCCAGCCGCCGCCCTGCCTCCCCCACATACACGTCCTGCCACCCAGCCAGCCAGGGCTGAGAGCTGCAGGGTGACCTTTAGCTGAACACCAGCGGGAAACCTTGGGACGTCGCCGTCATGGCGGAGAGGAGCGAATGGAGCGTGACCTTTCAGGCTTCGTGCAGCCACCGTGCTAGGGAGTTCGGTCTCTCGTCCCACCCGCTGGGCTCAGCTGCATTTTAAGTCTCACTCAGTTTAGTGCCCAACCCAGATCTGTTTGCGGCACACGCCTGAGTTGGAAAACAGCTGGGACGAAGGACATCCAGCCAGCCAACTGTTTGGATGGCAAAGCTGCTAGGAGGTTGGACACTGAGCAAGGCTGTCAGCGGAGCCACAGGTGAGCTGGTCTCACCCCCGGAGACCTCTGTGCAACATCCAGCAAGAAACCCCAGTGCCGGCAGCCCACTGCTCAGAAGCAGCCCCACAGTAAATGAACAGGGGGCACAGGGAGAGCCCCTCCGGACTCGACAAGCAGGCCCAGGCCAGGAGGGGACCGAGCAATCCCCTAGGGCTGCAGGACAGATGGGGCAGGTAACACAGTGCCCTGGGCACAGTGCAGCCCCACTCTGCACTGGGCGCTGCTGCAATACAAACAGCGGAGCAGGGTCGCCAGGACCTGTATCTGTAACCTGCCTGCCAAACTCGGGCATCTCCAGTGCCCAGCAGCGGCAGAGAGGGCTGGCTGCTGCAGGAGACTGTGGAACTGATACATGAAATTGTTTTTAATTGTTCACTTTATTAATGTAACTTCTGTTCACCATTCACTACACTTGCCTACACTGTAACTTCTGGTCACTGTTTGCCATATTGTAATTCAAACCCCATTTTAAAACGCTCATTCCATCTTGTAAAAGCTTCCTCCAACCTTCATTTTTGCAAACTCTGCTGTAATCTTATTAGTTTAGTTTAGATGTGTGACTGAGGTATGTATGGGTGATGGAATCAACCTCCAGCCCCAGCCTGGCCTGATGCAATAGAGTTCAAACCCCACCGGCTGAAGATGCAGACAAGAGCCCTAACAAAGTGAGAAGAGTCCACCCTAAAAAGAAAAGGTGCAATAGAAGAAAGATCAAAGCCAGGTCTCAGGCTGAAAGTCACACCTGCAATTGACGGGTGATCAATCACCAAACCCAGAGGCAGCGGGACACAGCAAGACCTAGAGACTCTGGATTCAAACTAAAGCCTACAAAAAGGATGGGTGAGATGGGAGACTTTGGAGGGTAACATTCTGCTGCCAACATGGAAGGGCATCGGTGCAGGCCCAACAGAGACCCAGGCCCAGCTCGTCCTTGTGCCCGG
Organism: Mauremys reevesii; assembly: GCF_016161935.1. Classification (NCBI taxonomy): domain Eukaryota; kingdom Metazoa; phylum Chordata; order Testudines; family Geoemydidae; genus Mauremys; species Mauremys reevesii. Next base: position 42,505,914 of record NC_052637.1, on the reverse strand, counting down.
CTTTCCTGGCCAGTTAGCCGCCACAAGCTATGAACCCAAGCTGCAAAATCAAGCCACGAACTCAAGCTATGTCCAGGACTGGTAACTATGCAGCAGCTGCAGAACATCTGATGGAGATAGATAGATAGATAGATAGATAGATAGATAGATAGATAGATAGATAGATAGATAGATATGTGTGTGTGTGTGTGTGTATTAGGTATAATGTGTGTGTATAAGGATTAAGATATTAGTTGTTGGTCATAAATCAAATTGTTATCATAATAAATGTGGCATCTTTGTCTTGCCCCCTGAAAAGATCCTGTGTAGTTTTGTCTGTACAAGATGCACCGTCTTTACAACACAACTTAAAAGCCAGGAGCTGACTGCTGCCATCCCTGGGCAAAGTTTTACATTTTTTTCTTGCAAGAACTGGGGTCTTAACCCCCGTCCCTGGCCGAACTGCAATCCAGGTAATTCCAGTCTGCCTCCCTGCGCTGCTATTCTCATGCTGCAGTGCGCTGTGGTGACTGCTGGCAAGTCCAGCCGCGTTTCACACCAGAGCTAGCTGCATTTCAGTAGTGGGCAAGGCAGTCACTGGCTATAGACTCGGGATGAGAGGCTCTGTACAAACACACCGTGCGATTTGCAAAGGCAGCTGTCGCAGATCCACAGGATCAGAGCTACAGCCCCAACATGGAACAGTCTCTTGGGGGACCCTCAACGGGTCTCACTCTTCCTTCAGGGCAGGCCACGCAGCCTCCCTGCCTCTGGAGACTGACCCTCGGGTGCTCTGTTCAGTGAGCCCAGCGGAGACAGAGCCCTGCTCAAGGCTTGCCCACTCTGCAGGGAGGAATGCAGCTCACCGCGTATTCCCAGCCTTTTCTGAACAGCTGGGTGTATTCATCGCCGGGCACACAGCCCAGGAAGTCCTGAGGTTTGCACAGAACTGATGGGCAAAGCCTAGACCGTCCTGGCCATTCCAGAGCAATGCACTAGCCAAGCTGCAGGGACCTCCATTTGCAGGCTCTGTCTTTCTGACTTCCTTCCTTGTCAGTTCCCAGGTAACAGCCCCCAGCCTCCTCCCTCCCTCCTCCTCCTGTCCCCCCATCTCCCATCTCTCATTCCTTTGTTCTCAAGCTGGGGCCTGCTGAGCAGCAGGGAAATCCCCCTCCCTCTGGGTGGTTGGTTGCTAGGTGGCAATATTCTGGGAACTGGGCCTTCCCATTGTCTTCTTGGATTGTTTTTTTTTGTTTTTGTTTTTAGACTGCCCTGAGAGCAAACTGAATCCTTTCCCCCCAGGGGGAAGCCATACAAACTATAGGGGAAACTGAGGCACGCACAAGCATCATCAAAAATATTACAGAAAATGCCCACTTGGTCCCAACACCGAGATGTATTAGGAGCACGACTCCCACTGTGAGGCAATGAGATCTGTGCCTCTGATGCACTTAGGAGCCTCTGAAAATCCCACCCTTACGTTTTACAGTCTAGCCAGCAAAACTCTTAGCACCAACCCCCTCCTGCTGAGAGCACTTCCTCTGAACACCCACATCAGCACTCACGGCAGAGCAAGACAGCGTCCAGGGATCTGCTGGCACCACAGCCCCCCGGCTTTGATCCCATCCCCTGCCCCAGGCAGAAAACAGCCGTGCACACAGCGCGGATCCAGAAGCAGGATGTGACCCCAGCCCCACCCAGTGCTCGCACTCTTGGCCTGGGAGAGTCACTTGCCCCTGCTTCCCCCCCGGGCACAGAGCAGGGAAGGGGCAGGGCACCCGGTGAGCTGTTTGCCTGGGACGAGACGGGCGTTCTGCTGTGCCAGCGCCGGGCGCTAGCCGGGCTCTGGGTGCCACTCCTCTGCCTGTCCTGTCTCTCTGCTCTCCAGTGCCTGGAGGCTTCCGGGGGCCATGCCAGGGCACAGACAGCCGGCGCCAGCGTCACTTCCAGCCAACAGTGCAGCCCTCCCCCCGGCGGCTCCTCCAGCACCGACACTTTAATCCCAAGGGAGATTAAGGGCCCAGAGCTGTGGGCAGCTTCCAGGAAAGCAATTTTACACCTCGCAGGGCACGAGTGCCGCTCGCTCGCCCAGATGCAGCCAGCCAGCAAGGCGGCTGGCCCTGGCCCTGAGAACACACGTGGGAAGGGATCCCTCGCCTTCTACGGGGCTGCTCAGCACAGTCCCAAGGGGCATTAGAGACACGCATTAGCGAGCGTGCCCTGGGCCCCACAGAATGCAGGCACTGGTATTACTGCCAATTAACAAATGGGGAAACTGAGGCACAGGGTGATTCAGAAACACAGCCAGGAATAGAATCTAAAGAACCTGGTGTGACGGAGCAGGAAGCGGGGCGGATTTGACCTGGGAATGTTGCAGGGGAGTTACACTGGGGATGGGGGACTTCCCTTGAAGGAAGCTACCGGAGCTGTAACCTGAGCCAGGAGGGGGGTTGGGATAAGTGACACCTTCTGCTTGGGAGACTGAACAAAGGAGAGGAGGAGCAGGGGGGAGGGGGGAGAGAGCTGCTGGAGGAAGTTTTTGTTTTTCAGTCTTGGGCTGGGGGGGTGCAATGCAGGGAACCCCAAGCTGGGGTCTAAGCTCCCTGAACCCCCCAGAAGGACTTGCTTGAGGGGTTCTGGTTGTACCTACACACTCTGCTTGGGACTGCGTTCCTGTCGTCTAATAAACCTTCGGTTTTACTGGCTGGCTGAGAGTCACGGTGACGAGTGCAGGGCCTTGACTTCCCCACACTCTGTGACACCTGGCTCCCTGGCTCTCCCGGGCCGCTCCCCTGCATGGGGTGAGGATACCGGACGGGGTGTCTGGAGAGAAAACCAATGAGTGTTCCCCTACGGTTCCCAAGTTTGCTGTGGGGCCCAGATGCCATGGTGAGGGGCACCGGATACACCCCACCTCAAAGGTCATCTTCCAAGCCGTGTTTCCCAGCTGCTCCTGTCCCCTCACACCTGCACTCCTGTCCCAGCCATGCTGGTGTGTGTTTTTCTGTCCAGGGAGGCTCTGAGAAGACTCTGGTTTCAAGCCGGCAGCTCCGCTGGGCCGGGAGGGGGTTATTAGGAGTTAATTGTGCCTCTGGGGTGAAGTGACTCATGAAGCTGCGTTCGCCACAGAGTGCTCCCCCTCCCCCCAGAACCCACGCACCTCCGAGGCCTGGCAGCCCTGCTGCCACATATACCGGGTCTTTTCCTTTGATGGGGCCCGCGACTGACAAGGAGCTAGTCCAGCTGAGCCACAGGCCAACCCATTCCCCTCACAGCACAGGGCCTCCACTCCACCAGGCCCCGTTCGCCTCCACACCCACCCTGCTCCCCTTGGTTTGTGTCCCCCAGGAGATATGTGTCGGGGGGGCAGAGGGAGGGCAGAAGCCCCAGGGATTGCTGATGGATTTAACTACTGTCTCCGCTGGGATTCACTCCTGTCCCCATTGGGCAGGCATCCACACACAGAACTCACCCTCACAATCTGTTCGGGTTGCCCCCCTGGCCGGACACTTGGCAGAGAACAAAACTCCTCCCTACCTGGGGGAGAGGGGGCAGGTGGTGACTCGCTTTGCCACTGTCTGGGCTGTACTGAGGCCATCAAGGGTTCCCAGCGCGAAATTCACACGGGAAATTAACCACGTTACAGAAAACCTTGGGCCATTTGCACGCAGAGGGTCTGAAGAGCCCTGCTTCGGGGGCCCATGCCCCACGCCACCCCATCAGGAACATGAGCCATTCCTGCAGTAGCAGGCCTGGTCCTGGGACAGTGACATGGACTTCGACCCAGGCAGCCAGGACAGGGCCTCAGCATCCAGCGGGGCTGATCAGATGATATTCCTCCATTTCCATGGTGCAGACTAAACTGCTGGGGCACTTAGGTGCAAGCGGGTGTGAGCGCTCTCTGAATACTCAAAGGTGTCCCAGCCGTCAGGGCTTCTGCCAAGGATTCCTGCAGCCCAGCCACCACCTCTGCTCCTGCTCCAGAGAGAATGTAAATCCCGGGCCTTCCCCACACTCCAACCAACTGCATTCCTATTCCTGACCCAGCTCAGGGCTTGGAATCCAGATCCCCAGCGGGGTTGGGCCCAGCTGCGAATCCCGCCCTGGGAAAAGAGAAATGCACATGGGGAGGATAGCATGCGTCAAAAGAGCCCTGAATCCTGGGACGGGGAGTGTTGGGGGGGTCTGGTCTCTTTGTCTGTGTGTGTACCACACCCAGCGCAAATGGGGGCCTGATGGGGATCAGAGCCCTGAGCTAATTGCTTATTAATAATGATAATTTTATTCCTGTCTTTGCCACTCTGTCGGCCAGTCCTGTCTCCTCTTGGGCCTTGCTAACCCTCTCAGTAAGATGGGGGCGGTGCCAGCCTCCCCAGGGGTGTGAGGCTTAGCTAATGAAGATGGAACACGCTGCTCCGGTTCGGTGCTTTGAGATCGCTTAGTGAAGGGTGTTCTGTAACAGGGCAGGGGATTCTTCTCTGGATCTGGGGGCTGGCTCGAAGGGGCAATTTTAAGACGTAGCCTTTAGTTTTGTGGCCACAAGAAGCCCTCATTTAAATGTGTGCCTGACTGCAGCCAGCAAATGCCGCCATTCTGCTACTTGGTGCCTGCTGATTGGATGTTGCATGAAATTGGAGGCCGGGCTGAGGCCCCTTTAAAAATGTTGCTCCACATTTGTAGGTAAATTGAAATCAGAATAGTTGAAAATCCATTTCCTTTGTTATTGACCTGCCAAGATCTGAGTTCAGGGCTGGGCGTTTCCCTTGCTAACGTGGGTGACATTGCCCTGCTTTCAGAAGGAGCCCTGCCCCGACGTGTGTTAGGGGGCTGTGCCAAGGGGAATGGGCAGCCCTGGGCTTGGGGTTTGGCAGATCGAAAGCTTTTCCCCTCCATCTTTGCTTGGAGATTCGCTCTGGTACGTGGGGCTGGGAGGCTGGGGTGAGTGCAGGTCACCCTCTCCCTGCTGCTCCATTCTTGTAGGCAAGCCATGGGGCATTGTGGTACGCAAGGACCCCCGGCTGGCCGCGCTCCAGGGAGCAGAGTTCTAGCCTGTGCCAGTATCAGAGAATGGACAAGCAGAGGCAATAGGCATTACATAAGAACGGCCACACTGGATCAATGGTCCATCAAACCCAGTATCCTGTCTCTGACAGTGGCCAGTGCCAGGTGCTTCAGAGGGAGTGAACAGAACAGGGCAGTTGAGTGGCCCATCCAGTGTCTGCCAGTCAGAGGTTTAGGGACACCCAGAGCATGGGGTTGTGTCCCTGCCTGTCCCAGCTAATAGCCATTGATGGACCTGGCCTCTCCAGGAATGGACCTAATTCTTATCCAATGCCCTGGCATTACCGTGTCCCATTGATAGTCGTTCCTGCTATGGCTCTTGTGCCCGGTCCGAGGAGCTAGGAGTGGCCCCACTTAGCAGCCTTCATTTGGAAGGGCTGCATCACCCTGGCCTGCACCCTTTAATTCGGGGTATCGGGGAGAGGGGGTGTCAGTTCCCATTGACTTCGGCTGGGGCCAGGCCTGTAACAGATTTTCTGTTTGCTACTTGATTTGCCTCTGCACGGGCCCTGCTTGTCTCTGTCGCTCGGCTTCAGAGCCCAGGCTGCTGGTTTCGTAACTGCATTGATCACGGCTGATAAAAATAGGCTGCTCCTCTCCACGCTGCTTCGCCCTGTATGTTACATAAAAGCTCCCCTGGCAGGTCTGCTCCTTGCCTCTGCCATCAGAATGTGCAGCTCCCTTCGTCTGGCGCAGGGAGGTGTAACGCCCTGGTGTGCAGGAGAAAGGTTCGGACCCATTGTGGGTCAGCTGTCGGCCGAGCCCTGCAGCTCCATGGGCAGCCCTGCCTGAGGGGCGGACGGCGTCAGATACTGCTCTGGGTTTTGCTTTATTGATGCGTGTCTGCGGCTCCCACTGGAGTCTGTGTGGGCTGCTTACAGATACCTGAGGATGCAGATTGGCTTAGAGAGTCTGGGGGGGGTGTCGGTGGGGGCCTGCCGGCCCGGGCAACATGCTTCCTCTCTTGCCACCTACCCTGCTTCAGCGAATCGCTCTCTGGCCTTCCTGCCGTGCCTGTCACAGCAGTATCCAGGTGATCCCCTGGAGCAAACCAGCCTCAGCTCTGAGGTCCAGTGCACCTTGCAGAGGGAGCTAAAGGTGCCATTTGAAAAGGACTTTTGCTTTCTGTGGACTGTCGCCTGCGGGGTCCTGGCCTCAGGAAATCGCTACCTCCACAGCTGACAAGGTGTGACGAAGTGGGGCTGTTCTTAATGTTTCCCCTGAATACTGGGGGGGGGGCAGTTTCTGGCCGACCCTCTGTCTCCGTGGCAACTAATGGCCGGGGCCCTTCCCCCCTGCAAGGGGGTGCTAAAAAAAGGAAAAAAAAAGAGGTCAGTGACCTCCTGGGCCAAGAAAGGAAAGAGAGGAGAGGGGGGAGGGGGGTTTTGGGTTTCACAGGGGGGGGAAGGGGGGAAATCCCAACAGGGCTTGGGATAGCTCAGTGGTTTGAGCATTGGCCTGCTAAACCCAGGGTTATGAGTTCAGTCCTTGAGGGGGCCATTTAGGGATCTGGGGCAAAAATCTGTGTGGGGATTAGTCCTGGGGATTAGTCCTGCTTTGAGCAGGGGGTTGGACTAGACAAGGTCCATTCTAACCCTGATATTCTCCAAGTCTTTCTTGCACTGCTCTCTAGCTTGTCACAGCCTGGGTGTCTGAGGGGGCAGACACATGAGCACCAGGCTGCCCTGGCAAGGAATTAATTCCTGACCCTTCACAAGAGTCACCACTGTTTAAAAACCACCGACATGCCAGAAAGAACCTGGCAAGCCTTCCAAATGCTCCTTCCCCACAGGACAAAGGCCGCTGCATGTGTGCTATCTTGGGCCTAAAGACACAAGCACAATGGAGCAGAAACACACACATGCAAACACCACAACTGTGTGCAAAATAGGTTCTCATTCAGCTAGACACAGACCAGCTCTTTTGTACGAGCAATCCAAGTAACTGTGTGTACATGCACATTTCTGCATGCGCAAATCTCAATGTCTGGCCCCAAATATTTGACTGTAAGTTTCACCACATCACCTGCTTATATTTAAAGATAAAAATAACTTCTGGGCTCAAGGAGGGTTCTTATCTATACCGCCCCAATGCAGGATCTCTCCGTGTTCGTGTCTCAGGGGCCAGGCCTGTACGCACATGGCACTTGGAACGCTCACTGGTTTCAAAGGGGAGTTGCAGGCACAGAACCAGGTCCTTTCTCTACCAATAAAACCTGTTTCAGAGGTTGGCACTTGGTTCACATTTGGGGGGAAGGGGAGGCAGGGGGAGGCATTCAGTCGATCAGTTACAAAATAAATAAGGGAAAGAACCCAGCATTTGGTTCAGATTCACAAAGTCTGCTACAGACAAAACTTCATGGAACTGACCAGAGTCTCACGCTAACTGGATTTTACAAAGCCCACGTTGCAGGCAGATCTCTCGCCCAGCATCTGCCTGCTCTGGGTTCCACGCAGCTGGCTCAACAAAGCACCAGCCAGAAAGTCTTGCAAGGGACGTTCTCCCACCTCCCTTCATTAGTACCCACGTGGATCGGGCCTGGTTCTGCTCAGCCGTTTGTGAGAAATGCTGCAGAAAAGTCCATTTGCCTGCCTTAGAAATTCTCTTCAGGTCTGTAGTTAAACCACCCCCTTCCCAAGGTGGCTGCTGCCCCTCAGCTGTGATGAGAGAGAAACTGGTTGTGGGAAGAAAGGAACAAGGCAAAAGGCAGGACTGGGCCACAACCAGACTCAACCCCCTTTCCCTGCCAGCGAGGGTACGACTTGCAGGGATCTCTGTCCCCTCCCCAGCACGCACTGGCTGCAGGATTTAAAACCACCTGCACCGACCAGGGGGAGCACGGAGCTCCGGTTTGTACCTTGAACAGAACTGGATTCCCTGCCTCCCCCGACATGACGACTGAACAGTGTGTGGCTAACACCCCAGCACCCCTAGCGTCACCCTCTTGGCCAGCTGTCTGTCTGCATAGGGGGCCACCACCATCCCAGGCCCTGATCAGCACCTGGCAGCGTGTGGCCCAGAGGGCTCAGTCCCCTCTCTGGGGAGCTGCAGGTGATCATCCTGTGCAGGGGAAGATGTCAGCCTGAAGCAACCCCAGGGGACAATGCACAGGGGGCGGATCAGTATCACGCATGGTTCAGGATCAGCACCACCTGCCCACGGGTCGGGGCGCTCTGGGCTGCGTGCTGGCAGTTCTGGGGCAGCAGTGACACCGTCGGAAGCTTTTAAGCGGATTATTTCTTAAAAAATCAAATAAAGTCAGCACAAGGAACAGCAAAGAGCCACTGCTCCCTGGGCGGAACCACCAGCTGCTCCAGTGCCCCAAGCCACCTCCTCCCTTCGCTTCCCGGGTGAGCGGATTGACGTGCCGCACGCTGGGCTCCCGCCGGCGATGCCCACCACCCGTTACAGGCACTGGGGGGCTCACTTCCCCGTGCACATCAAGAGTTTAGCCCCATGCGATGTACAAATCCTGCGCTGGGCTCTGAGATGGCTTTGATAGCTCCACTGATCGCAGATGCTATTATCCGGTAACTGCCGTCCGACAGCCAAGCAGCACCGCCCCACAGCACTTCCCTGAGGCTAGCGCACCCAGGGGGGTTATTTTCCAGCAGTCAGAAGTACTGGGTAAGCACCAGGCTCCCCTCTCCTCACTGTGCCTCCCTCCCCCGCCCCACCTCTCCGTAAAGCACCCTACGTCTGGGGCTCTGTGCTTGAGCCGTGAGCACACAGCAATGCATCTAGCAGGCAGATCCCTGCCGCAGTGAACTCCCACAGCGTATACGCTGCAATCAGAGGCCCTGCCCAACCATCCTTGCTCCAGAGCAGGATCCCTGCAGCCAGGGACTGTGTCTGACACTCAGACTTTCACCACCTGTTCTGAACCCTAATTATAAACTCACCAAGAACACATTCGCAGGGACATGGACGCGGCATGGGAGGAGAGGGTGCTGAGCACACAGCCAGGAGAGACAGGTCAGGGAACAAGGGAGACGATTACCCAGTCCGATAATCTCCTGACACACAATGCGAGTGGCTCGACACGACAGCCCAGCTGCACACGCTGCTGCAAGGCAGACAGGGGGGTCTGCAAACTCCGTCCAGAACCCAACGGACTGGGAACAGCAGACTCAGCGTAAAGGACAACAACATCACCCTTCCCTAAACCTGCACCCGAGGAGCCCCCAGTCCGTTACGAACACCACTGGAGTCAGCCTCTCCAACGGCCACCCATCTCGCCTCTCCTGCCCTGGCACAGCCCGAACATAAACCATCCCTGCCGCCCGCAGGGCCTTCTGGCACATCATGTTCCATGAACCGGGGGCAGGGGGAACAGGATTCCATGACTCAGAACTGAGCTCTCAGAATCCTGAGAGCTCGGAGCCCTTCGCAACCTCACGGATTCATTTCCCTTCATTTGCTTTGATGGGGATTTGTATTGCCATCCCAAATGCAATCACCCATGCCAAGGTGGAGAGAGGGGGGAGCGGCCAACCGGAGAGAGGAGGGGAACAAACCCCACACACAATGTGGAGCGTCACCAATCGCCACTCTAATCCGGAAGCCCAACCGCCACGGGAAAGCAGCCTGCTGCACTGCAGTGCTCCAAGAGCACCGTTCCCAGGGCTGTCCCAGCACCCAGCTACCGCACCCGGCTGCTGGCTGAATGGAACGCTAGCATACAAAACAGCCAGCCTTTGCCACAGCCCTGCCTGATGCTGGGGAGGGGAGATGCCGTACCACCTACAGCCACCTCCCCCGTGATCTCCAGCTCTCTTGATGCGCGTGGGGGGGGCACAATAAGCCATTTTACGGCCCCCCCGGTGAATTCCAGCTCTCTTGATGCAGGGGAGGGGGGTACAACGAGCCATCTTACAGGCCCCCCCCCCCCCGTCGTTCCCACCCCAGTCTCCAGTTCTCTGGGCAGACCTGATCCTGTTGTACTGGCTGAAGCTCACTTGTGAAGTCTAAACCTCTTTCTACTTCACAAACTCTCACCGCGTGGCTCGTTCTGGGTTAGCAGATACTGCGCGTTGCCAGCAGGTCTGCCCAGCATAGCTGGCTACGTGGATGGATGAGGCCCCACAAGAAGCTATGGGAGAAGGCACCAACTAACCGCCCAGCAGGGCAACCAGAATGCAAACTGCACACCCCATAGCTCCCCTCGGTATTTCAGAGGCTCCATTTCCCTGCCCTGACACAGACACTCACTGCCTTGCTCCCGCTCTGGGGTTTGTAGGGCTGCGACTGGTGAAAGGTGGCTTGTCTGCTGCTTGGCTTTTCACACGTTACAGGAGTGTCACATTTCTCTCTCTCACAGCTCCGTTAACGTTAACCTTGCAGGGTCCCCAAGCAGCTTCCACCCGGGGTAACTGCCTTTTCTGCATTCCCCCCTGCTGCCTCAGTCCCAGTCACTGCTTTTGCTTCCTGGCCTGAAAGCTTCCACAGCATTGCAAGTACAGTTGTTAAACTGCTGCCATGCTCTGCTCCAGAGGGGGCTGCATTTCAGTGGTGGGTAAAACATACCGTGTGCATAGCCGGCGTATCAATGTAAGCATGCACGCCACCTTGGGGTCCCATGGGATAAAAAGTGCTCTAAACAACACTGTCACAATCCCGCTCTGCCGGTCATGGTTCTAGCAGGGCTTACGGTCACAGGGCTCCGTCCACCTCCTTGCACACATGCCAGGCCGACTCATGCCGGGAGCAGAGCCCCAGGACCAGCACTGGTGCAATAAATGCTGTGCACGGCCTGCAGAGGGCGCACTCTCGTGTGTCCTATTAAAATCAGGTGGTGTTTCTGCTGGAGTCTTTTTCGAAGGAGGGGCTGGTCCAGTTTCCACCTTCCCCTGAGAAAGCAGCAGCTTTATAGACAGAGTCCAGGGAACAGTCCCTGAGCTCCCCACCCACCTGCACACACTCAGCCTGTGACAATGTAAAGACAGAAAATAAACCTCTCTCCCATGGCATTAATAGAGTCAGTCATCTAGTCTAACCTGCTGAGAAACCCAGGCCAGACACCCTCACCCGGTCATTCCTGCTTCCAGCCCGGCACGTCTGCTTGGCCACAGCACACCTTTGGGAAGATATTCAGTTCTGGATTTAAAAAGACGGCCAGTGCTGAAAACTCCCCCATCTCCTTTGGTAAATGGGTCCCGGGGGCCAGTCCCCGTCACTGCTCGATGCTGTACCTCGTGTCTAGTCTGAAAGTGCCGCCTTCCTCTGGCAGCCCTCAGAATTCACCCCTCGCTACAGAGACACTGTCGTCAGGACTGGAGACCACACAGGCCCTGCTGCAAAATGCACACCGAAGGCAAAAGGGGCATCAAACCACAGCAGCTTCCAGAACCTGCCGCGCGGCCTCCCAGAGCCATTTCAAGCCACCCCAGGTCTAATCGATGTTTTATTTCACCTTCCCTCTCGCTCACTGAGAACACAGGGCAGCAGCCAAATGTGGCTATTTATGGCGCTTCAAGGTAGGGCAGATGTCAGGCTTTAAGCTGCTTTACTCAACCAAGTCTCATAGGCAGCTATGGGGCCAGCACCGAGAGCCCCACTGCTCCTGGCAGACTGAAGGCTGCTGGCTTCTTCCACACGGGGATGTTTGCACCGGCCTGGAGAAGGCAACCGAGACCGACAACTCAGCCCAAGCAGCTGCACCAGCAAATCACACAGGCTGTCGCTGGGGACTCAGCCTGCCTGGGAGGGCCGGACACCTAGAACAAGCAGAACAGAGGTCCTGGCTGAGGGAGTGCATCACCCAGCCCCAGACCCTCCTGGGCCTGACCCAACAGAACCATTACCGGGCATGGGGCGACTGGGCAGGGCCTCGTGGCTAGGGGAGGGGACCCCTGCTATCCCCCGCTCCTCGGGGCTCAGCCGAGCTTCTCAGCTTGGGCACAAGGCCTGGGACCAAGAGAACAAGCCGTCTCCAGAAGCCGGGAACTCCTGAATCCCAGCGCCAACCCTGACCTCGGTGGGGAGAGAGTTATGGGCTAGTCGGAGGTTAGGGCTTGGCCAGCACCAAGAAGCACTGCCAGGCTGAGGGGCAACCCCCAGGGCTGGGAACCCAGCCCCTCAGGGGGAAGGGAGCTCTTGCCGAGAGGGCTGGGAGCCAACACCTGCTCCAGAGACGTTTGCCCCCAGCCCTGCCCTGCCTAGCTCACAAACAGAAGGGGGGGGAGATCATTCTGGGCATCCTGTTTTCTCCCCATCTCCCCAAAATAGGCTACACCCTCAGGACCAGCCCATGGGAGTGAGGGCCCCTTGTTCCTGCTTTGATCCCATGGCCAGGCTGGGGGGCGGGAGGGATTCTGACCCTGCTCAGTGGTGGCAGATGGCAATACCCCCCCTTTCCCCATGGAGGTCACTGCAGTCTCCATGGAGCTACCAAAACGAGAGCGCAGGATCAGGGCCCAAGGGTGGGTCACATGAGTGCTGGGGGAGTTGGGGGGGATGGGGGATGGGAGGGGTGTGAGAATGACAGTACAGCCCTGCCCCCCATCAGGTAGAAAATAGGGAGGGGGATCGTCACCCCGATAAGCTGCCCTCTTCCCTGGATGGGGGAGTTGGCTTGAGGTTCCTTTCACCTCAAACAAAGAACTCCCCCAGCCCCACCCCCTGTATCTCACCCCACTGCCAAACCTCAGGCCTGGCACAGCCAGGGGCCACGTGCCCCGCGGACACGCACAAGGACGTTTTAGGCTGGGATCTGCAGAGGAGCCTAGTCACCCAACTTCCCCAGAAATCCAGTAAGATCCAGGCACCGAACACCCAGGGGGCCTTTGGTAAGTCACAGCCTTCAATCTGCTTGGTAAGACAAACGAGGAGAGGGATAGCTCAGTGGTTTGAGCATTGACCTGCTAAACCCAGGGTTGTGAGTTCAATCCTTGAGGGGGCCACTTAGGGATCTGGGGCAAAAATTGGTCCTGCTAGTGAAGGCAGGGGGCTGGACTCGATGACCTTTCGAGGTCCCTTCCAGTTCTAGGAGATTGGTATATCTCCAATTATTACCTATGGCGCGGAGTCTGCCACAAAGTCTTTGTACATCCACTGGGTTTTGGGGGAGAATGACCGGGTCTGGCTAGTGGGTTAGACAAGCGAGAATTAAGGAGGTGCTGGAGGCATTTCATAACGTCTGCTGGGAATCCAAGAGGAATGTGAGCTGATATCTGAGCGCTGATCCTGCACTGGGACATCCCAAAGGATGGAATAAATGCAGGCAGCGGTGGGGAGAGGGGGAGTTCATGGATCCAGAGTCCACAGTACAGGAGAGCCCAATGAAGAGAAGTATTCTGATGTATATCTGCACTCAAGGGGTTAGCGACACACGAGCTGCATAACTCACCTACAGCACAGAGCTGGGGAGCCAAAGAGAAGTGATTAGTTCAGGGAGGAGTGGAGCAGTAATACAGCCACGCAGGCTAAACCAAGGGGCCAGCACCCGCTGTGGACTGGCAGGTCCCTCACTGTCACTTTCACACCCCAACGCCCCGTCACCCCAAAATCACCCACCGGTGCCTCCCCCATTTGTGATGCAGTAAACAAACGACAGCACTGCAAATGACCTGCATTTCATTCCGAGACATCCCACTGGGGCCGCCTGGCGACCTGCTCCCACCAGCAACCTCTTCGCTGCTTTTAAAGTTGGACAGTCACATGTCTCAACAGGCTTCCTCCCCACAGTGTCTGTGGGCCATGTGAATGATGCCAGCATCCCCTGAAGTGAAAGCAACACCATCAACTTCAAACCTGGTTGGGGTTGGGGTTGGGTTTTTTTAAAGGACCCAAAAGCACCTTCAGGCTGCACCCAGCCCCTCCCCCCTGCCAATTTTTGTGAGTTTACAATGACCTTCTCTTACTTTAAACCTGTCCAGGCTCCAGCCCCAATGGAAAACCCAAGAAACTGACAAGCTGGGGAAACTGCATAGTGGCCTGACCCAAAGTGGTATCAAATGCACGATGCAAACAAACTGAGGGAACAGAGAACACTATTTCCCCCCTTTAATTTCTTGCACTGACGGTAATTGTAGGAGTCATTTGTAACAAACCAAAAGGTTCAGATGCAAGGGTGCGATCAGTCGCTACGGTGAGAAGCGCAGTATAAATCCCTAAAATAGATAGATTTTTAAATGACTTCATCCATTTAATCTCATTTGACGAGATTAGGGTCTCAAATTGGGTGTTTGGTATCACCAGCGATAAAACATTTTCAGTACAAATAAAGGGTTTGCTTCGGAGCATAAATCAAACTCAACAAGTCTCCTGCAGAATAAACATGCTTTTGTTTTTTAAAATCACACTCTGGAACTAGGTTATGCACAGTTACTAGCAAAACTTTGTGCTAGATGCACAGAAATCTTATTTGCCAAAGGAGGATGGGGAAAAAGGATCCCATTTTTAACAGGCAGAATCTGGAGCAAGGCCATTCAATCTATTGCGTGCGGTGCCTAGCAATGGAAGCTGCTAGTTCCATCTATGTAAATTTAGCCCTTTACCAATAAAATGGTTTTGCAGATGCAAATGGATGATCTCTTTACACAAAGCCTGATGGGAACCCAACCTCAGAAGCAGTTGGTTTGGTTGTGTACTTAAACCAAACCGACACATGGGCTTTTTAGCTCACTGTTTTGGTAAACATCATAATAGCTGCATGTATATAGAGCTTGGTGTGCTCAAAGCTCTGTGATTCATTACTAGATCACCCTTGATTTTACAAGTAGCAAAATCGATCTCTGCCTTCTGCAGTGCTGGGCATGTATGTAAAGGTTTTTGAGTAACCGCTGCATGTGGAATTCAACACATCTGGCTGCATGTGAGGTTTCTGCCAGGCCACCCTCACCCTATCATCATCAACAACTGCCAGAGGAGTGAAACACAGAATGACAGGGGGTAGATTTGCACAAACCAGCCCCAGACACAAGAACACAGCGACTGCTCTGCTGTCGGGTTTGCCGTGTGCTTCTGCAGATGGAACACAACCACGGCCATAAAACGGCTGCTTACATAACATCCAGCTCCCTGAAGTGCCTGCATGACCGACTGTCAGCATTGTACCCTAATTACCCCTTCATGCGCTATCAAATAAAAGCCAGCTCATCAGCGTTTCACTAACCATCAGTCATCTTCTCACAGATTCTATACAACGGGCTAATGCACCTGGGCCCCCATTGGGAACAAAGTCCAGTGTGAGTGTTTAATGGGGAGCAGAGGGGCTTGATCGCTCTCCTCCATCACCACACCTTTTCAAATCACATAAACGCCTTCCGAGGCAGCCCAGCCGCCAGGATTCCAAAACACAGCCCAGGCTGCTGAACAAGACGCAGTGCCGCCGTCCAAGCGGTCCAGGACATTGCGCCAAGATCTCTTATCAGGGCCAAACACAGCGGTTTGTTTCTGTCTGGCAGTTCCAGGGGAGCACATAAAGTGACATTGCAAGGTATTAAAGGCAAATTCATGTTTCTTTCCTAGCCAGCTGAGTCCATCTTTCCCCCGTGCGCAGCGAAGAAGCCGAGAAGGCACAAACCAACGGTTTTGACAACAGAAGTAAATGCCCGGTAAGACAATGAATGTGAAATCATGGATCTCGCACACCAGCACAAATAGGGCCTGTTGAAAGGAGATTCAGTGTCTTCCTTTCAGCTGATAAATAGCAGCGACAAGAGATCCCACTAGAGAGGGCAGCAGGGAAAGCAGCTCCAGCGAAGCTTACACTGAGGTCTGGGCTCGATCACCGACGGAATTGCCATTAGTACCCAGTCCCTACGGCTGAGCTCTCTCGCCTCACCCCTTTAGAGCCAAAGATCCAAGCCACATGGGGTTTGGCTTCATGCAGTTTTCCCCTGTAGGCTCAAAGCAGAGTGTGGGCAGAAAACCCAAGTGGAACCCCTCCCAGTCCTGCCAGTCCTAGCCCCAGACAGCAGGAGTGGCCCCTGAAGAAAGGTTCCTTTTCCCTGGGAGCCAACACGGAGAAACACGTTTGGGATGTTTAGTTACCTCAGGTACAGATGTCCAGGGAACGCGCCCCCTCCCCAGAGGCTGCCACAGCTGAGAAATCGGGCTGGCCCTTTGCAGACATATATTCCCTTAGGTCCCTATAAAATCACTGCAAAACAATTGCAATTTTGCAGCAGCTAAAATAAAGAAAGAAATAATAACACCCCCCCGTAACCACCGCCCCCAGGGTCTGATAGCGCTGATGGGGGTCAGGAAGGGTTAATTCAGTGCAAAAAGAAAAAGGGGGGTTAACAGCCCAAGAGGGGGGGATGGAACCAGCAGTGCCCGCTGCATGTGCAAAGAACAACATGCTCCAGAGACAAACTCCATGTGCAGCTGGGGCGAAGGAATAGGAAGTGGGGGATGGGGAGCTGCAGGGCTTGGGGGGAAGAGGAGCCGCGGGGCTGGGGGCAGGGGAATTGCGGGGATGGGGGGACGAGGAGCCGCAGGGATGGGGGCGCGGGAGGATGGGGAGTTGGGGGTGCACGGAGCTGGGGGGACGCCGGCCGGGGGACGGGGAGCTGCAGGGATGGGGAGGATGGCCGGGACGGGGAGCCGTGGAGCTGGGGGACTGCAGGGCGGGGACGGGGAGCCGCGGGGATGGGGAACTGCAGGGATGGAGGGGAATAGGGGACGGGGAGCCGTGGGGATGGGGGTCTGCAGGAATGGGGGACGGGGAGCCACGGGGATGGGGGTCTGCAGGGATGGGGGGACGGGGGACGGGGAGCCGCGGAGCTGGGGGACTGCAGGGCTCGGGGGACGGGGAGCCGCGAGGATGGGGACTGCAGGGCTTGGGGGGACGGGGAGCCGCGGGGACGGGGGGGAGCCACGGGGATGGGGGGGAACTGCAGGGCTCGAGGGGACGGGGAGCCGCGGGGATGGGGGGGAACTGCAGGGCTCGGGGGGACGGGGAGCCGCGGGGATGGGGGGGTCTGCAGGGCTCGGGGGGACGGGGAGCCGCGGGACTCACCCCAGGCCCCCCCGGCCCGGACCGGCCCGGACCGGCCGCACTTACCGGGGTCCAGGGGCGAGCTGAAGCCCAAGCTGGGGTGCAGGAAGGCGGGCGACATGACAATAGCGAGGCGCGGCGCAGCCATTCCCGGGGCCGGGGCCGGGGCCGGGCGGGGGCTCAGGCGGGAGCGGGGCGGCGGGGCCGAGCGGGGCCCGCATCCCCCGGGGGCCGCGGAGCCCCGGGGCGCGCCAGCGGCTCAGCCCGGCCGGCCGGGCCCGGGGTGCGGAGGAGCCGCGGGCTCAGCGGGCGGCGGCGGGGAGCCGGGGCGGCCGCGGGCCGCGGCGCGGGGCAGGGGCCGGGGCTGGCCGCGGCGCGGGCGAGGAGCTGTTCCGGTGCTGACCCTGGGCGCAGCGGCGGCGGCGGCAGCTTCGCCATCTTGCTCCGGCTCCCCCGGCGGCACTGCAGTGAGCGGGGGCCGGAGCGGAGCGGGGCGGGGCTTGGGGCTGCTGCCAGGGCAGGAGAGGGGGCCACCCCGGTGGGGCTGGGGCTGAGCAGGAGGGGCTGGGGCAGGGGTGGGGGCTAGAGCAGGAGAGGGGCTAGGGCAGGGGTGGGGGCTGGGGCTAGAGCAGGAGAGGGGGCTAGGGCAGGGGTGGGGATGGGGGCTAGAGCAGGAGAGGGGGCCAGGGCAGGAGAGGGGCTGGGGGCTAGAGCAGTGGGGGCTAGGGCAGAGGAGGGGGCTAGGGCAGGGGTGGAGATGTGGGGGCTAGGGCAGGAGAGGGGGCTGGGGGGCTAGGGCAGGAGAGGGGGGCTAGTGCAGAGGTGGGGGCTGGGGGGCTAGGGCCGGGGTGGAGATGTGGGGGCTAGTGCAGAGGTGGGGGCGGGGGGCCAATGCAGGAAAGGAGGAGATGCAGCAAACTGACACGGGGCTCTGCATGCAAAAAATAAAATATTATTTGTTTTCAACTCGGGAGTAAAATCACAAGTGGGGCCACTTGTCCTGCAGACGTGCACAGACCCACCCCCACCCTACTCACACTCAGGGGCTCATTTGTTAGAGGGCAGTTCCCCCCCTGCCGCAGTGGTTTGCTCCACCCACCCCCGACTTTTCATAGGTCTATATGCTGCCCCCCCACCCCGCAGGATAGCATCACAGATAATGCTCCATAGGCTGACACAGCTTTGCCCCCCAACAGTTTTTTCTGAAATGATTCCCTGGCTGGCACCCGCTCCCCCCAGCGCTCGCTCACACGTGCAGCACCCCCACCCCGCTGCGCTTGGGGCATCACCAGCACCCCCCACTAGCTGAACGCGGGGGCCACCTCTCACCCAGGCGTCGCACTTGAGATCCCTTCGTGCACCAGAACGATCCAGCATCTGGGCTCCCTGGCTGTGTCCACCCCACGGGACTGACGAGCCCCGATCTCATGTTATTTCAACCCCAGGACCCCTAGCTACAGAGAGAGATGAACAGAACAAACACAGACAGTGGCGCCTGCACGTGCCCCTGCCTGGAGCCTGGCGGCTTTGGCTACAATGGGAGCCGGATCCCAACAGAGCCCGACTGGCAGCAATCCCAGCCCAGCCCTGGTTCGGCGCTGGAGGCGTCTCCCTTAGGAGGGCGTCTCGTCTGGCAGGGCTGCGTGGCTGCAGCAGAACCAGACTTGGCCTTGGTGCACAGAGCCTCCAGCTCTACTGCTTCAGCCAGCCCAGCTGTCCCAGCGCCCTTCGCATTCCTCACCGGGGGCTCAGGGGACATTTGTGCCTTTCCACTGGGTTTAAAACAAAGGAATCAGGAGTCCTGGGTTCCGTTCCTAGCCCTGCCGCTGACTTGCTGTGTGACCTTGGGGAAGTCACGTCACCTTCACCTGTGCCTCAGTTTCCCTGTCTACGATGGGGGATGAGCTTTAGCTGCGTCACAAAGGCAGAGCAGGGAGAGCACATGAAGTTCTTTTTATTGGTGTCCGAAGTGCTTGGAGAGCGTCGTACTCAACGATGGCAAGAGCGTTCGGAGTCATTTGAAAGCGGCTGCTCCCACGCTCAGCAAAGCTGCTCTCGCTGAACAGAGATGGGATTCACGGGGTCACCAGGAGGCAAGATGGCTCCCAGACCAGCAAAGTGCCACCCACCTGGCCAGGCAGGAGAATGATCTGAGGACCCAGCATCCCCCGGGGACGCGGCCAAAAGGCTCTCATCTCACGAGGGCAGCCAGAGGGGCTCCCCCCGCTTTCTAGGCTACAGACGTGACCTAACCGAAGAGGCGGGCCGATTTTCCCAAGCAGTGGTGGAGGGGGGAGGCTGTGCTCAGCTAGAGGCGCACCTTCCCCCTCCCTGCCTCCTGGACATTTCCTGAGACAGCTGAAGGTCTAGGAGGAAACCTCACTTGATTGGCACATCATTTAGTGTTCCCCAGGTCCCGGTGACCCACTAGCTGCCCCCCTGGTGCCCAGGCTCGCTAGGTCTCACATGCCCCGTTTGCCCCACCAGCCCCTGCTGATTGTCCTGTTGCAGAGTTCACCTCCGTCTTCTGCATGGTGCCGGCCCAGCAGCCCTGTGCCGACATGCAGCAGCATGGGACGTTCCTCAGCAGTCGACAGGGTGAGCTGCCTCAGTCCAGTCCTCCTGCCGGGACTCCTCAGAACTGCCCAGGTCGAGGAGGGACAGGTCACCGCAGCCCTTCCCGGGACAGCCACGGGGCTGCACCCTCACACGTGCTGTCAGGCAGCTCTCAGGGCTAGAAGGAAGAACCCCTCACCAAGCCAGAGATGGGCCCAAGGGACGGTTCCATCCCAGCATGGAGAAAAGGGCCAGCGCAGGCTTCCCCCGAGGTCTGCAGGGGTGCGTCTGTGGCACAGGCCCATCACAACTGGAAGCCCAGGATGGTAGTTTAGCACGGCTGCACAGTCCTAGCCGCATGCTGGTAGGGTTGAGCTTTTAGCACAGCAGGGAACATCCTTTCCTGCACTTTTAATATTGAAAGCCAAATTTACATGCATTGTTAATTGTTTAGAAGACCTGAGCTTGCAAAGAACACTGCGCTGCAGCTGTCGCACTGCCACAAATAGATCCTGGCTTGGAGAAATTAAAGTCTTCTTGCAAATAAATGTTCTCCAAGAAGGCAGCCGCATCATTCAGAGCTAATTTGCTCTCTCCCTGGGACTCGAGATTACATTGCTTTGTACCCAGCTCTGCTCAGCACAATTCCCCCTTGTAACCAGCATGGAGGATTGTGAGAGTGGTTGCACAGCACACAGGCTGAACAAGAGCAGAGAGCACAAGGCACATTGAAAGAATATTCCTCCGAAGTGGAAAGGAGTCAGGTGGAGGGGGGGGGTAGTAAAATTCACCCCAGTTTCCAAGCAGGGCCCCAGCAAGGGCAGCGTTGGAATCACAGTCACGTCATTACAGGCAGAGAAAAAGCTGTTCCTCTCTCACTCACTTACAGAGTTTGTGCTCATGGAGCCACATTTTCAAAGGGCCTCTCACCCCCCTGGAGACGTTTGCATGCACAAATCAACAGCAGCTCCACATGCAAATGCAGAGGAGTTTGCACTTGTTGACAGGTGAGGCTGCAATGCCATGGGTGTGTGCCAGGCAGGTGCCCTTTGAATTGGGTTCAGGATGTGCAGCAGTGACACATTGCTCAAATACCCAGCGACAGGTTTTCCCCCACAATTATCAAAGATCGGTCTTGAGAATAACAGGGCTAAATCCGGAGCAGTTCACAGTGACGCTGAAGGCACCGTTATCCCGGGGTGTCCACTTGCATGGTGCTTTACAAACCTGAATACAACCGGTCCCTGCCCCCAAAAGTGCACACAGTTGTGATGCAGGCATTTTCTCTCTCCTCCTCCCCCGAGCCTGCCTCACTCGTACACATTACACAGGCCAGGCTGCGCACGCCTCTTTATACATATGCACGCAGGCCAGGAAGGTAGGAGTATTACTATGCCTGTTTTTCAGGTGGGGAAACTGAGGCAGAGAGAAAGTGTAATTTGACCGAAGTTACACAATGAGTCAATGATGGCTTGCGGGACGGCTTAAAATGGCTCGTGGGCTGTAGTTTTCCCACCCCTGTGCATGAGCTTCTGCAATGTCAGCCCTCCCCTCCCCCGGTCACCCTGGGGGGGGGGGGGGGCTTTGCTTGCTCCTGGAGAGAGGGAAGGTTTTCAGGACTAGGCATCTGTTCTGGAGACGCCTCCTCCTGCAGCTCTATGGCCAGGGTCCCGCCCCCTCCACAGGTGCTGAGATGCCAGCTGCTAATGAGGCTCTGCTAATGCTAAACTATGCCAAGATAATCCGAGCTGCCTGCTGCCAGCGTCTTGAAAGGGCCCAGGAGGGCTGCAGTGGCCGACAGGTGCAGCTCTCCCTAAATAGCAAGCCCAAGCGTGTGCCTATAAAAACTGGGGACATGCCTAGAGCCCCAGGAGAACTTGCTGAGGGCTGTTCGGGAAGGAGCCTGCCACGAAGCCTGCACCAGGTAAGTGCCAGCCAGAGAGCCAGGCGAGAATAAAGCCAGAGGAGAAAGAAGCTGGTGAGGAACGAGGCATCAGCTGTAAACCCTGCATGGAAACCAGGGAGAGGTCAGCTTGGAAAGAGCCCCCGGCTCCCCCGGGAATGACCTGGCCAGCCCGAGGGGGAGATGGAGGAGGGAGGTGATGACGAAGGCACCCGCCCGTCACACAGGGCCCCAGTGCACTGAGTAAGGCACTCGCTGCCCACAATGTGGGGGTGACTGTCCCGGCTCTGTCCCCACAAGGGGCCGGGTGCTCCATGGTCACTGGGAACGGGACGGCTGTTTATGGTTTAGGAGCACAGCCACCCAGGGGAGAGGTCTGCAGGGCCCACGGCTGCAGGGTTAGTTCTTGAGCCCGTTGGGAGGGACAGGTCTCTGATGGCGAACGCAGGACTTTAGGGGCAGCTCTTTGGTGGGCGTCAGAGGCCACCCAGCCCAGGGGAGAGGGGGAGGCCAGGTATCTGGGGTGATGGGCCCATGGGACATGCAGGGGCCAGCCTGCAGCCTGCCTGGTTAGAGTCACCCAGCTGTGCTGCCGGGGACTGGGGGACGGCCGGGGAGAGCCCAGGCAGGCATTGGCTGAGCCCTTGGGTCTGGTACAGTCCGGGGGAGCTGCCGGGTGGGGATTTTGTTTTGGACTGTTAAAGTTAAGTCGAAGGGTCCCTAAACCCAGGACAGGGGATCCCCCCCCCAGCCCTCTCGCTGTGACTGGAACTCTAAGTAAATACAGCACAGGAGTCCCCAGAGGGAGAGAAGGTCCCCGTGGGTCCCGGGCCTCGTGCCGGGGGAGAGGGAATACTCACCCCTGCTGAGCTCAGCAGCCTGGGCAGCACGAGGACTCAGGGCTTGTGCTGGTGCCTGGGTCCCCCTGGCACACGTGCTGGGTCAGCAGTGATGTCGGGGCTCAGCAAGGCCAAGATGTCACTGGAAGGGTATCGCTCCCCGTTTCATGTCAGTCCATCCCTGCGCTGGGGCGCCTGGCACCCCAGGAGCTCGCTGAGGGCCAGAGCCAGCGGCACAGCCGAGGGGCCGGAGCCAGCAGGGCGGGCCCCTGCCCGTCATAAATAGCTGCCGGCTGCACTGGCCCCACGAACCGGATAGTCCGCTGGGAAGGCTGAAATATTTCGGCTCAGTGTAACCCTAGAGCGGAGTCACATCACAAGACGCTGCCTTGTGAATAGAAGAGTCCCAGAGAGGCCGGAGCCTTCTTCAAAACAACATGCGACCCCCCAGAAATAAATACACGAGCTACCGTGGGGAGGGAGGGGGCTTGAGGTGCTGCCCTTTGAGCAGGATTCCTGGCAAGGCGGGGGCGATGGAGAGTGCCAGGGTCCCCGCTGGGGTCTGACGCTGCAGCTGGTCCAGGCCCCGTAGCAAGGGCACGGTGCGGAGGGCAAAGAAGAGCTCATGGAGGGACCCCATCAACAACCAACATCATAAACCCAGTGGGAGACGTCCTGCCTGCCCAGGGGAGGCAGGGGCCAAGCAGGGCTGACGTCCGCTGCCCTCCCATGGGCTGACACTGGGGTAAGTCAGCTCGGACTTTGACCCAGCTGGTCTGGGGGTTTCTGCTGGGAGCCAGGATGCCTGGTTTCTACTCACAGCTCACATTGTAGGCGAGGCACCGTTCCCCTCTGGCCCCATCTGCCCAGCTGTAACAGGGGGCTAGAAATCCCAGCGCAAGGCCGAGAAGTGCCGTGAACTAACGCCCACAGAGTGCGCTGAGAGCCCATGCTGGACGGGGTTGCAGCGGGTGAAGGGAAACGCCAGAGCCAACAAAATGGCTTCTTGGTGGGAAGGGGGCGGTTTGACTGTCCCTCTGGTCCCTGTGCGGAGAGCTAACCGGGCAGGGGCCTGTGTGGGGTGTCGTGCTCCTGGGGAATACAGTGCCGGGGCCCTGGCGAGCTGGCTGAGGGGGCGTCCGACCGTGCTGACTTGCCGTGAAAGGTCACAAGTAAAAGGAACCCTCCCAACGTGCCAGGAGAGCTCAGTCCATCCGAGCAGCTCAGCAGGGACACAAGCTTCTAAGCTAGCCCAGGCAGAACAAGAAAAATCCCCCCTCCCTGCCCTCATTCTGGCCCAGGCACTGAAGGCAGGTGCAGCAGATCCCCCAGGAGGCACTGAGAGTGCCTGGAGGTCTGAGTGTGCCAGGGTCACAATGTGAGTGTGCAAAACAGCATAGTGCCAGAGGGTTCCCAGCTCTGCACCAGGCCAAAAACAGAGGGGTGTGGAGTTTGGCTGGGATCCCAGGGGTGGGAAACAGCCTGGTAGATCATGGAACATGCCCCCCCCCCACCCACCCCCTCCAGACCCTCTTTGTTCCACCTGGGAGGAGTCAGAGATTCTCAGTCTGACAGGTTGGGTCACAGAAACCCCCTTGGGAACTGCCACCTGATGTGCTGAGACTACCTCTGAGCCCGTTTTCCCTGGCAGCTTGGGACTTCAGTACCCCGCCTGGTTGTGACAGACACGCTGGCCTGCTACAAGCACAGACCCAGGTCTGAACCACGTCCCCCAAAAGCTGCAGGCTTAACTGAAAACAGCTTAAGAAGTGCTCCTGTCTCCAACATCCAGATACCCAGTTTCCAATGGGATCCAAACCCCAAATACATTTGTTTTACTCTGTATAAAGCTTATACAGGGGAAACTCATCAATTCTTCACCCTCTATAACACTGATAGAGAGAAATGCACAGCGGTTTGCTCCCGCAGGTATTAATATTTGCTCTGGGTTAATTAATAAGCAAAAAGTGATTTTATTAAATATAAAAAGTAGGATTTAAGTGGTTCCAAGTAATAACAGACAGAACAAAGTAAAAATGACTAAGCAAAATAAATCAAAACCACACAAGTCTAAGCCTAATACAGTAGGAAGCTAAATGCAGGTAAATCTCCCCCTCAGAGATGTTCCAATAAGCTTCTTTCACAGACTAGGCTCCTTCCTAGTCTGGGTCCAGCACTCACTCACACCCCCTTAGTTACTGGCCTTTGTTCCAGTTTCTTTTAGGCCGCTCTTTGGGGTGGAGAAGTTATCTTCTGAGCCAGCTGAAGACAAAATGGAGGGGTTTCCAGGGGCTTATATAGTCTTTCCTGTGGGTGGAAACCTCTCTCCTCTCCTGTGTAAAATGCCCTCAACAAGATGGAGTTTTGCAGTCACCTGGGCAAGTCACATGTCTATGAATGATTCAGCTTTTTGCAGGCGTTCACAGGAAAGCGCCGATGTGGACTGGTGTCTCCCAAGGTCCCTTGTTAGCTAAGTGCTCGCAATTACTTGAATAACCCCTTCACACTATGTTGACCAAATCTACCTTAGGTGCTTCCTACAGCAAACACTTTAAATACAAGCACAGAGCCAACGCTCATAACTTCAGATATAAAAATAATCCATGCATACGACTAGGATGACTACATTCAGCAGAACATAACCTTTGCAAAGATATGGTACGTGGCATATCTAGCATAAAACATATTCCAGTTCTGTCATATTTACACTCATAAGCATATTTCTATAAAGCATTATGGGGTGTAACATCACACTCAGCACAAACGCCCCCTGCCCCATGCACCCAGCACAGCTGAGCTCAGCTAGGAGATGCCTGGCTTGCACCCAGCCCTGTGGCGGATTCACCAGCAGCCGAGGCCCCCCTGTGCCAGCATTTAAGGGGGAGTCAATGCCAGCACCCTGGGAGTTTCTACCTGTGGGACGCCCAGTGACTCTCATGGGGAAACCCTGCATCCAAAAGCAGGGAGCCTGGGGGCTGAGTTTGAGCTGCGGCTGGGAGCCCTGGCAGAGCCCACCCCAGCATGGCTGCTCCTGCTACACCAGGCTGTTGCCAAGGGCTGGCTTAGCTGGCAGGCACAGCCACCGGGCACCTCCTTAGATGCCCGCAGCTTCTCCAGGAGGTGTCGGTGCCCATTCGCCAGTGCCCTCCGAGTGCCGGTCTCCAGGATGGTCTTACCGCGCTGGGTCAGAGGTGCTGGGAGAATGGAAGTGTTGGGCAGGGACCTGGGGCAGGATGTGCCACCTCCACGCACAGGTCAGGGGAAGGACTCAGAGGGCTCGAACGCTCCCTCCTGCTCTGAGCCAGAGCCGCTCTCGGGGGTGAGTCGGCGAGAGCGCTACAGAGGCTGGGCTGCCCCAGCGGAGACCAGCTGGGGCAAGGGGCATGTAACACCAAAGACCTGGCTTCTGGCTGGCCCCAGTGCAGCAGGCCTGGGCCTGGCTCCTGGCAGGTTCTCAGCACCTGTTTGTCCACCTGCCCTGGCTTGGAAGGGCAGAGGCGCTGGATGGCTCCCGGTGCATTGACAGAGCTACGCGGTGGCTCGAAGTGCAGCAGCAGAGCCACGTGGTGCGGCCTGGCAGGTCTCAGCACCATGTGTGCCAGCGGGCAGTGCTGTGGCATCTTCCCTGAGGGGACGAGCTGTTCCCTCATTCGGGGGCTCTGCTCAGCCCAAGACAAGCAGCCACAGAGGGCTGAGGCTCAGTGACGAGGAGCCGCAGGTGCAGATTCGGTGCCCTGCATACGTGGGGGGGGTGGGCCCCTGGGGCACTCAGTCTGGTGTATTTCTCCAGCACTAAACCCGCTACCAGCCCTCTGCAGACTAACAAGCAGCAGGGGGCGGGGTCCAGTCCAGTGTCCCCAGCAGTTTAACCTGAGGCCTCCGCTAGCCCCCGGCTCCCCGGTGCTAGAGAACGGGCGAGAGCGGGTTCTGTGGCCTCCCCGAAGGGCAGTGTGATGGAGTAGGGGCTGTCTGTGTGGGGGATGGGGGAGCCGGGGAGGACTTTAGGTGATGGACAATACCTGAGCCTGTAACCTGAGCTAGGCAGCGGGGAGGGGAGGTCAACACCTTTGCCGGGGAAGCTAGACAAAGGGAGGGAGCCGGCTGGAGAGGGGTGGGTCAGTTTCGGTTTGGGGCTGGGTGCTGGGAGTTCAGGGAATCCTATGCTGGGATCCAAGCACCCTGAGCCCCAGAAGGACTCGATTGAGGGGTCCTGGCTGTGCCCACAAGCTCTGCTGTAGCCTGTGTTCCTGTTATCCAATAAACCTTCTGTTTTACTGGCTGGCTGAGAGTCACTGTGAGTCCCAGGAAGGGGGGTGCAGGGCCGGGCTCCCCCACACTCCGTGACAGGGAGCACCGGAGAACGTCCCCATCCACACACACACACAACACCTGCATCCTCCCGTGGACGTGCAGCCCCCGCCGGCGCCAGCCGGGCTCTCGGCTCAGCTCTCCCCTTTCCTCGCCAGGGGACAGGATGGAGGAGAATTTTTCCTGCCAAGTCAAGAAGATGGCGCTGGCCTTGGGAACCTCTCTGACGGACATGGATATTGACCGGCTGCCCTCGGAGCTAAGACATCACGGTACGGAGGGTCACGGGCCGGGCCCTGCCCGCCCTGGGATTGAGGCTGGCTCCGACCCAGGCCCCGGGTGCACTGCGTGGGGAGGCTCACGCAGATGCAGCCCCGGTTCTGGGAGGGGCGGGGGTTTGTCCCCCCACTTCCCTTTTTCGGACAGAGAATTCAAAGGGGCAGGCAAGGGGGTAAAGGGGCTCAGCGGGCTCCCGGGGGGCCAGCCCAGACTGCAGGGCTGGAAACCAGCAGCAATGAGCCAGGGCCTGGCTTCTCTCCTGCTGCGACGGGCAGGTGCCCGCTCGTGCCCCCCCCGCTCGCTTCCTGACATGTGGGTCCCCTGCCCCGCTCTGCCCGCAGCTGCCTTCAACTACAGCAAGTTCTTCGAGTACATGCAGAAGTTCCAGACGTCGAGCGAGCAGGAGGAGCAGGTGCGCAAAGCTTTCCGGCTCCTGGACAAGGACAACAGCGGCTTCATCGAGTGGAATGAGATCAAGTAACGGCCAGAGGCTTGTACCGCCCCCCCTCCCCGTGGTGCCCCATCGTGGCAGGGTAGCGCTGGGGGAGCCAGTGCTGAGTTGCTGGGCTGGCTGGCGAGAGGACTGTGCTCCCCAGGGCTGCCAGGCTGGCACCTGCAACCGGTGCCACGGCTCCGGAGTGGGATCCAGGCTGCTGCAGGCCCAGGAGCTGCTCTGGTTGCCGGCCCCGTCTCCTCTCAGCCCATGTTCCCAAGTGTCCATGGGCATCCACCCGCTCTCAGCCCAACAAGCCCCTCCCCAGACACTCGAACACCCCCAGAGGCCTGGGGCACCATCTCCATGCTGTGAGGGCTACATGGGCTGAGTCTGGCCTGTCCCTTCAAACCCCACCCGCCGCTCTGCCCCATCTGGCACCGTGAAACCCTCCGTGTCCCAGGCCAGCTGAGGCCCCAGCCGCCTCCTGAGCCTGGTGCCACCTGTCCCACAGGTACATCCTGTCCACCGTGCCCAGCACCATGCCTGCGAGGCCCTTGTCAGACGAGGAGGCTGAAGCTATCATCCAAGCGGCTGACACAGATGGGGATGGGAGGATTGATTTCCAAGGTAGGGGGCAGGCTGGCCGCCGGGGCGGGGGGGCATAGCACTTGCCTCTAGGGTATCCAAGCTCTGCTAACCCTGTCCCCCCTTTCACTGGAACATGGGGCCCCTTTGGAGCTGCCTTCTGCAGCACTGTCGGGGGGGTGGCAACCTTCAGTAGAGACTCTGCTCCCCCCAGCGGCCTCCCGGGGCAGTCTGGAAGGCGCAGGAAGCCAGCTGCAGCGTTCGGTCTCCTACCGCCCATCTCCCCGGCCCCGAAACACACGGCAGCCTGGCCCAGCACCCACCGCTCCTCTCCCCCGTCTCCCTGCAGAGTTCTCCGACCTGGTCACGAAGGAGAAGATCCCCAAGAAGAAGTGAGGCAGAGGAGAAGGAGAAGGAGGAGCGCCCCACTCCCTGGCACCAGGCCGCCTGCTTTGGGGGCAGCCCCCCGCAGAGGCCACCGCTGGCTGCCCGTGCAGCACTGTGCTTGTCCTGTGTGTTCTGTCGCCTAGACCCCAGTGTGGAGGGGAAGGGGCTGCCACACCTGGCTGGCGGGGAGGGGAGAGCTGGGGTGGGTACCAAGGCCATACCAGGCCTGGAGCGGTAGGAGGCAGTTTGGGGCCAGGGCAGGAGAGAGGGCTTGAGAAATAACAACCACTCCCCTGGCCCCACTGCAGCAGAACCTCCCCAGCACCTGCCCCGGCTGAGGCGCACACGACCAGCAACAGGCGCATTCAAGACGGTGCCGCTCTCCCCCCGGCCTCCCACCCCGACAGAGCGTCAGGGCCAGCCAGGCCGGGGCTGGGAGCAGAAAGACTGAAGAAAAACCAGATCCAACCCGGCTCCGAGCCTTGGGCCTCCTGCATCCATTCCCTTCCCCCGGCTCCTCCCCCCCCGCTCAGACTGAGCCCAGCTCAGCACCGTCCTGAGAGCCCTGCCTGTGCCAGCTGGCTGCTCTCTGCCCAGAGAAGGGCAAGTGCACCATCGGCACAGCCAGCGGGGCCTCCTACCCTGTGCAGCAGCTGCACTAGCGCAGGGAGGGTGGGGGTGGGGGGTGAAGAAAGTTCCTGTCCTTGTGCCGTGTCCTGCGTCGCGCCCGCCCCTGTCCCAGCCTCAGCACATGTATTGCAGCCCTGATGCCGTTCGCATCCATCGGGTCCGTTTCCTGCCCCGAATAAAGACTCTCTCGTGTGATCCCTTCTGCAGCTGAGCCCTCTGCTTTCGCCTGGCCAGCGCTGGCACAGCTAGGGGCCGGGGGGAGAGTGCACACCGGCCCCTGAGCCTGGCCCCTTGCCTGCACCCACAGCCAGGAATTCCCGCTGGCCCTAGGCGCTTGGCTGGACAGAGGGCAGTTAGTAGCAGAGACAAGCCAGGAGGCCTGGCTCCCAGCCCCTGGCTCTGCGCACGGGGAGATATACCCGGGGTCCACAAACCCCACCGGCTTGCTGAGGTGAACCCCTCTACCCCCCTCCCCAGCATGCAGCACCAGCCGTAGAGCTGGGGGTTAAAGTCCCTCTGGACACATCCCAGGGCCTGGCACCGCTGGGCAGTGCCTGTTCTCAGAGCCCCATGAGCACAGCTCAGCACAACTGCGGCCCGTTCTGAGACCGAGCAGAATCTGGGCCGGGAGAGGACGGACCAGAGGGGGAAGCTGAGAGCCAGGGAAGGTGCTGGTGCGATGGGGAGAGAGGAGGAAGAGGAGATTCCCCAGAATGCTGCAGTGAAAGGGATTTGGGTTAACTCGCCGCACCCCTTCCCCTGACACCCCCAGCCCGGTGCACCGTACAGCCCAGGGCTGCTCAGTCCTTAGAGCGAGGCACACGGCTAGCTGCCTGCACGCTGACGCTTGCTTCCCTGCTGCGACGAGCGCGCGGGTGAGAGCCCCGAGCTCTGCCAGCAGCGGGGGAGATCCCCCCCGCCGTGCCAATCCTGCTAATTTATTCCAGACTCCCAGCTGATACGGTTGGGTCAGCTCATAATCTCCCCCGCCCTGAGTAGACACCAGATTGAGCTGCAATCTCCCCAAGCCACAAAACCTCTGTCAGCTTCTGCCCTTCTCCCCAAAGGAGCAGTTCAGATAATCCCCCGCTGAGAGGTCCCGTTATCCCACCTAATCCACTAAACAAGAGGCTGGTTTTCAGCCTCCTTAATTGGGGATCTTTGGCCAAGCTTATTCTAGCTGCACTGGTTGCGTTCCTCCAGCGGGGATGGGCCCCACAGGGGAAACTCAAGGAGCACGGCAGCGGGGATGTGGCCAGAGCAGGCTAACGTCCGTGTGCAGCTGCCTTGGCTGACTCTGGAGCTGTGGGCGGAGAGGACTTGTTTCAGCCCATGGCCCTCGCCTTCAGTTTAACTTCTCCCTGGTGCAGAACACGGGAGCAGAGCTGGGCGAGGCCGGACCGAGCAGGCGATCCGTCTCTGAACCAGAATTCCTGGGGCGGGGACCGGGCCGGATCTGACAGATGCAACAGCTGGGGTCCTGGACACCATCGCCTGGGGGCCATGGGGCAGCATCTCCAAGAACGTGGCATAAGAAGCCAGGCCAGTGCTCCCCAACGGGGTGCAAACCTGTCAGGCCAAAGGACACCCCCCTTGTGCTTGCGGTAAGGGAGCAGCACCGCTCACTGGCAGCAGTAGTGGGCTGTTAGCTGCCACAGGGGGCGACACCCCCCCTTTGCCATTGGGGTACACTGCCTCCACATTGGGGTTAGGGTGAGGCAGCAGCAGGTGCAGGAGCACCCCCAGGGCCCTTGGGCCAGACAGAACCACGGGGCAGGCAGCTCAGGGCTGCTCTCCCCACCCGTACAGCCCCAGAGGCCACGACTGCAGCAGGGGACTTTAAAGAGGTGAAATTCCTTAAGCTGGACCAGGCTATGGTACAGCTGCCATTACAGCCCAGATGTTCCTGGCTCCCAGCCCTGTGCTTACCCCACTCCATCTATGCACGAGCAAGTCCTTGCTCCGACGGCACTGGGCCTTGCAGAGATGCCCCCAGAGTCCACTCTAGCCGCCCCCTTCCACGCCAACCCCGAGCCAGGAGCAGGACAAGGGCTGTTTGGTTGCGCACAGCCAAGCCTGAAGATCTGTCTTTGCTCTGCTACCCGGAAAACGTCTCTGCCCTGCTGTGCCGATGCTGCCAGCCCGTGGGAGCCAGCTGAGGTCACTCAATCAGGGTGAACTACAAACAGAACAGAGCCGACAAACCCCAAACGCTGGTGGACCTTCCAATACTTAGATTTACCAAGCCAGCCCAAAACAGCTTCTACAGCACCTCACTGGTTGCTTAGAAGTCCAAACAATCCCTTAAAGTGCCCAGCCTCAGGCCTCCATCCAGACACACCTGTCAAACATAATGATAAATTCTGAAAATCTTATCTCATATAAAAGAAAAACTTCTCCTGATCCCAAAGGACCAAGCCCCAGACCCAGGTCTAATGAGAACTTAGATCTTACCCAAAATACCCGCTTAGAGCCAAGTCTTGTTAACTAAACCAAAATTTATTAAAAAGAAAAGAGAGTGTTGGTTAAAAGATCAATATACAGACAGACTTGAATTCAGTTCTTGAGGTTCAGACACAGCAGAGATGAGCTCGTAGTTGCCAAAAGTCCTTTTGGAAATAGTCCAGAGGTTACAGTCCAATGTCCATATTCAGGGCGGCTCCAGTCAGTGACTGGGGATCTCAATCCTTGTGGCTTAAGGTTTCCTCCTCTTGAAACCCAGAGCAGATCCGAGATGAAGCAGGATCGTGTCCCAAGGTTTTTATACATTTCCAGCAGCCTTTTGGCCTGGGAAAACAATCGGCTCAACTCGCCTTCTCCCAACCATCCTGGCAATTAGCCCAGGGTGATTTATCCATTAAACAGTTCAGATCCAGGTGACCACAACCTTCAAAGAGATGGAGACAATAATCCTGTTTCACTCAAGTGTCTTCCTAAATGTTAATATTCCATTTTTGATCTTTGGATCAAAGCTCTAGCGATAGCCAGGACCTGTTTGCTGACATCCCAAGCCCTGAGCAGACATCTCCCCTTCTACCTCTACCAATGCAGACTTGCATTTCAAAGCTCTGCTCATTTACATCTCTTCCTAACCAGTCTGTCAAGTTCGGCCCTGGGTCAGGTGAGTCTGCGAGGTAACTAACTCTTTCTGGCCCTGTCACTTTTCAATGAGAGATTATATTACACTCAGAACGTCACACCTGCTGCACTCCTTCCCCGGGCCGCATGGGCCAGAGGGGGCAGCCGTGCCCCAGCCTGCACCAGCAGACGGGAGCGGGGGTCAGCCCGCAGGAAAGGCTAACGCCATTGCTGAGTGGTGCCTGGCTCCTGCGAGGGAAATGTCCCAAGGAAGCACTTGGCCCCATTCTAGCAGGACAGACATGGCTGCACACGACTCCCATCAAAGGGAATAGGAGACCTGTGGGTGAGGAGTCCATGGACCGCCCTCCCCCCCACCCCCGCCAGGGGCCCGGGCTACTGCCTGCAAACCAGGCCTGGGAGCCCTACAGGCAGCTGGCTCACCAGTGCGATTCAGGTGAGATAACAGGCTCCATCTCCACTGAGGGTCCCGGGCAGCCAGCCAAGGTAAAGCTACAGAATCTGTTGTATAACTTCGCCCGTTTATCCATGTCTGACCCGGGCATCGGCCTAGAAGTTAGCCAAGGCTGCTGCTCACAGGACGGAGAGACGCTGTCATGAAACGGCAGGGCCGAGCCTACGACCCAAAACTAGCCCAGCATCAGCCATCCAATGAGGGCTTAGGGGGGAGCACAGAGCACAGGGGGGAGTGCAGAGCACAGGGCTTAGGGGGGAGCGCAGAGAGCTGGGCTGGGGGAGCGCAGAGCACAGGGGGGAGTGCAGAGCACAGGGCTTAGGGGCGCAGAGCACAGGGGAGTGCAGAGCACAGGGCTTAGGGGGGAGCACAGAGCACAGGGGGGAGTGCAGAGCACAGGGCTTAGGGGGGAGCACAGAGCACAGGGCTTAGGGGGGAGCGCAGAGTGCTGGGTTGGGGGAGCGCAGAGCACAGGGGGGAGTGCAGAGCACAGGGCTTAGGGGGGAGCGCAGAGCACAGGGGGGAGTGCAGAGCACAGGGCTTAGGGGGGAGCACAGAGCACAGGGCTTAGGGGGGAGCGCAGAGCACAGGGCTTAGGGGGGAGCGCAGAGCACAGGGCTTAGGGGGGAGCGCAGAGCACAGAGCACAGAGGGGAGCGCAGAGTGCTGGGTTGGGGGAGCGCAGAGCACCGGGAGGAGCACAGAGCACCGGAGCGAGGAGGGGAAGGTGCCCTGGGATTATGTCCTTGGCCATGCAAGGGGCTGACTCCCACCAGGACGGGAATTGCTTCCCCCCCATCCCCTCCCCCGCCAGCTTTCACATGATTGATTGATTTAGAGCCGGCAGCAGCCAGGCTGCACTCGGGCAGTTAGCTCTGATTAATGCTGCTGGAACAAAGGGCGGCTGGCGCGGCCTTGCCTGCCCCACGGACGCCAGGGCACTGCACAGCCCAGCTGCGAGCTGGCAGTGCCAGCCCCACCCTGCTGCCCGAGGGGAGCAGAGCCCATTGTTAACAGTGCCCACTCCCATTCTACAGATGGGGAAACTGAGGCACAGAAGGACCGGCACCTAGCCAATGCCCCCGAGTCGGGACATCCCTGGCTCTCAGACTGCTCTTCCTGTTGTGTGGGTAGAGGCCCCTTCTTTGGCGCTGGCCAGGGGAGAAGGGGGGCTAGGGTTAGACAAAGGCTGCTCTGGCTCCAGGAGGGACGCTCTCTGTATAGCAGCAGGGGCTCATGCCACACCCCAGCTGCCAGAGTGCTGGGATCTCGCCCCCAAGGCTGGCTGGAATTTGGGGACAGACTATCCAGGAGCCAGAGGCATTGCTCTGCTTTGTAACGGGACTTACCAACTCCCCCATTCCCCGGTTATTCAGGCCGGGGAGTTCGAATGCCAGGGCTCCCTGCCTGCGGGGCCAGGCACGCTCCTGTAGTAGGCAATTCTCAGCAGCAGCAGGGAGGGACGCTTGGAGGGAACTTGGGGACCCAGCGAGCAGCGTTACAGCCCAGAGGCCTGCTCATGGTGCCAGTTCAGTCCCAGCGAAAGGCTCTGCTGGATCAGGGCTGCCATGCAGCCCCCTCCTCACGAGCTGTTCTGCAAGCTACACAGCCCCCCCAGCTGCATTCAGCCCCGCCAGAAAGCAACAGCCTGGATTTGTTCCAGGGATAGTCAGTCAGGTGATAACTCCGCTCGGGGCGGGAACCGCCCTGGGGCTGGCAGGCGGCCGTGGGCAGCGTCGCCCAGTGCAGGAGGACGCCTCCCCAAGCGACGAGGCACCTCTCCGTCTGCTGTGAAGCCACGGTGAGACCTGACAAACTCATTCCACTCATGGCGTAGGCACGAGCCCAGCTCACAGCATCCTGCCCTGGTCATGGTGAGGCGACAGTCCAACGGGGCTTTTCCTTCCCCGAGGTCCAGGCCCCAGCGTCACGCTTGACGGAGGGTTTGTTCCCAGCGCAGTGCCGGCGTGTCTGCCCCAGCGCCCCACCAGGCAGGTCCCGGCCTGAGCCGGCGCGTCAGTCCCTTCACTCTGCACCGCCCAGCACGGTCCCAACCTTCAGCCTCTCGTGTGCAGCGTGATGAGCCGGCTCTGGTGCAGCTCCTGCCACAGGCTCATCTCCAGCCGCAGGTCGTGGTTGGCGTAGAACCGCAGGGCCTTGTGCGTCGGGTCGAAGTAGTGTTCGGAGTAGGCCCGGTAGTTGGGGGTGATGAACCCGTAGGCGCTTACCTGGGAGAGGGGGTGGAGTTAGCCAGATGCTGCCAGGAGCCCTGAGCAGCCAGGCACAGACCCCATCTAAAATCCCACTGCGGGGGGGGGGGGGACAACGCCCGACCCCTGCAGCCCTTTAAAGGGAGATGTGGAGCAGAACCTGATCAGGGACCTGCTGCCTGTGGTGTACGGGCCTCCCCTGACCCGCTCCCATGTGTGTGTGTGTGGGGGGGTCACCCTCATGAGGGTCTTGCCAGCTCCGTGGGGGAGCAGCTTGTTGCACTCACTGGGAACGTGCAGATAAAACTCTCCTGCAGCTCCCAGCTAAGCGAGCAGGGCAAGAGAACTGCAGCAGCAGCAGCAACGCGCCACGCACTAGGGCTGCATGGCCGGACACGGGACCGCGTGTGCCACACACGGGGGTAGAGCCATCGCCACGGAGATGAGGGAAATACCCATGCCACTAACTGCAGCGTGTGGCTCGCAGCAGGGCTAACACACCAGGCCCGTGCAGTGCAGCCACCAGCGGGCACAGCGCAGGGACCGCAGCGGGACCATGAGCGCAGCCCAATGCAACGGCTGGGGCCCAGGCAACACAGGGCACAGCAAGGCACATGGGCCCGACCAGGAGGCTCCAGAGAGAGGCCGTAGGGAACGCAGGCTGCAGGGGTGAAAGCAGCCAGCGCAGCGCCAGGCGAGCCGTGGCTGCTGTCCCTCGAGGAGTCCAGCACAGGGGCTGGGGAGGGCGAGGAAATGACCGAGTCCCTCCCATCCTAAGGCTGGCAGTGTGACCTGTGACCAGCAGATGGCACCTTCTGCCTTGTGGCAGGAGCCGTCCCTACCTCATCGCAGGTGTGGAGGGCAGCCAGCAGCATCACTGCCCCGGTGGAGGGACGGTACAGCCTCCCCTGCGGGGTGTCCAAAATGCTGGAGCGGAGGAACCTACCAGCCAGGAGAGAAGAGGGAAGACTACAGCCGATGGTGGAGTGGGGGGACCGTGCCTTCACCCCGCGGAGCACGGGGAATTCACCGGCTTGGGGCATCCCGCCAAGGGAGCTGGGCCAGCAGATCCCCTGCTGCAGTTACCCGTCTTCTGGCGGATGGCTCCTCTGGGAGCCAGCCACACGGGCCCTGCAGATCAGCTGGGCTCCCTCCCTGCCTCCCCGGGGGCAAAGGCTCTGTCTCTGCAGCGCTCGAGGGCTCTGGGGGCTGCAGGGCCCTGGATCCAGCCCTCCCCCCATGGCAGTGCAGGGCCCCGGGAAGCGCTTGCAGGCAGAGGCTCCGACACAGGATCGCTACCGGTTCCTGACGTAGCGGATAAAATCCGGGTGAAACATCTTAAACTTCTCCGCCCGCAGGTCTTTCCCGAAGTATCGCTCCGGCCTGTGGGGAGGGGACGAGCCGGTGTGAGAACCCACCCGGCCCGAAGGGACTCCCCACGGCCATGTCCTCAGCCTGCCCAAGCTGCTTGGGTCGGAGCAGAGCAATGGCCCGTCCAGCCCAGCATCCGCCCCACCCCCAGCTCCGCGGACGTTAACCAAGACCCAGAGCCGTTCGCGCCTTAGAACCAAGGAGCAGCTCGCTGGGGCTCCTGCTGCCTCTGCAGAACTACGGCAGCATCAGAGCAGGCTGCTGTTCCTGTGCCTAGCAACCGCACCCGGGCACCACGGGCAGGGAAGCTTAGCCCTGCGCTGGCGGAGAGCAGAGGCCTGTGCTGCACAAGGGAGCCTCCAGGCCACTAGCAGAGCTCTCCAGGCCTTGGTTTGCTCCGCTTTGCCTCAGGACTCATCACAGCGCCCTGCCCCCATGCCAGGACCCCTGCCACCTCCCCCATAACAGACACTGCCGCTTTACCAGTGCCTGATGGGACCTGGCCCCCACTTCCCAAGCATTACATGGACGGTGGGCACCTGGCTCCCCTCATGTGGTGGGCACCCGGCTCCCCTCGTGTGGTGGGCAGTGGGCACACAGATCTCCTGCAGTGTGTCACCGAGCTTGGGCAGCGCAGGAACCAAGCAGCCTGTTTCAAACCAAGGACCCACCTCCCTGCCCCGGGACTCACCGAGCACCCTCATCTGGGCCTCTGTCGACAGGGCGCTGGGTCAGGGCCGCCCGGAGCTGTAGGTAATCTCGGTCATGGTCCGGGAGGAAGATGTACCTGGTTTCCTGTTGCAGTGAATACGGCGATTAACGCTGTCTTGGTCCCTGGCCCAGCACTGCCTTCCCCACCCTGTGGAGCCCTCGGCTGGGCTCTTCGTTTGCTGCTGCCTGACCTGGGGCGGTGACAAGGCAGCCGTGCTCGGCCCAGGGCTGGGAGAGCCCAGAGCCACCCCTGGCATTCAGTACACCCGGCAGCCTGGGCTCAGGATGGGTCCCACAACAGGGCTAATATTGAGGTGCCTCAGCAGAGGCAGTGTGGGGAGCCCAGGGCTGGGCGAGCAGAGGGGCTGTGGGTTGGGAGTGCAGGGCATCAGCAGAGCAGTGTGCAAGATGATAAAGTTGCGATGTTCCTCCGTAGATCTCAGAACACATTACACAGCAGGTCACGATCATTCTCCCCATTGTGCAGATGGGTAAACTGAGGCACAGGGCGAGAGGGACTCGCCCACAGTCACCCAGTAGCTCAGTGGCTGGGGCAGGAATGGAACTCCCGTCTCCTGAGTCCCAGTCCAGTGCTCCATCCATTAGGCCACACTGCCTCCCTGCTCACGCTGCTCAGACACCCGGGCTCTAGCCAGCGGCGTCAGCATGTGACGGCCCAGGGCAGGCACGTCCCCTCACCAGAGTCTGGGGCAGCTGGCGGAAGCCGTTGCTGGCGTAGTTATGCAGCGAGTTCATCATGGTGTTAGTAGAGAAGACGTAGAAGGAGGTCCTGCGGCCCACGTCCCTTTCAAAGCCCTTGGTGAGGGCCCCGTTGGTCCTGCGAGGAGAGGGGGGGAGAGTCAGCGCTGCAGGCTGCCCCGGGGGCCGCGACCCGAAAGACCCCGCACAGTCCTGGTGCAGCTTCGGCCACAGGGACGTTCTTCCGGAGCTGGAGAGAGCGTTCCCACAACGCCTGGGGCTGCCGGAGGCAGAGGGGTCTGGCGCTACCGCAGGGCTTCTGCAGCGAGGGCCACAGTCGAGCTCTCGGCCCAGGGGACCAGGCGCCCACAGCTCCGTCCTGGAGCAGGCGAAACAGCTAACGATGGGGAGCAGAGAGCACCTGTCTGAGAATGGGGAAGGCCAACATCCGCCCCTGCCCTGCTCATGTGCGCCACCCGCCACCCCTGGCCAGCCTGCCCCTCTTCCTGCGTGTGCTGTGCTCTGCCTGGGGCGCCAACGCCACAAAACCTCACTCACGCGGTGCACGGATGAGTGAACTCCCCTGTGGCCTGCGTGTTGCTGGGGGCCCTGCTGGGGGCGCTGTCACCCTGAGTACAGTACAGGTATGATCCCCACCCCCCCGCTGCGCTGCCCAGCCAGCCCCCGGCCAGCTCTCCCCTGGGGCAGGTATGCTCCCCCCCCGCTGCCCAGCCCCCCAGCGAGCTCTC
The DNA here is from genome assembly GCF_016161935.1 of Mauremys reevesii. Lineage (NCBI taxonomy): Eukaryota > Metazoa > Chordata > Testudines > Geoemydidae > Mauremys > Mauremys reevesii. The sequence continues at coordinate 42,467,715 of NC_052637.1, read as the reverse complement.
ACCTGGGGCAGGTACGACCCCCCCGCACCGCGCTGCCGAGCCCCCGGCGAGCTCTCACCTGGGGCAGGTACGACCCCCCACACCGCGCTGCCGAGCCCCCGGCGAGCTCTCACCTGAAGACATAGTCATGCCGGTCGATCGCAGCCCCTGCCCGGGAGCCGTTCAGGATGCCACCATTGCCCACCACGGCGCAGCGGACGCAGGGGGAGCCGCCCGCAGCAGCTCGGGGGTGGGCGTCGAACATGCGCCCGTTGGCCGACGTGTTGAGACGGGTCAGCGCGTCCCTCACAACTGGAACCACAAACCAGGGGCGGAGGGTGAGCCGGGGGCGGGGCACGGGCGACGTGCCAGGCACACGGCAGGCTTCCCCTCCAGGCACGGGGGCAGGGTGCCCAGCTGCCATGCTCCAGGCACTCCCAGTGCTAGCCGGGCTGGAGACCGAGACGGATTCTGCTCCCCACAGGACAGACCCAGCACCACCTCCGAGGGGCAGGAGTCACCCACTGGCCAGGGCCAGGCCCCAGCCTTCCTGGGAGCAAGCGGCCAGCGCTCAGCTCTCAGGGCGACAGACAGCTCCTCTCTGGGCCCCGCTCGCCCCTCACACCCCAGCACGAGCGGTGGGCGAGCTCTCACCGGGCCAGCCAACCTCCTGCCAGCCGTGGGCCCCCCCGTAGCTCCGCAGGCGTCGATACTCAGCCGGCTGGGCATGCCGGGCCCACTGCAGCACCGGGATGGCCTCCAGGAAGACGCTGCTGAACTTGGTGCTCGCGATCCTCTTCCTGATGCCACTGGGGCACCTCTGGCAAAGCAAAACCCGAAGAGCGGGGGATGAGGAAGAGCCAGGCAGCCATGCCAGGAGGGGGCTGGGGGGGGCTACCAGGGAAGGAGGCGATGTTGCCCATGGGGGGGTGGGGGGGTGTCTTTGTGTGAGCCCAGCTCTAGACACAACCAGGAGGCCCCTGGTCTGGGCAGCCACGCAGGGGAGCTCTGGGCCTGGCTGGCCCCTTGGAGCTGCAGGATGAGAGGACGCCGAGGGGGATGATGGGAGCCTGGTGGCAGGAGCCGGGCATTGTCCTCACTGGCACTGCGCACCCCTCCTGTGCATGACCACGCAGTGACGCTCCCCCCTCCAGGAACAAATCCACGGCCTGGAGCCCCCAGGCCTTCACCCCCCGAAGGGCGCAGGCAGTGCATACCGAGCTCCGGTACGTCTCGTCCCGGCCATACAGGTCCCCCAAGAACGGCTGCAGCGTGGAGCTGGGGGCCCTACTGCCCAGCAGGGTCGCCGGTGGCTGCGCTGGCATGGCTCCGGCTCCGGCTCCGGGCTGGTGAGCTCCCAGAGGATCCCTTGGGGCAGGGAGCAGAGAACAGAGCGGTTTCACGGTGCGTTCCCCCTGGGCCTGGCAAGGTGCCTGCCCGTCAGAGGGGGCGCGGGGCCCTGCTGCTTGGCTGTTGCAGCTAGGGACTTTGCCCCCCGTGGCTCGTTACAGGACGGCACCTGTGGAAGTGAGGGCCAGCGGTGCCACACGAAGGCAGCTACGCAGGAAGAAACAGGGCATTGAAGGCGGCTCTGCCCCCTTGTGCCTGCCCCCAGGCATGGGAGTCTGGTCACCACAAAGGTTAAAGCCCTGAGGTTGCACAACCAGAACCCTGCACCCCCTTGGGGCATGAGGGAATGGGACCCGACCCCCCGTGGTGCTGGATTGGCGCGTGAAGGCCCCGACTCACAGAGCAGAGGGAGCAGCTCCCCACCCTGGGGCCGCACACAGGAGGGAGGGTCAGCGCCAGCAGACTGGCCTGCTCAGGCCTCCCCCAAGTAGACAGGCAAAGCTCCCTATCCTGTTCCTGATCCCCTGAGCCCAGTCACGCGTGTGAGGGGAGGATTAGAGATCAGCACAGACACCAGTGCTAATCCAGCCCCGCTGAGGGGAGGGACGCAGGCAGGCCAGGGGAGTCGGGATCGCATCCGGCTCTGTAGGGCAAACAGAAGTGGGAGCAGGGGCCCGTGAACCCCCCCGGCCAGGACCATCGCTCCCCTGGGTGTAAGGAGCTGGGATTCTGAGTGCCAAGTGCTGGGCACCCGTTCCTGCCTCACAGCAGCCCCCACCCTGCAAACCTGGAAATGCTTCATCCCCAGCTGCCATTCAGAGCAGTGGGTGAACGCACAAAAAGGAGCCGGGGGTTCGTTTGCTTCAAAAGCAAAAATCCCCTGGCCTGCAACGCTGCCTCAGAGCCAGAGACCCAGAACCCGTCATCCTGCTCCTCTGGCCCAGGCGGCCCCAGGATGGGCCCCACACCCCACCGCGAAGCAGCCAGAGGAGTCGAGGGAAAGTCCCCAGGTTTGCTAAACATTATCCGCCTGCTGTTCGGAAAGTTCCAAGGGCACACGATTGGCACAAAGACGTGAGCGAGGGCGAGATGCCACCGCTGGCAGGGGCAGCTTGGCAGAGCCCCCAAGGCAGAGAAATCCCCCCAGATCAGCAGCACCCTAGCCACACGCTTCTGCTGCTCCCATCGCTGAGACCCACGGCAGGGACTGCGTCGCCTTCCCCGCAGCTAGAGCCCTCAGAGAGCAGATCACTTGGTCTTTACCTGTAGGAAAAGCTTGGGAAGCTCCCCCGGCTATAGCAGGTCCTGGCTTGGTACAGAAGCACCACGGTTATGCCACCCAGCAGAGCCCAGCACAGGGCACGGCTTCGCAGGCGGATCATGGCTGGAGCAGGGTCTGGGCCCCGCAGCGGTTCTCACGGCCCCACGGAAGCTGTGGATCAGACACAGAGAGACAAACCCGGCTCAGCCCCTGTTCACCCCCTCAAGCACACAGGCCCGAGCGGCCCCTCTGGATCCCGCCCCCCTCGTACCTCTCCGCTCGAACTCTAACCCAGCTGCACGTCTCGCCAGGATCCCAGGCAGCCTTGAGGCTGAAGCATGTCAGCTCTGCCAGCAGAGGGCCCTTCGGAAAGAGATCGGCGGACGGGCGTGGAGTGGACAGCTCTGTCCAGACTGGAAAGGATCCCAGAGGAGGGCGGCACAGAAAGGGGGAAGGGGGAGAGACCGTTCCTAGGAATCTGCAATGAGAACTCCATGCTATGCAAGATGTGGCTTCCCGTCCACCAACCCACCCAGCCTCAGTCCACCTCACTGTCTGCCTAGCCACCTCCAACCCAGCCACCCCTGCTTCCGTCCCACATCCCCCAGCCTCACCCGCTTCTCAGCCTTCCCGCCAGCCTCCTGGTTTGCAGGACTCTGCAGGGCCGGGGCCTGGCTCTCTGCTCCTGCCCGGGCCTCCTCGCTGCCTTTGCATCTTCCAGCGGCGCTGCCTGAGCACGGAGGGCTCTTTCCAGCCCTGGGACGCGTCTCTGAAGCACCTTTGGTTGCACTGGAAACTACGGGCGGGTGGATTGTACATGCACTGAGCTCGGCGCAGCCCAACGGAAACCCCAGCTGCAGCATACACAGGATGTCTTATCAGCCAGCAGCAGCCGGGGCCTCCTGCACCATACCAGTAACTGCCCCCTGGAGATAAGGAGGTGTCCTTTGCGGGGGGACAGCCTGTGAGGGCCGGGCAGCCTTATGCACTCACTGGGTTTGCATTCCTCCCGACCGCCGGATTTCCCCAGGGCAGTTTGTTTAGACTGTTCCAAATGCCCTTTATCAGATCATCAAAACAGTACAGAGACGTCAGTCCAATGAGACCGGCCAGCGCCAGCCTCTTTGTCAGGAAAAGGGCGCGTGCCGAGAACTCGGCAGCGAGCGGAGCAGGACAGACTCAGGGCCACACGCTGCAGCAGGCAGGGCATTGCTTCCTGGGTCAGCAGCACCCAGGCCCGAGCCAAGGGCAGGTCGCTGCACGATGCCCTCAGACTGACCCTGGGGGAATGCTGGCCGGGGCATGGCCCCCCAGGACTCGGGGACAGGGACCCCAGGGAGGTCACACTCCCAGCATCATCATGCAGGTTGCTATGCTGCTGCCATCTGTGGGGAGGGTGGTAAAGGAGCAGCAGAAAAGTCCCAACTCGGCCTCTCTCCCCTGTGGTCAGTAACTGCCCCCAGACCTGGAGGAGCCGGCCTGGCCTCAGGGCACTGGGCAGCATGATTAACACACAGCACGGCAGCTTGGTTGCTCTCAGAGGGAAGACAGAGAACACAGCCCCAGCTCCCTGCTCACACGTGACCCCAGGGCTGACTCACCGGCAGGTGGCTCCGTTCAAGGCCAGCACTTGGCTTGTGACCTTTAACAGGCCATGGGACGGATGCAAATAAAAACACATTGGGGAACCAGGAGAGCCGCGAGCCCCTCTTGGAGCAGGGAAAGGCCCCTCCTGCACCTTGCCATCCATCTCACATCCCCTTCCCCTGCCATGGTCTGTCTGGGGTGTTGGGATGGTGCCAGATTGGTGTGGCCATACTGAATGACTGGTGAGAGGTATGTCAGGGGAACCCCCATGTTCATCCTTATGACTGTGTGCTATCCAATGCAAAGTTTGTCATGGTGGGTGTCTTCAGAAAGCTCACGATGCACCAAGCATTGTTGTTATAGGGATGTTATAGGTTGTAATTTCACGTATACAGTTATGAGGCTGAAAATGTGTCCTCGTGGCTTAAAACAAGGCCAGGCAAAACTCTCCAAGAGCAGAGGGGCAGTTCACACCTCATCAGGGCATGGATGGAACAAACCCAGCCCAGCCTCACAGGAACAAAGGACACTGGCCTTGGCAGCAACAAAGGATCTGTTGGACTCTGGAGTGAGTCACCTCCCTCTTCCTTTGGTCAGTTTGGGACTGCAGTGAGGTAATGCTCACCTGACTCTGAAGGTGGGGGCAAAGCCAAGAGGAAAGAAAGAACATGATAAAAGGGACGTTTGCCATCCTCGCTCTCTCTCTCTTCCACCTCCATCTACAGCCATCACCACCAAGCAACTGAAGCGCTGATCAAAGGGGAGAGCCTGGCTGAAGCGCAACCAGCCAGCCTGTGGTGAGAAGCATCTCGGTTTGTAAGGGTTTGAACATGTTAAGAGCAGCTTAGAATGCATTCTGCTTTTATTTCGTTTGACCAAATCCAACTTCTTGTGCTTTGACTTCAAAATCTATCTTTTGTAGTTAATAAATGTGTGTGTTTATTCTATCTGAAGCAGGGCGCTTGGTTTGAAGCGTGTCAGAGGCTCCCCTTGGGGATAACAAGCCTGGTACATATCAATTTCTTTGTTAAATTGACGAACTCATATAAGCTTGCAGCATCCAGCGGGCGTAACTGGACACTGCAAGACGGAGGTTCCCAGGGTCGTGTCTGGGACCGAAGATATTGGCTAGTGTCATTCGGTTGCACAATCCAAAGTGCAGCTTCCATGCCAGAGGCTGTGCGTGAACAGCCCAGGAGTGGGGTTCTCACAGCAGAGCAGGGTAAGGCTGGCTCCCAGAGTCAAGGATTGGAGTGACCTAGCAGATCACCGGTCTGGATAACACCAGGGGAACGTCACAGCATAAACTGACATGACAAACATGGCTGCAGTGTTAGCAGAGCTTGAAATGGAGAGGACAGAGAGGCTGCAGTACAGAGGATAGCTTGGTATTTCTTACCCCCTGCTGACTTAAGAAAGGCAGCTTCACTGATGCATCAGGAGGAGGGAGAGTCAGTTATGGCTTATTGTGCTAACCTGTCGTTAGCAGGTTCTCTAGCTGATATGGAGGAAGGGCATAAGAACATACACACATTTCAACGTGTCCCCACGGGCTACCATGATGCTCCAGCTATAGCACATGCACATGTGACAAGGATGTAGGATCAACTCCCTGATTTGGATAAGCCGGGGGTTACTTCTGACGTGGATGACATACTGATACCAGCTGTTTCCCAGGAGGAGTATAAACATCAAACTAAACTGGTCCTGGGAATAGTGGAGAAAACAGGCTTTAAATTACCATGGGACAAGGCACAGCTGGGACAAGAAGTTGAATACTTGGGTACTATCTTGGGACAGTGGTAAAAGCATTATTATTAATGATGGAATCAATCAGAAATGGCAGCTAGTCCACCACCCCCAGAGTGCAGGAAAAGTGGAAAGGAAGACTAGAGAAATAAGAACAGCCTTGACCAAGCAAATTCAAACACAAGGCTGAGATTGGGAAACTGCTTTACCCGCAATCCTGATGACCATGAGAGCCTTGGGACAAGCTGGAAGTAAGTACTCACCTTTTGAGTTAATGACAGGTCACGCTAGGAGGACTCCTGTATTCCTGCTCCCACCTAGAAAACAGACACCTGAATGGGTGTGAAGGAAATTGGAATGGAAAGGAGGTAATCTCATCATGAATTTACAGTGGAAAAATGGTTGGTGGAGATTATATGAAATAAACCAAGATATGTGTTGCCATCAAAAGGAAAAGGGTCATGTACCAACCAACCAAACCTGGTTTATGGACCAAGGGATGTGATGTACTCATGGAGATATAACTAATTTCCAGTAGGAACAATATCAATGGCATCCTCCGATGACTTAAACCTTTATGACTCACCCTAGATTAACATCACCAAATTTGAGGGAGGGGGAGTGGAATGATACAGATTGGGATATGGAGATACAAACTAATCAAGACACACTGGACCAAATTGAATGGTCAACTAAACGAATAATATCTGTAAGAGGAATGCTTGCTCGAAAGTATCACCTTGTTGAAAAAGCTGTAGAAAAAAGCTCAAATGTGTGCTTGGTATGATGTTGTATGTCAAGTCACAACATGGAATGGAGTTGAATGGGCAATGGTATTCTGGATTTCTGGAACTGCCATATTATTCCTTGTATGATATCAGATGTGTAAGCAATATAAGGAAATACAAGCTTTGTGGAAAATGCACAAGGTTGAGTTGTTGGCTTATGCTACTAACCATCGTAAGATAACGCTTTAAGTTTTATTGAAACCAGAAAAGGAGACACATGATCTAATAGTTAGCGTACAAATTGCAGGTATGATTGATGCGATATTACAATTATCTTTGGTAACTGAATATCGAATGCGGGACTGTTGGGATGGCACCACAGTGGTATGGCCATGCTGAAGGAATGGTCTGAGCATAATTTGACATGACTTAAACATGGCTGAAGGGCTGCAGAGGATCCTGGGAGCAGGGCCCCTTTAAGCAGAAGCAGATTTGATAAAGGACTGGCAAAGTCTGCATGTACGATTGATACTGAACCTATTGGTCAGCAAATATGGGCCCATGCAAAAGTAAATATCACATGTATAAAGTTCCAGCATGGAGCACAGGTCAATCTAGTTGTAGTGACCTTACAGCAAGGAGAGCCAGAGTGACTCATGAGTGAGTAAACGGGGGGGTGATCTTCATTCAATACCACCACCACCACCACCCAGCCCCTTCTAAAATACTAATCAGATCAAATTAGTAACCACATGCCCCCAGGCATGCTTTCAAGACATGTGATTCCTTTGAGGAAAAAGAGTATAAGAATCAAGCAAAGTAAATTACTGTGGTTGGGATTCCTTAATTGACGCTTGAAGCAGCAATGCTGCCAGACAGAGCAGCCAAACCTCTGCTCCGTGGGTTCAAGGAGGACTGTGACCAGAGGGGTCTCAAGGCCTTGCCTCGAGGGAATCCGAGACAGACCAGCAGAGAAGAAGCCGTCTATAAAAATTGGTAACCACCTTCTCTGGTTGCCAAGCAGGAACTGCCAGGCTAGCGCAGGGCCTGTTTGTGTACGTTTGTGAAAGAGACACTCGTTAAGAGGAATGTAGAGCTCTTAATGTCCAGCTCTTAAATGTCTCTAACATAGGAGTTATGTGCTTAATATAACCCTTTACCGCTTGTGTAATTCCTTCCCAATAAACTGCTGTGTACTGAAGATAATTACTGGGGGCCTTTTTCACTGGTATGACAGTAATCTGCTCCACTGGGAGCCAGTAAAGATCCATTTCAGGGGTAGTAGAGGCCCCTGTTGTCAACTTGGGGGCTACCCTGTCCCCTCTTGGGAATGCTCAGCACCCTCCATTCCCACTGCCTTCTGAGGGCATTCAGCACCATGCAGGATTGGCCTCAACTTCCCTGCCAGGGCAGATCCACTGAGTCCCCACCAAGCTAAGAGAAGTAAAGGCGGGGAAGTTACTTCAGGGAGCTCCTCCCTGCCTTCCTTCCCCCATTATCTCAGCACCTTCCTGGAACGGACACCAGAGAAGCAACCCAGCTTTCCAAACACCAGCAGCCCAAGGTCACCAGTGAATTAACCCAGCAGCAGCGCCTCCCACTAGCTGGCCTGGATGGAAGCTCAGCCTAGGCACAATGCCGTTTCCCTAGGCAGGAAACACAGGATGCACCTGCCGGCCATGCAGCCTGAGAACCAAGGTGAGCTGTACGGGGAGCTCCTAACCAGAGAGGAAACAGACCCCAGGCTGAAGTATGACATTCCCTGGAGCGCTCCCCTCGCCCCTCAGACAGGGATCTGCAGACAGAGTGAGACCACGCAAATCCCTGGCTGGATGGCGAAAGCCCCAGGAAATGTCATGTCATCCTCTCGGGGCAGGAGCGACAGGAAGCACATGGGCTGCACCTGTCGCCTCAGGGTCTCAATGCGCTTTACAAGCTGGGCTCATCCGTACCCTACAGATAGAGAAACTGATACAGAGAGGAGAAGCGACAGCGAGTGGCCCGAGGTCTGCTGTTAACCAGTCCCCTGCTCCTTCCCCAGGTCACGCCCTGCTCCCAGCACCGGCAGCGCTTGGATGGTGGTAACCAGCTCAGGGGTAGGTGCCCACAGTTCGCAAGTCAGCCATGGGCAGGACTCCCTTAGTCAGCAGAGCACAAAGAAGAGGTAAGAAAAGGGGGTGAAAACCCCATCCTAGTCCTGAGAGGCCCCAGAGCCAGTGCCAGTCACCACGTGCCTGCAGGCAGGCGCCAATGCTCTGTAACAGTCCCCACAGCAGGTCTCTCAGCAGCATCCCGGCCATGGCCAAGTCTGAGCTGCACCCCAGGGAGCCTCCCTTCCGAGAGGGGCAGGGACAGCAGAACCTCAGAATTATGAGCACCAGGGCTACGAACTGACCAGTCAGCCACACACCTCCTTTGGAACTGGACGTAGGCAATCAGGTAGCAGCCAAGACCAAACTCAATCACGCAAATACAGGGCTGTCCTGTGTTATATGTAAACTACTAAGAAAAGGGAAAATTTAAAAAAAGATTTGAGAAGGTAAAGTAACTTCCTGTGCTAGTTTCGTTTAAGTTAGGATGGTTACATGCAGCATTTTTCTTCTGCATAGTAAAGTTACAAAGCTGTATTAAGTCAACGTTCAGTTGTAAACTTCTGAAAGAACCACCACAATGTTTCGTTCCGAGTGACAAACAGCCTCCACTCCCGAGTGCTCGTAACTCTGAGGGGCTAGTGGAACGATGAGAATCCATCTGCACAGGAAGCAGCAATGCTGTAAGGGCCCAGCAAACATTGCTCAGAGCCCAGCCCGCTGTCTTGGCAGATCCTGGCACCATTAGCTGTAATGGTGGCCAATCCCTCTGCTGCAGGCAGGAGCCTGGGGGAGAGGTGCTGGAATGAATGGAGACGGGTGAAGAGACTGGGGGAAGGTGCTGTCTCAGCCTTCTGGCCTGAAATGCTGAAGCAGAGGCACCCAGCTGTTGATTCCTGGTTCCCTTGGTAGTGTAGTTACGCAACAGGGCCCCCGTTATTAAAGGGCGTCAGTGCTAGTGGCAGGTGGTGGACTGAAGCCTGGGGACTGAATTCCGCTCCCTTGGCACCAGATAGCTTCTTCTGTGCTGCCTCACCGCTGGCAGGAGCGCAGCCGACGGCCACTGTCTACCCCAGTTATGGAGAAGGCCGTGCTTGAAGCACCCTTCTGCGCATGGCACGGAGCGTGACTGTACGGGCTGTGCTGGCTGATCACTAGCACCAGGCCTGGGTGAGTGAGTCGCCAAGGAGGAGCAGCCTGCTGCGGTGGGAACCTTAGCCGGGATTTCCTGACTCTGATGCAGTTAAAATGCTAGCGGTAACCCGGCACTGAAGGCGGGGCGGGGTGCGCGTTGTGTACCAGCCAGCAGGATCGCCAGGCTGGAGAGCACAGCCCTGACCAGAGACACGTAACCCAGGGCTTCTGCTGATCACCCATGGGCCAGCGATAGCTCACTCACCCCCACTGCCATGGGCTCAGTACAGTGGTCTACCGATGTCGGCCACACCCAGAAGCGTACAGTGATTGGGGAATGGAAGCCGCTGTCCGGCTTGGTGTGTGGGCGTAAGGAGAGCAGAGGGGGCTGAGGGCTGGCTCAGCTCCGCTGGTAGAAAGCAGTGAAGGTGCATTTCCCACTAACTGCTCTGCTCCATCCCTCTAGCCCTTTGCTGCAAAGCGGGGACGAGTCCTCACTCACCGCGGGCAGCAGAATGTCTGGATCACACTAACCCCTTGCATCTGACCGAGAGAAAAACCCAGGGACCAGCAGGTGTTAGGGGGAGGTCCAGGGCATGGGCCCACGCTGATGAAGGGTGGGAGGACATGCCCTGGTGCATACCCAGATGCTGCTCAGTAAAGGGGTCAAACGTTTGCTCTTTCAGCAACTGCCCAGCACCTGCCCGTCCCCCCAGCAACCACAGATCAGATGGACTTTAGAAACACGCACGCAGTTTACTGTTAAAATACCACACAAAAGCCTGAGCACTGGGAGTCCTCTCCAGCAAGGGGTCGGGCCGAGGCACAAATAACGGAAGTTGTGAAAGGAGAACAGCACAGGAGGAGGGGGAGACTCCACTTCCAGCCCCGCGCACACGGAGCACAGACCCACAACGGGCCACTTCCTGCGACACGGGAGCCCTTGTTCCTGCCGTACTGTGGGAGGGCGACGGCGCCCTGGCGGCTGGGCTGCTAGTTAGCAGCCAGCAACTGTTTCCGCTGTTGCTCCAGCAGGGCCTCCAGGTGATCTGCCCGCTTCACAGCTGCCTGGAGCACACAACAAGACAGGAGAGGGAGCCGAGGTTAGACACGTGGCAGAGGGGCACAAGGAGGGACAGAACCGGTGCCAGACACACTACCCCAGCATCAAGGCTCCTGCCCGCAGGGACACTTACTTCGTACTGTTTCCGAAGAACATTCACCGTCTCCTCTTTCTTCACGATGGCCATCTTCACTCTGCACGGAGACAAGGGAGACACCCGACGGCCGTGCTAAACACCTGACACATGGCTGGGATTCAGCACAGCAGTGGCCAGCGACAGGCGCTGGCGAGGTGACAACCGTCCCTCTCCTCTCCGGGGACTCGCGAGCCCCTGCACACACTCATCGAGCCTGCTGCGCTGACGAGGGGGTGTCGTGCATCAGAGGTTCATACAACCCTTGCTCCCTGTTTCTGCCACCCTCTCGCATCAGAGCACCTCTGATGGGGACTGGATCAAGTTACCAGTGCCAAGGAGGAGGAGGTAACTTACCCAAAATGCATTGAGCTGACTTGAACCCTAAACACTGCCTTTCCTTTCCAGACTCGTGCAGGTGCTAGCCGCACTCCTCTGCCGCTTTGCCAGCAGCCTAGCACAGCCCTTTCGGCTCCAGCAATGCCCTTGGCACCAGTCTTCCTAGCGCCAACTTGGGGTGACCTTTCCCAGCGACTGCATGTAGCAGAGAGAGCTGGACTTGTCACCTCACGCACAGCGTGCTGGCCTCGGCCCTGCAGGGAGGTCACCGACGCTCACCCTGTTGGATGCACGGTGGGGAAGCCGGCAGGCTGAGAGAGGAAGTGTCTCACCCCGAGCCACAAAACATGTCAGTGTCAGAGCAGGGAGCTGCTCCCAGATCTCCTGACTCAGCCTTGTGCCTTACCACAAGACCATCCTCCCTCGTCAAGAACACGAGGGGCAGAGACAGGCCCAGGCGGTGGGGACGAGGGGACACGCAGAGGGGCTGGAGCGGTCACACAGCCTGTGTGCAGACACCAGCACACCGCACCCAGGGCCCATTCCTCCCCAGGTACCTGCTGAGTCCTGAGCGCACTTAAAACCACACAGCACGAAGGACGATGCCCGCAGCCAGCCCCAGGAGTTCATGTCACTGTAGTGCTCCACCCGACGCTGCTGGTCAAGAACCCCTCGCCCCAGCTTTGCCTGCCAGGAAACATCCCGTCCCCCTCCCACCTGGCCTGATGGTGCAGTCTCCCCCCCTCCCCTCCTGTCAGCTGAGGGCTCTGTGCCAGAACTCCCCACCTTCCCTGATAGCGGGATCACCTCCCGATCTGCTCAGCCAGATTCTCAGTGCTGCCGTTTGCCATCTTTGGCACACTAGGTCTACAGAGCCAGGTCTGCTGCAGGGGCAGCCTGGCTATATCCATGGCAGCACCTGATTGGAGCCGATCGTAGGCCGGGTATAACCCAGTTGCTCCCAGCGCTCCTGGATAATCACACTGAACGGCGCATGTGTGCGCACACATCTGCACTCCTCTGCCCTCTCCCGGCAGGAATATCTACAGCACCAGACCAGCTAGAGCCGCTGGGCCAGCGAAGGAGCAGCTCCTGGGGCTCTCCAAGGAGGGGCCCATATGTCTGGTGCCATAGGGCTGCCACTGGGCCCAGAGGGACCAGCAGCAGAAACCACAGGCAGGTAGCTACAGTGACATGTTAGAAAATGCAGTGCTGGGACCCCGTGTGACACGGGTCTGTTTTGCATACGTGACACAGGCCGTGGGGCTCGAGCTGCCCCCAAGCCCCACGGAGCATGAGCTCAGCCCTCACCTCTTATGAACCTCCTCCAGCTCTTCATCCTTGTCCCGCGCTATCCTGTCCAGCTCCAAGCGCTGGCGGGCTCTCAGCTCCGACATCTCTGCCTTCAGCCGCTTGTTCTCCTCCTCCGTCCCCACCAGCCTGTCCGCAAACTCCTGGCGAATCACCTCCGACAGACTGCTCCTCTCCTTGGCCAGCTGGTCCTTCACCTGCAGGGGACAGGAGAAGTGAGGTGCTCTGATGGGCATGGAGCATCCAGGGGGAGCTCAGTGCTATACGAGGGGGCGCTCACTGGAGAGCATCCCACACACCTAGGCAGCAGAGCTCCTGCCTAGTCCCAGTGCACAGCCTGCCCCTCACCCACCTTCCTGATGTCTTCCACCTCCTGCTCCTTGTGCTTTACGAGGCCCTGCAGGTGCATGTTCTCGCCTTCCCGCTCAGCCAGCCGCCCCTTCAGCTCGTTGCAGTGCTCCTGCAGCTTCCGCTCAGACCTCTCCAGCTCCTGCAGCTCCGCTTCGTACTTGTCTCGGACCCTCTTTATCCTGGGGGAGAAAACAGGAACAGCCGGCCTGGATCAGAGCCGAGGCCCATCTAGCCCCGTTTCCCACCCCCAGCCAGCACCGGATGAGAGGTGTAAGAGCCCCACAGCAGTAGATCTGGGATAATCTTACTCCACATTGGGTCTCAGCCTTAAGCAGATGGTTTCATATCCCTGCCCCAAAGATGTAATTCTGGTAACTCTGGATGTTCTTGTTGTCCACAGAAATGTTCCATCCCTTTTTGAATCTTGTTAAATTATTGGCCTTAACTGCCTGTGGCAGTGGGTTCCACAGGCTAACCACACGTTGGGTGGAAAACCCTTCCTGTCGTCATTTTTCAATTTCCCACCTTTGAACTACGTAGCACGTCCCATGGTTTGAGGGTATGGGGCAGGCAAGGATGCTGGGTAAATAAAGCCCTAACGGGAGTCAGGTTACAGGGGAGGGAAGCTCGGTGAAGGACATCAAACTAAGACAGCTTTCACTCCCATAGGTGGCCTCCTCAGCCACCGGCATGGCATTGTGGGAACCAGACACTGGGCCTGTAGAAAGGAGGCCTGCCCAACGGCTATGGAAGATCATTTGCAATCCCTCCTGGTTTATTTAACCCCTTCCCAGCCAGGGGCGGCTCTAGCCATTTCGCCGCCCCAAGCATGGCGGCATGCCATGGGGGGGCGCTCTGCCGGTCGCTGGTCCCGCAGCTCCGGTGGACCTTCCGCAGACGTGCCTGCGGAGGGTCCGCTGGTCCCGCGGCTTCGGTGGAGCATCCGCAGGCACGTCTGCGGGAGGTCCACTGGAGCCGCCTGCCGCCCTCCCGGCGACCGGCAGAGCGCCCCCCGCAGCATGCCACCCCTGGAGCCGCCCCTGTTCCCAGCCATGGGCATGGATGGGTGCCACTAGAGGTTTTCTGTGGGGAAGCATCTGCTTCGCCATTCAGCACTCAATGGTGCAAACCTTCATGCATGCTACCTCTTCGCTCCAAAATTAACAGTGTTCAAACTGCACACACAACTGTGTGCCTAACTAGGTATGCAAGGTTGCGAGTGACGGTGCAAACTGGGCTTTTACACGCACAAATCCTTAGATGCATACCAGCCGGTGAGTGCACACACAAATCAGGCTGAGTTCAGAAAAACCAGGCCTTTACAATGAAGCGTAAGTGAAACGGTTCTCCAAATACGAGTACCAGGGCACTTATTTTCACTGCTTACTACTGTGCGCCTTAATTCCTGGGCCAGGGTGCTCCAGAGCCCCCCAACTCACTGATTGGCAGAGGCCTTGGAGGTTTTTCGCCTTCCTCTGCAGCGTGGGGCATGAGTCACTTGCTGAAGGATTCTCTGCAGCTTGAGGTTCTCAAACCACAATTTGAAGACTTCAATAACTCAGACATAGGTTAGGGGTTTGTTATAGAAGTGGATGGGTAAGATTCTGTGGCCTGCGTTGTGCAGGAGGTCGGACTAGATGATCATAATGGTCCCTTCTGACCTTAGAGTCTATGAACCACTGCTCTCCTCCACTGAGGTATGGAGCCTGGGGCACCCTCCCACACTCCGGGTAGCGTATTCTTGGCAGGGAGAGGTGGGCCCAGCTACAGAGCAGGGCTCACTCACACAGGCTCAGTATGTCCCTATGGCCACCTGGCCCCTTCTTACCTGTTTTCTGCCACCCTCTCGCACTCTTCCTTGGTAGACGACATGTCGGCCTCCAGACGCTGGATGACCAGCTCAATCTCTTTGTCCCTCTCTTTCCTCACCTCCTCCTTCAGCTCCCGCTCCCGGGAGAGCAGCCAGGCCTCCTGGGGACAGAGTCAGACATGGGGTCAGGTGGCAGGAGATCCAATTACAATGCGGACTGGGGGAGGGAAAGGGGGGGCAGCTTCAGTGAGCAGCTGTTGTGATAACTGGGCCTACGCATTTACCCTAACGGTGAGTTCAACTGTGGGAAGTGACTGAAAGTTCATACGGTGCCACAACAACCAGGCCAACAAACGCTGATGGGGAAAGGTGCAACAGGAAGAGACAGACAATCAGTCCAAACCAAAAGGCTTCCTGCTACATCTCAAGGGCTGCGTTAAAATCATGCCTGATAAACAAGAACAATGTGACACCAGAAATTATGAACCACCTTGGTGCGCTGGAAGTCAGGCCAACAGAACGAGAGGACGGGCTTCCCCACCCACCACTTCTTTTTGAGGTCCCCCAGAAGTGACTTGGGGTTGGGGGCTACTGCAGCACTGGCTGAATGAAAGAAGGGGAAGGCATTAGCTTTGCCATTAGAGTTACCACCCCCACCATCTCCTGGGACCCTGGACTTTTTTCTTCTTAATCCTGAGACACATCCTGAGCAGACCAGGATAGAGAGGGGGGCGCCCAGGTGACATCACCACCTCCACTGGCTCCAGCTGAGTCCTGACCACCACGTGGGATGTGAGACTGTCACACTCCTCCCCCCACCTGGTGTCTTCTTCCCCACTTTATTTTTCTCTTGGCTATCTCCCTGCTTTTTCCTTCTGTCTGAGAAGTGTCTGGCTTAGCCAGCCACGACAGTGTATTTTGCAACAGTGCTGCGAGCCTGTGACCAGAACGGCAGCGAAATGCAAGGTCCTAAACAGCCTGTCGCTGGTACAAGTTTGCCAGGTCTCAGGGTGGCTGATCAGATCGTGGGCTGGGCCTGGGGTTTCCCAGCAGTGAGGATGCAAGTGAGAGTTAACAGCAGAGACTGAAGCTGCATTTTCTCTCATCGCTGTTCTTCTCTCTCCCCTTTTGTGGGTCTTTGTCTTGTTTTGTCCTCTAGGAAACAGGATGGGACTTTAACAGCAGCGCCAGCTCCAGCCCCCCTCGACTAAAGCCATCCCTTTTCCCAAAGATGGTTATCACCGGCTTAACACCATCTAAGAGACGGTCAGACAAGGGGGGCTTTGTAAAACCTCTCTCCAGCTAAAGGGAAAGGGAACAAGGGCTGCTGTCAGCCTGAAAGCTTTACTCAACCTGTTATATTCCAAAGGCTCTCACTGGGTTTCTGTACCATTACTAACAGGTGAGAAGGCTGCTGAATGGTGTGTTGCCGTTACCTCCTTCTTCATGTAGTTGGCCTCCCACGCCTGCTTCTCAATCTCCAGCCTGTCCTTCAGCACCTTCACCTCCGCCTGCAGGAGGGAACAGTAGGTGAGAAACCTGCTCAAGGGAGTGCCACGCACCGCTGGCCAGCCAGAATGCCCCATGCCTTCCGCAGGCGAGGCCCAGCCCCTGCTCCAGGGGGGAGTCTGCTTCACCCAGCACACTGCTGAGAGCGGGCTTGGACCAGCCCGGCAAGCTGCACCCAATGCAGGAATGTGGGTGTCCAATCTGCACCCCATGGCTGACAGGAGTGTGGGGTGCAGCTCATTTCAATCTGCTCACCGGGCCAGCCTCAGGGCACCCACGGGGCTATTCTATCGCCCAGGGCTAGAGCCAGGAGGAGACCACGCGCATGGGCTGGGGTCTGGGGCAGACCTGGTGCCGCCTCTCCTGCTCCTCCTTCCCCTTTTCGTACTCCTCCTTCAGCGCCTTGGTGACTATGGAGCCGTTCTCCTCCAGCTGCCGCCTCAGCTCCTCCAGCTCCGCTCTCTGCCTGTCGGACACAGGGTCAGTGCTGTCAGATCACTGTCACAATGCCCCTCACCAACCCATGGCCAGCGAGCTGGCAGCCCTGCTGGACTCAGCAGGACTCTCGCCAGGCGTCAGTGGCCCACCCTGGCCCCTTCCAGCACTCGCAGCACGGCCTCCCCAGTAAAAAGCCAGCCCTGCTATCCCTAGGCCCAGCAATGCTCGTCCCTCCATGAGCTCCCTCACTGCAGCCAGACTGGGCCATTCCAGACAGGAAACAGAGCCATTCTGCTTCCACAAGCCGGGGAGCAGGAACTGGCCGTGAGAAGAACCTCACAGCTGACCTCTTCTCCAAGCCCCACCCGGCGGGATCAGAGCTGCTTTCCCAGCCCTTTCCTCCAGTGTGCTTGCGACCGCGCCCCACGGCACAGGCTGCAGGGTCTGCCAAAGCCAGTGGGAACGGCAGCTCCTGAGAGATGGGGGCCGGCGGAGACAGGATTTGGCCTAAAGGTCTGCACTCCTGCTGGACTAACAACATGGTTTTAGCCAGTTCCTTGCTCAGGGAAGAGCCTCAGACCCCCAGTTCCACCAGGAGACTGGTAACGCCCGGCACGGGCCTTCGCCTCAGACAGCCCAGACGAGGTGGGTGGCGTGAGGCAGAGCCCGATGCCTAGTCTCTGCACCTGGCTGCCTGCTGATTGAGCCGCTCCTTCTCCTCAGCGACCTCGCTGTAGAGCCGGCGGCGCTGCTGCTGGAGTGCCTGCTCCTCCTGCTCCAGGTGCTTCTCGTACCTGCCGTGGGGGAAGGAGCGCTCAGGGGACTCGCCTGCCCTCACAATGCTGGCGGCCCTCTGGGGTTAGGAGTCTATTAGTGGGACTCAGATCTGCAGGGCCGCTTGCCTCTCTGCCCCCTGCAATGCCCCAGCCCTGTTACGCCGCTCTAGCTTTCCCTGCGAGCTGCCCTCGCCTCTCCTCTGAACGCGGGGAAGGAACTTCTGCAGCTGAAATCCACCAGCAGGCCGCAGGCTAACAGAGGATATTGGCAGCTCATCTCCGGCTGGGGTGCTGGAACAATCTGGCCGATGGGTGCTAGTTTATCCAAGTGGGTGGGACACATGAAGGCTTGAGGCAAAGCTGCAGCTGCCCATCCAGGCCAGGGGGAGGAATCGCTCAGTGGTTTGAGCATTGGCCTGCTAAACCCAGGGTTGTGAGTTCAATCCTTGAGGAGGCCACTTAGGGATCTGGGGCAAAAATTGGTCCTGCTAGTGAAGGCAGGGGGCTGGACTCAATGACCTTTCAAGGTCTCTTCCAGTTCTAGGAGATTGGTATATCTCCAATTATTACCCTTTATTACCTATCCAGCCTAGGGGTGATTATCTCCCCCCCGCCCCCAACTCCCGCACAGGACAGAAGCAGATGGGAAGGATCCAGTGTGAAACTCCAGCCCTTCCTCTGGGTCCCTACGTACCGCTGCCTGGCCAGCTCCCTCTCCCGCTGGCCCTGCTCCTCCTTCTCCCGCTCCAGGAGCTCCCTCAGCTCCTCCGTCTGGCGGATGTAGCGCTGGGCTGCCCGTTCGTCCGACTGAAGCAGCTCTGCCTCGTGCAGCGTCTTCAGCTTCTTGATCTCCTGCTTGTGTTTGGCGATTAGCTTCTGGATCTCAGGCTCCAGCCCTGGGGGTTGAGGCGGGGGACACTCAGCTGGTGATACTCATGGGGAAGGATAATGGTTCCACACAGCCCAGGTGAATGGGTCTCTCCGAGTGTAACATACTCACACCCGATCTCAGACCAATGTCCTTGGAAGGCGAGTAATGGCTCTGCCAGTGGTTAGCTCTCACCACGTCATGGCCTGGAGATAGGACAGGCAGCTAAAGGAGTGGGAGGAAAGGGGGAGCTACCCAAGCTTTCCAGCTTCAGGACTGAATACCCCATAACATCGATGGGGCAGGCTCCGAGTCCTTCCACCATGCTCCTGGGGAACTAAATAAAACACTCTGCTGTACCTAACTCGGAGCTAACCCTTCTTCCGGGCTTCGCCGCAGCCTGCTGAGTGTAAACTGCCAGGGGCAGGGACCGGTGTTGCATCGCATGCAGCATTACTTATGGGGCGCCGGGGGGGGGAGGACTTGCTGAGCCCTGTGCAGAAGTCAAGGTCCTCAGCTCAAGAAACTTAAAGTCCACGAAGAGCATGAACCAGTCACTTCATTGTCAGCTCTGGCCAAAACCCAGCCTGGGGGCGGGAAGAGGGAGCCGACAACAGGAAGGACAAAGGCCCCAGAAAGCGCAGTAAGGAAGGACCCTGCACTGGCACCTAGGAGAAGGGGCTGGATGGGCTAACAGGGCTTCCCCTCTCTAGCTGCTAACGCTCTGTCTGCTGGGACTACTCAGTACTTGGCAACTGGAATAAAGGACAAAACCAGCAGGGAACCTTCACTGTTCCTGTGAGCTGAGCTTCAAAAGGGGGATGACAAAGAAAAGTACAAAGGTGGGGCAGCCTCACAGGCAGGGCCAGGATATGGAAACGCACCATGGGCAATTCCTGAGCCTCCCCACCCGGGTTGTCGATTTAAGTTACTGTTCAGGGGCATTTGTCTGAAAACAGGCTCTTGGCTCCTCAGAAGAGCCTGCTCTCAGCCCAGTACCTCACAACCCTCCTAGCCACGACTAGCTGGGAAGTCAGAACAGGAGATTCCAGCTCCTGCTCTCACCTGACCATCAGCAGAGGCTGGAAATGCACAAGCAGAATAGCCCTGACATGTGGACTCTTCAATGAGGTGTCAGCAGCTCCTTATGGGTTGGGTGCCTGCTGGTGGGGGTGTGCATGTGGGGGGGAGGGACAGGCACACACTGGCTTTCACACCTGCAGAGAGAGGAACCTTCTGTACCTTTCACAGTGATTTCTTTGATCTTCTTGGTTTTCTCATCAATCCATTTCTCCCGGCGGATTTTCTCAGTCGCACTCATCAGCTCCTTGAGTTTCTTGATCTCCTGTTGGGAAGCGAATATCAAACTTCAGAGACAAGATGGAAGGCAAAAAAAAACTCCTCACAAATGCAGGTTTTCCCATTGAGAGGAAAGTCCCTAGCACCAGGCAAGAGCCAATGACCTTTGCTACGCACGGACAACCTGGACAGCCGCAGCCCAAGCGCGCACCCCACAGCTAGGCAAAGACACACTGTCCCAGTGCCTTTACCCCTCTCCTTTGACGGGGCCACTAGAGCCCTGCAGAGCTCAGAAAACAGGAGCAGGGGAGTTACCTGTTGTAGTAGGAAGCCCTTGGAAACCAGCTGGAAACGTGGTCTAGGGTGAATCCAGACTGATGGTGCCTATCTGAGGACAGAGAGAGGCACCTGTGCACTTCCATGCACACATGCAGTTACCTGCCTGGAGTGCTGTGTTCTTTGATTTTCCAAACCCCTGCAAGCCCCGATTCAGGACGGGAGCACGGGGGCTATAGGAGGAGGACAGACAGATGCACCTTTCACAGGAGCTTGCAACGTCACAGTTGAATCCACACAAGCTTTACAATGCCACACAGCTCTGCTAAAGAGGATGTTTTCTGGCCTTCCTGCAGCAGGCTGTGCCCAGGGCATGTCACTCCTTCCTTAGACACGACTGCTTTGCCAACTGCTTCCAATTCTGTGGGCACAGGTGATGCTGGACACTCCAGGTCCTACTGCTCTCTAGGGCGCTTGTTTGGGAGAGCCAGGATGCTAGCTCCAGCGTCCTGGCCAGTCAAATATAAATCATTAACATTTGGCATTAATAAGTTTCCACGGAGGTTTCCGTTGAATACAGCATGCTCTAATTGCTGGCCGGAACGCAGTGCTCCTGCAAAGCACCCTGAATCCTTTCGGATGTAAAAACACTGCTGAACCGTAGGACAGCTGTATGACCTGGACTCTGTTTGGAAGGATGGAGGGAGGGGGCCATTCCAAAGGGTCTCTGGCTCTCTCTGGACAGTGCGACCCCCTCTAGGGAGAGGAGACAGCGAATTGCACAGCAGCAAAGTCAGAAGAGGAAGAGAATGATGGCTCTGACTCAGCCCCTGAGCCCAGTAACCAGTGCAGGCAGGCAGTGTGGTCGTGGCTGTTATTGTCAATGACCAACCCTCTGTGTCCAGCTGTGAAATCCTCCACACCCTCCCTGCCCCAGGCAGGGGTTTGCCTATTACCATCTTGATGCTTTCACCTGTAGGTGCTCAGAGAAAGTAGCAGCTCCAGGTCAGCCAGACAGTGCACGGAACAGAGGTGCATGGCACAGAGAGAGCCAAGAATAGATTTATCTCCCATAAGGGGGCCAGAGTGTGCCAGACTGGGGAGAAACCCAAAGGCGTGTGAAGTCAGAGAGCCTGGCTGGGAGCAGAAACCCAACAGGGGACTGTGGTGATGACAGGAAGATGCAGCCAAGCGGGTGAGTTAACACGTGGGCAGTGCTGGGAACAGCACTGAGGAGTCTCACAGCGGGTCCTGCACCAGAGCATCGCTGCCCCTGCTCACACAGGCGAGTGAGTGCAAGTCACACCTCAGCTTCCTGCTAACCGGCTACAGGAAGTGCTGGGGGGGGGGGCCACATGAAAGCACCAACTGCTCCTTCACCCCGTGACTCAGAAAGCAGATGCAGCAGAAGGGAGCAGCCTAACTAGCTGGGCAGTGGGGCCAATACAGAAACCTGCAGCTCTCAAAAGAGCCGAGTGGCAGGAAGGTCCCATGAACCCACTTCCTCTGCGCTGACCAGCATGTGACTGGGGCTAGCAAGGAAAGGAGAAGGGGCTCTTAACTGCTTGGCAACTCGGCTGGCCCTTGGGAAGCCGAGAAAGGGAATTTAACCCATCACATGCAGGATGACCCGGGGCTGGGGCACCAGCGTGCGACTCAGGAAGCCTGGGTTCAACTCCCTGCTCTGCCACAGACATCCTGTGTGACCTTGGGCAAGTCCCTCAGCTCCCCTCTGTACCATGGGGCTAACAGCCCTGGCCTGCTGCACACGGGGGCGTGAGGATAAATGCACTAAAGATATTACGGTCATGGGGGCCAGATGAGTACGTGGGGCAGACAGATCATGGCAGGAGCCCTCAGCCTGGGTCTGTACCACCCCTCACTGCCCCCAGCTAGTCTCTCGCTGCGGCGGAATCAGCCTCACATCTCGACCACGTGCTGGGCCAGCTCAGCCCACTGCAAGATGCGAGTCACCCAGAGGCTCCGGGGAGCACGAGCGCACTTGCCTTTCCCTCCTGTCTGGACTCAAACTCTGGCTTAAAACCAAAGTGAAACGAGTTTGGTGGGTCTTGACTTAGTTTCTATGCGTCCACGTGACAAAGTGGCCACGGTTTGATGCTAACGGCTGTCTCCGCTCCATGCAGGGCTAGGAAAGAAACAGCAGGAAGTGCGACAGGTCAGGCCTGGGGTTCGTTGGCAGGGCTGCGGGTGGGCAGGGAGCTAAGAGCACAATAACAGGAGGTGCAGGAGGCCAGTTGTCAGTGTGTGGGGGAGGGTCGGGCACCCTCGCCAAGGAGTCAGTTCAGAGCTGCTGAGACTGGCTGACGAGAACAGATCCAAACTCCCGCTGACTAAGGCGAGGAGATGGGTTGCTGCTCTGCCTGACCAGCGCACAGCGACTGAGTCATGGGTAAAACCCGGGCAAAGGGAAACGCAGGATGACAGTTCCTCCCGACGAGGGATGGAGAGCGGCGGGAAGGGAAAACAAGCTGAGCTCTCAGAGGCTCTTTGCCATCGCTCACTCCTAGGGTTCCCCAACCCACATTACCCTCAGGCCCTGCGCATTTGCAGCCTGGGAACAAGCCCCTCTTTACAGTATCCAAAGCCACCGTGAGAAATTCTTCCGCAGAGGCAGGTTTGTTCGGGTGCCTAGCATCCCTCTCCACTGGAGTAAGGTCTCACCCGGCACTGCCCAGCGGGCTTGGGGCGTCACCTCCGCAGCCTGGCTTCAGTTGGGAAACAGGCCGTCCTCAGCAATCTGACACCAACGGCTTTCCATTGCGAGCCCAGCTCTAATTCCAGTCTGCCCAGCCAGGCAGGGCTCGGATGTAATGCAGCAGCCCCAGTCAGTCAGGATGGAAGCCTCTACCTGGGAACGACGTGCTTCCCGCCTCCTCTGGCTTGCCAGCTAGACTCAGACTGGGACCCATCCCCCCGGGGGAAGCTGTGCTCTCTCCCTTTCATCAGCAGAGGTAGCCAGGACCTAAGAAAGCCCCCAGATTGGAGAGGAGACACTGTGGTCTGCCTCCGCTTGTACTCCGCTGTGATGGTCTCAGAGCAAGTCTCGTCTCTCCACTTCCCACCCGCCAGCCATCCCTCCCTCCCTCCTCTACACCTTCTCACCAGCTCATGCTGCTCCTGCATTTGGGAAATCTTCTTGGTGTATTTCTGGTCCACCTGCTTCAGCTCTGCCACCACAGCCTCGCACTTCTCACTCAGAACCTTCTTATCGTCAATCAGCTGAGAGAAGGTGGGGAAGGTTAGGTCACCCCGCTCGGGACCCAGCACCCACGTCGTGGGCACTGACTCCACTGCAGGTCCTTGGGAAGTTAAAGGATCCTCTGCCAGCTAACTACTCCAAAGGCTGGTATAGAACCTGCTCCCTCCCCACCAGGCAGCCCCTTGCTGGAGAATGGGAAGCAGGGCCCCGCCCCCCTCACACCCAGGCACAAGGGCCTTTGGAAGGAGTTTGTAACTGGAGCAGACTCCCAATGCTTCAAGAAGGATCATTGAAGGGGTGCGAGGAGGGGGCTCCTGGCTTCGTGATTCTAAAGCGTCCCACCCGGGAGGGGAGATTACCTGGTCGATGAAGGCCAGGTGTCTCTGGATAGCAGCCTCGTACTGCTCTCTCTGCAGCTGGAGCTGGTGGCTAAGCTCCTTCTCCGTCTCTTTGACATGCCGCACGGTCAGTTCCCGCTGCTGTGCCTGTCAGGCGCAGGGGAAATAACCACAGGACATTAGGGGGAGCTGCCCACAGGGAGCCGGGGCTGGCATGACCAGGGCACAGAGAGGGCAGAGACCAGGAATGGTGCCTGCCCACTAGGTTCAGCTTGACTGGGGTTGAAGGCTACCATTCTAGCCTCCTGGGGCTGCCAGGTCCCCGTGTGAGTGGGTGGGGAGGAGAGAAAGGGAGCAGAGCACAGACTGGGCAGGTGGGGCCAGCAGTCCTGGCATGCTAGTGCCCTTCCCTTTCCTGAAGAGTTGCAGGCTGGATCAGGAGCGTGGCCAGGACTCAACCAGCTCCCATTAGGGTCACTGACTCTGTCGGGCACTTTGGCAGTACAGAGAAGGCTCAGAAGTTCCCACCTGACTGGGCATTTTGTGGACAAGGAGAGTGAGGGTGAGCGCACCATGGCGGGAAAGGATTGCCCAGCCCCCGAGCTGGGCTTTCCCAGACCACTGCCAATGGCTCAGCCCACGTCAGCTCAGGATCCATCCCTCTGGTTCCTCCACGATAGCTTGGCACCGTGATGGAGAGGATCTGTCCCTAACTTGCCATGGGAATTTAGCATGGCGAAATGCTCGCCCTTTGGTGCAGGGGGTGGTACAGTTGCCCTCTCAGATGGTAGAGAGTGCAGGCCAGCCCTGAAGGCCAGCTCTGGTTCCCACTGCTGATGAGTGTCTGGGCTACCCACCAGCGCGGTCTGCAGCAGGGTGATGGCTCGCTTCTTCTCCTCCACCTCCAGTTTCAGCCTCATGATGGAGCTGGTCACCTCTGTTGCTACGGCTGAAGCTTGCTCCAGGTGGGCCACCTCCTCTTCCGACAAGAGCCCCTGGGAGAAGAAACCAGCCCAGTGTAGGACCAGGAGACCCCCTCTTCCCCCCAGCTCATTCCCACCACCATCCACCCCCAGGTCTCCAGAGGCAGGAGGGACTCAGCCACTGTACTGTTAGGCCCCTCAAATGGGCTCTGGAACCCCAGCCCTCACCTACAGGACAGGTCTCTCGCTAACCTCCGGAATGGAGACAGCAGATGTCGTATTCCCTTTCTGGCCTCCAAAAGCCACACCCCAACCCCCCCTTGCCCAAGGCCAGGCCTTTTAGAGAGACTGCCTCCCCAGAGCATTCTGTAGGAGTCAAGAGAGCAGCAAGATGTAGTGGAACATGGTCCTAAGGCCTCGGTGGTTTCCCTTTTCCCAGCAAGGATGTCGACGGATCCATTTCAATCTCCATTACACTGGCCCCATCTCATTCTGTTCCACAGCAGCTTCAGAGTGGAACAGCCAGAGGGCAGGCTCCTATTTAACACGTAGTCTAGGTGCTAGTCTAACACACTGCCCTGCTGCTCACCTCCTGCTGAGTGGCAGAGGCAGCGGATCTGGGCCGCTCCTGCTCCGACTTCTCCATCTCATCCAGGAAGGTGATGATGCTCTGGAGCTTGGCTTCAGAGAGCAGAGCCCCGTCCCCAGGGACGCCGGGGCAATGGTTCAGCTTTCCAAACTTCTCCAGGTTATCAGCAGTCAGGGAATTTGAGTCTGCCTCCTGCCCAGGGAGAAGATGTGTCGCATTCATGGACCCAGCAGCCTGCAGGGAGCAGTGCCATGGACTAGCACAGCAGAGAGCGGGGACTGCTTGGGAGGCAAGGCAGTGGGTGAACAATCAGCTGTCACCAATGGAACCGAGTTCTTCCATCGCCCCCTAATGGCCAGTCCTCATATGGACATGCTCACACTCCATGTCGGCAGGAATTCTCCCTGGACAAGCGCAGCCTGGCTGAGAGAAGGGTTTTAGCAAGGCCTTGCTGCTCCTGGGAGGCGGGGAACATGCTTCAGTTCCCCAGCCAGGCCAAATTCCACCTTGTCCCCGACTGACACTCCCAGAGGCACAGTCTGAAACGGTGGCATTTCACGGGCATTAACTTGTCATCCCGTCTCTGACTGCGTGGCAGCAGCAAGCGAGCCCTGGGAGGGAAGCCTCCTTGCCCAGTTGTGTCTAGGGGATGGTCTTACCCAACCCTGAGCCCTGACGTTACCCCATCTATCCAGGCATATTTGTCTTTCTTGTAGAGCTTAGGTTGGGGCATCAGCTCCGGCTCCTCCTCCAGCAGTTTGAGGGTGTCCAGAAGCTCACTGAGGGTGACCTTGGACTGGGCTCTGCTGGTCGCAGTGACCCCTGTGTGCAGCTCCTCACTGGCCAGCTCTCTGGAGTTCACATCCTAGGGAAGAAGGGGTGGGAGGAATTGAGGGAAAACCCACACATGGTAAAATGGTTTACAGGGCCTGCCCAGCTTGTAATCCGGGTGTTAAATAGCCACAGAAGGCAGGGGGCTCCGTGTGGCCTGATGCAGAACAGGGAGATCAGTAGCCCTTTGACTCGAGAAAGGCCCAACGCACAGTCACAGCTTTCTCGGCAGTGGGGCCATTCTCCATGCTCTCACGCAAGCCTCTTCAGCACCGAGCCCTGGGCCACTTGAGCAAAGGGCTGAGCACCTGCTGCTCCGCACTGAGCCTCCCTGGACTGACAGGGTCTGGAGGGAGGGAGGGGAGGGGAGGGGAGAGGAGGGAGAGCCAAAGCCAGTGCCTGAGCTTTCGAAAGCCCCAGTGACTGGAGAGAAGAGCTGAGCCCACCTGCGGTTTGTCCTCTGCCACGTTCTCCTGTCCAGTACCCGAACCGGGCCCTGGAGGGCACATTTCTTCGGGCTCGGCAGCTGCTGCACGGAAATTTGCATCTGTGGGAATCAAAGCAGCAGTCACTGCTTTACAGCAGCCCAAGAGCCCTGGCCCTCCTTTCGGCTTCCAAGCCCCAGCACCCTGCTGCCCTGGCCCTCGGCCGCTGGCGAGAGGTGCACAGGGAGCTACGGCCCGAAGGCCTTGGGGAGATTCTCACCTGCATTATTGGCTTTGACGATGCTGTTGGCGGGACTGATGTTCTTCACAGAGGCCGGTTTGGTGGGTTTTTTCCTTCCAACCCGTCTGCTCTCCTTCAGCAGCACCAGCTCCTCCTCCGCGAGGCGCTTTGCATCAGAGGCCTTTTGGGCTCGTTTCTGTTGAAGCTCCTGTAACAGGGGACTGTCCGTCAGCATCCTGCCTGGCACAAGGCCCCCCTCTGCCCATGCTGCTGAGCCCCTGCACCACTCAGTTTGTGTGATCAGTGGTTGGGGGCAGAGGGTGACAGCTTGAGCACTGGGAGA
Organism: Mauremys reevesii; assembly: GCF_016161935.1. NCBI lineage: Eukaryota > Metazoa > Chordata > Testudines > Geoemydidae > Mauremys > Mauremys reevesii. The sequence continues at coordinate 42,440,754 of NC_052637.1, read as the reverse complement.
CGCTAGTGAGCACAGCAGGCACTGAAGGGTTAATGAGATGACAATCCCATCCAGCAAGACCGAGGACATCACTTAAAAATGAACATGTCCATGCTGCATCGGCAGCCCCCGGAGACCGAGCCGTCCTGCGCAGGGCGGGAGTAACCACGGTACAGACTGCGAGATGCTCCGACAGCGCAGCAACGAGGGCACGATACACAGGACAGACACTGCATGTGCAGCAGCAAAGCCAGTGCGCTTCAACCTGCCCTGTGGGGACCTGCTCCTCCCAAGAGCGGAGTCCTGTCGCCGTGGCCTCTCTGCAGGGGCTGCCAGTTCGGATGCGGACGGTTGTTATCCAAGAGCTAGACTGAGATCGGCCGAACGGCAGGAGACTCCAGGCTGGCCAGGGCAGAGGTGCTGTATCCCACCCCACACTGAGCTGCCCAGCATCCCCCCAACTCTTCCCCCAGCTATGCCACATGAAGCCCTTGTGAAGGCGGAGAACTACCCCTCCCCACCCTTGCCCCCCACACACATTAAAGATGGCTCCCGCGTAGGTAAGCCAAACAAACTGACCCACCCATTGCTCAGAGCCCACTGGCCCCATCATTACCTGGATAGCAGCTCGCCGGGCCAGCTGGGCCTTCTCCTCCCGGATTCTCCGTCTCTCCTCATCCTTCTTCCGCTGCAAGTCCAGGACGTTCCCCTCCTCCATTCGCGGCTGCTGCCTTTCCTTCACAGAAGCACAGATGGACGTTATTGAGAACTATGGATGCTCCTTGCCAGCATTCGCTGCCCATAGCAAAGAGATGCAAACAAACTACATTTCCCTCCCGTCTGGGTTGCCCCAAACCCAGAAAGTTTCCTGCCCCAACCCTCTCTTTTCAGAGACTCTGTGCCCAGAGAGCTTTCACCCGAGGGTGCATGTTTATGAAACACTAAAAGCAATTATCTGCTGGCTGGGTTTGAAATCACTGATGAGACAGGCTTAAAAATAGAATCAACATGCAAGAACTATGGGTTTTTTCCCCTAGTTAGATAAATAATTAAATACAAAGAAATATAAAAAGCTGCAGATGATGCATCACTTCCTAAGGTGCCAGTTACCACCAATGGAGCACAACACGCCAGCAAAGGACATCACTGCCCTAGATGTTACGCGTGCCCAGTAACCTGACACTGGAGAAGGAGGATTGGAGCCTTCAACAGGAGCTACTGCTGCTACTGCCAATCAAGTGGCTGTTTGCAGCTATGCCAGGGGAAGGGAATGACACTTGGAGAGACCACTCAGAGGCTGACGCAAGGGGCTTGTGGCCTGGTTTTCAGAGGAACTAAATTCCCATGGATGTTGCCATCCAAACACCCAGGCCAGCGGTGCTCTGAGCTGCCACATGAGCCACCCGAGTTCGATGCCTGGGCCCTTCTCTGGCTTCATGAGCCTGGAGGGGCCTAATGCCTCTCAACACATCCCTCTGGCTACATATCAGAGTTCTCAGCTGGGTGGCTTGGTGGCCAGAGGGGAACTACTTTTCCTGTTTCCAAGGGCAGCAGCATGCCAGCGTCACAAAGGCTGTGCTGGACTGAGGAGTTGGCCCCGAGTGAATACCCAGGAGACCTGTCTGTGACAGACCTCTCTCTTGGAAGCCAACAAGTGCCCGAGAGCGGCTGCGCCCATCTTGTGCCTCTGCGAGTGGCGTCGGTACCAGCGCTGGATGGTCACAGCTGCCAGGTTAACCTGATGAATGAACCTACACGGGAAAGAGGCGGCTCAATGAGACTGCTGCAAGCACACGGGCAGAGACGACACACCCACAGCCTGAGGCACTACTGACCACCTCCCTCATATGGTCTCGCCGTTCAGATGGACATGCCCACAAGGGGACAGTTGTTTCTGGGGAGATTAGTCAGAAGAACGGCCATACTGCATCAGAGCCAAGGTCCACCTAACTCAATATTTTGTCTTCCTGTACGATCAGACCACACAAGCTCACAGAGAGTCTGAAAGCATAGACTCAAACCGTAGGCAGGACTAAATCGATGTAGCTCCATTGAAGTTAATGGAGATATGCTGATTTCTACCAGCTGAGGATCTGGCCCACAGACAAACCCACAGAATATGCACATCCGAATATGTTACTGGACAAAACCTGCTCCCTCTCCCAGCTTCTGTGCTGTATCCTAGTTCCATTTCCCCATGCCCTCTGCAATCTGCCTTGACACTGTCCATTGCCTCCCCCAGCCCTGGCATTCCCTTCTCCCCCTCCATTAGCCCCGAACTTCTCCCACCCTGCCTGAAAACTCTCCCTCCCCCCACCTTTCCGTTCCGCTCCCTGCCTCACCTCTCTGCCTCCTCCTCCGTCACCTCCTTCCTCTTCAGCGGGCTGCTGCTGTTGTTGTGGGGCATTATGTTGTTGCTGGAAAAGTTCTTCTGAGACTTCTTGAAGCTGCTGCTCTCACTGTCCTCATTCGAGGTCGCCTTGATCATGTTGCTAAGAGAGAGGAGGAGACTGTCTAGGGCCATCCTTCTGAATGCCACATCCACCCAGCGGGCTGGCCCAGTGCACAGGACAGTAAAAGGCGCTTTGCTGTGCCCACCAGCCAGACCCATGGGCACCCAGAACCGTCTCACTTTGCATAAAACCCAAACCTCTTGCTGGACAAGTAACTGCTCTTGGGCTTCGCCCTTTGCCAGGGACCGGCACCCAAGGGATGAAAGCACGTTTCAAGAGGTCAGGAAACCTTCACAGAGGAGAAGGCATTTGCCCATGGCCATACAGCGAGTCAGTGGAACAGCTGAGAATATAACCAGGAGTCCTGGGTTGCTAGATCTCTGCGAGCACCTGCGCTGTTCAGGCAAGCACAATGAAACTCCATTTGTAAAGAGTGACTAGGGCTTTAGGAGCTGAACGGAGAGTCAAACACTCAGGGTTTCAAAGAGGAGCCCCCCCCCTTCGCCATGTCTCACACACACCCTCAGTTCAAGGGCTGGACCAGTTCTGAGCCCTCAGGAGGTTCCTGGAGGTCCATGGACAGGTCTGGGAACATTCTATCAGAGCTGCTAGCAGTCGTCTGGCATGACGCAGCTAAGGGCCTGCACTGAAGGAGACTGGGCTGTCAGCTAGCAATATCAGCCACACTTAGGGGGTGACACATTTTAAGACGCATCCTTTCTCATGGGTCTAAACCGCTCCTGAGCGTATGGTGCAAGCCAGGGTCTGGTCACCCAGTCCAGGCCTGTCCCCCCAGCAGAGCGTTCACCCATACGTACTTGAGGGAAGTTGCTGCCTGGTTGGAACTTTTCGGCGTGGAGGCCTTGTCTGTGGTGGAGTAGTTGTTATGCACCATGGTGGTCACGCAGTTGCCCATGGCCCCTTTGTTACTCCTTGTGTGGAGAGAAGAATGAGACATTAGGACTGGCTGGATCAGAGCACAGAAATGGGCTCTTAAGATAACTCCGTACTGTTTCCCAAGCACCCCAAATACTCACAGCTTCTCTTAGGCTTTCAGGCATTGTTACCCAGTGCACTGCTGCCCAGAAGGCAGCTCCTAGCAATGCACTTGTCACCCAGAATGTACTCCTCCCCAGCGGGTGCACAGCATTATGCAGAGAGCTACACACACATCCCCTTAGCGCAGGGAATGTGCTAACATGGGACTGCAGCCAAGAGCCTGTGGCTTTGAGTCTGCTCGTCCCAGCTTTTTCAATGTGTTGGTCTGGCGTAAGCCTTGCCTTTCGCAGCATGGGAAAGGAGGGAGTTTCAAACGCTGCATTGCAAACCCTCTGTACATATTTCCTATACCATCTAGTCACCTGCAGCACAGGACTCCTGCCCTCTAGAGCAAGTGGAGCCACTGTACTCTCTAGTTAACGAGTGAGGAAGGCGCTTCGTACCCAGTGCACTGGAGCTACTCTACCCAAAACATTGCCGCTAAAGCCATCTTCCTCTCCTGCCATGTTCTCCTCAAACACCTCTGTCAGCTTCCTGCCTCTTCAACACCAGGTTCAGTCTCCTCATCCTCACCTGTGCAGCTCCATCCCCCTGCCTTCTAACAGCTGCTGCCTTTCCCTGCTCCTTCTACTCCTGGATTCACACTTCATTCATTCCCTCTGCTAAATCCAGAGCAGCATCTCTCTTCCTGGGCACTAAGCAACCTTCAAAGGTCTCCTCTCCAGCCCAACCTTCCATGACTAATCTCTGCTCAGATGCCATCAGCCCCCTGTTGCATCTGACCCTTAGCTATCGTGGTGCAGTTCGTTTAGATGGTGAGCTCCAGCCCCCTGGGCTGTGAAATCCCATGTATTCACTATAAATAACGCGCGTGGGGGTCTAGATAGCCGTTCACATCTCATTCTCAGCTGACTCATATCACCACCTCCTTTTCCTGGTTTTAGCTCCACGTCTAAAGAAGAGGGGTGAACCGTCCCGGCCCTGTGCTGCTACCTCTCTTACCTGTTATTGGCAGTGAAGTTGGGTGCCAGCAGCACAGTGGTTTCTTTCTTCCTCATGCCTGCTGGGGACTCCAGCGTGCTGGAGCTGCGGGTGCTGGATGGGATCGGGAAGACCCTGGGCTGATCATCCTACCGTGGCATTAAGCAGAAGTATGAGTGCACTCAGTCAGTGTGTATTATAAACCCTCCCCGGGGAATGTGGTCTTCCTGCAAGGGCCAGTGTCTCCCAGAAAGATTCACTGTCCCACCATCCATGTGGTCTGAAAGGTCTATTTGCATTCCTCCAGGCTTCACATCAGACACCAGGGACCAACAGCCAGTGGGCCAGACAAATAGACCCACAGTCTAACACAGGCCAGGGAGCACCCACGTGGCAGTAGGCTGCCTTGTTAACCATTTGTGCTGCAGATCTAATGGGCAGGATATCAGGGTGTTCAATCACAGCAGCACCAAGCTGGAAATGTACCCCTATACAGAGAGAACCGATCGCAGACTGAAGCATGTGGCTTGCCCCATTAACTTGAAGTCAATGGGCTACTCACGAGTATGGGGAGTGTAATGCTGCCCACAGCAGTCAAAACAGGCTGTCTCCCTTACCAGGATATTCCATGTGGTTCTCTTTTCTGGGGAGGTTTTGCTCAGACTTGCCAGCTTTTTTCTTCCCCCAGAGCTGCTGTCAAAGAAGGTCAAGAAGTCTCCAGGCTGCTCAGCACTGTATTCCCGAAAGAAGGACATCCCAAGAAAGATAAGGAATGAAAAAAATCCTTTACAGAAACCTCAAATGCAGAAACAACAGTGATGCCCTGGGGGTTTCTCCTTCAAGGGCTGCATCTATGGTGCCAGGGGAGGCTATTGGGTGCCCTGCTCTTCACAAATCGGCACAATCTGACACTAATCCATAGAGCTGGCCTGAAAAAGCCGAGACTCACCTGGCACCTGTTATCCAAAACAGGAAGTAAAAGAGCTTTGCAGGAAGAGGGTGTCGTTATGTAGTCATTGGTTCCCTACAGAATTAGCTCATACATAGTGCTGTATATTTCAAAGGCCCATGTAAAGAGATGTTATATTATGGGAGGGAGTATGAGTGAGTGGCACAGCAGGGACTGAGAGTCAGGACTCCTGGGTTCTATCAATGACTTGCCACATGACCTGTGGCAAATCACTGACATCTCGAATGGAGAGAATATCCCACTCGCAGGGGTGTTTTGAGAATTAACAAGAGTGTGTAAAGTGCTTTGTGATTCCTGGAGAGGTGGAAAGCGTGGAGCAGTGTATGTGAGGATGTGTGTGTTCCTATAACTTGGAGCAAAGGCTGTACATTCCTAGCAATAACTCAAGGGGGGGAAATCCTTCACTGAATGCAGCTTTTTGGGGGAAAAAAAGCCTGAAAACCAAACACCCAGAATTAAAGCTTGGCCATAAAGAAACCTTCAGAGAGTGGGAAGCACATGAGCACAGCATCTGCCATTCTCATAGTACCAGAGATCCATGCGTACACAGAGTCTGGTTATGCTTCTAAAGCCAGTCAGTCTGTTGATAAACTTCGCAGTCTGTCAAAGCTTTTGCAAACCTCGCAGAGTCCAGCAGATCTCACAGTCCGCTGCACCCCAAACATTCTCCCATTTCTAACTCAGCAGTGAGCAGCCCCAGCTCAGCACAGACCTGTGCTCCACCTCCTGCTAAGAACTTGCAACTAAACCAGGGCTCATAATTTCTGAGCTACAAAGTGGCAAAAAGAGCGTTACAAGAATTTGCCAAAGAAGTAAGCCTGTTTATTCAAGCTCTCATCTTTCAGAAATGGTCTCTCTCTTCTGCCTAAAATTGACAAGGACTCCTCCTCTATCCACCAGCCACGATGCAAAATTTGAAGGGCAGAGGGCCTTCAGTGAGGAGGCAAAAATCAGGCTTATAAGGAAGAGCTGATTACAACTCAGAACATGGGAACAAACGACCTCCCCAAGCAAGCCCTTGTGGAAAGGCCTGATTAACCTGGAAACTTTGTGAAGAGCCTCACAAACAGCACACTAGTCTGAGGCGCCAGCTGTATCAGGACTCTGGTCTGTGTCAACTGGCATATAAGAGAACTATTCTCTAAGTAGACTGGGACTTAAATTCCCAGTTCATTTACTATTTTCTACACACAAAAGAATTTCCCTTCAGCATTTAACAATGCATTCCTGGAGGTGGGGGAGGCCTAGCTTTTAAGAGAAGCAGCAGCAGCAAGAGAAGCAAACCTTCACTGTGCATCAGCTCCTAGGAACAGGATGTCCAGAGACCCCCGCATACCCCACTCTTACACTCCGATGTTCAGCTCCTCCCTTCATGCTGATCAAGTAATCAGCCTTTAGAACGTGTAGGAGAGGCCCAAGATGAGAAGCACGGTATAAAATATTAGAGCCTGAAGCTGGAAGAGACGTGGCATTCGTTTCTTTCATTCCTATAGCTCCCCTTTGCCTCCCTCTCCCAATTCTGCATTTTACGTCCCTAAGAGTAACAAAGAGTGAAGGAGCAGCAGGATCCTATGGCTGGGGGCAAATTTCATTCAAAAAGGAGACACGGTTCTTCCCAGAGTCTGAAATAGCAGAATAATGCTCTCCTGCCCCTTGCAAGACAAGAGGAGTGAGGCAGGCCCCAGGGAGGTCACAGCAGTTGACAGTAGTTTCTTCTCTCCTGTAGTAATACCAGATGCTCTCTCCCCTTTGAGAGCTGAAGAAATCCACCTACCTATTTATGAGGCCCCTACCTCAGTAGTGTCTGAGCACCACAAGGTTGGGAAGTAGATTTGGTGAATTCAACAGGTCAGCTGTCCCCCTCCCTGCCTTGTCCACCTTGCAAGCACAATGATTTGCTATTGTATGGTGGCTTATGAGTGCTAGGAAGCACAGGTTGGATTATTAGCATGCAGTGGCGGCTCCAGGCACCAGCGCTCCAAGCGCATGCCTGGGGCGGCAAGCCACGGGGGGTGCCCTGCCAGTCCCTGCAAGGGCGGCAGTCAGGCAGCCTTCGGCAGCTTGCCTGAAGGGGGTCCGCTGGTCCTGCGGGTTCGGCGGCAATTTGGCAAAATCTGCCAAATCCGTGGGACCAGGAAACTCCCGCACGCACACTGCCGAAGGCTGCCTGAGTGCCTGGCTTGGGGCGGCAAAAAAGTGAGAGCCGCCCCTGTTAGCATGGGCAACAGTGCCTATTGGAATTAATATGGCATTCAGTTTATTTGAGGCTCATTTCTGAAAGAGGTTTCAAGCCCACAGAATTACACTTCCTATCTCCCTTGGATTCTAACCCCATGTTCCCTCAAGTGAAGTACCTGGAACTCAGACACTGACCAGGTAGCCTAACAAGACCATGAAGCAGAGGGTTTCCTCGCTGTTTAGTGAACAGGATGGGTGGGTATTTTTTTAGCCCTTACCGGAAAGCACCGTTCACCTGCTGGTTGACCTGGGTGGTACTATTGGATCTCCGGAGATTGTTAATGGCTCTGGAGCAGCCAAGTCCTGCATCTTCCTGCACAGGAGAAAGTGAAATCTGTGACCGAGACCCCCCGTCTCCACACCCTACACATTACGACAATCCTATTTGTACAAAATACGCCTTGTGAGGTGTCTTATGAAAGCTAACACCACACTGGATATTAATCTCATGGTCAGAGGCATGTGTTGACTTTATATGTGAAGTTACAAATTCTCTCTGTATGATGGTGAAGACAAGGCAGCCTAGTCAAGGTAAAGGGGATAAATGGGTCTGTCCTACGCAAAGGAAGGTGGGTTTACCTCAATTTACATATTAGCAGTAAACAAAGCTACCCAGCTAAACGAGCAGGGGGTTATCCTGTTCCTGAGCTCAAGAGACAGAAATTAACATGGGACCTGCACCCTCGACAGATGCAGGAGACTGGGTCCTCAGAGGCCTCCCTGCCTGGTAAGATGAAGAAATCCCTTTGGCGATATAAGGAACAGAGAGAGACTCCACCTTTATCCTTCACCTCAGGCAAAAAGAAACCAAGTGATTTGCTCTGTGATAGGTCCTGCCCAGGCCAGCCAGTTAAAAGCTCGAAAGGAGACGGGGGGTAAAAGAAACCATCTTGAACAAAGACTGTATCTTGCTAGATTAAGTTTCAGACCCTGAGATGTGTGTTTTCACTTTCATTTGCTTGTAACCATCTCACACTTTCTCTCTTTTACTTGGTATCACTTAACCCATGCTCTCTCGTTAATTAACTTATTTTACTTTTACTATAACCCCCTTCGGTGCTGTGATTGAAGGGACGGGAATATTTACCTCAGTTATACTGATAAGCTGTGATGGTCTGACTCTAACAGAGCAGCATACTGAATGCCTTCTGTGAAAGCACCGGGGTAGGGGCTGTGCACTGCCAAGAAATCTCTCTGAGGCGCCTGGGGGCTGGAGTTCACTGATTGTTATGTTACCTGCTGGCGAGGTCTGGGCTGGGAGAGCCCTGAGGAGTTTGCTGGTGAGGAAGACAAGCTGGCATGGCAGGGAGCTGACACACGGTCTAATCTGCCAGCAAAGCTCACTCTTGCAAAGGCAGAGAGGGAACACAGCGGCTCAGAGCTCTGGGTATCCCCAGTAGTGTGTTACAAAACCCAACAATAACTCTCTAAAGAAAAGCATGGGCACAGAATGCCAGGATGGACTCAGCAAAGCAAATTCCTCCCAAAGAACTAGGGAATTCTACAATAAAAATGCATCACAATGGTGCTTCATAAAACAGCAACAGGCCCTTCGTGGATCCCCCATCCCAAAGCACACACCTAACTTCTGCTCAGAGAGCAAAAGCAAGGGGAATGCATGTCCCAGGGGACGACGTAAAACACTCAACAACCCCTGGAGAATAGAAGTGTATCAAGAAGGCTGAAATGTCTGCCCAGGTTCTCCTGGTGATGGGAGGGTTTGGGTGAAAGCACCCCACAGACGCAGTACTCACCGGAGCGTTCCTTCTGGCCTTGCTCTCGGTGATGACGGAGATGGAACGAGCGACGTGCTTAGCTGGAGAGGCGCTGCTCGGCCGCTGCAAGACTTGCAGTGGGAGGCCCGTTAGACTCAGGTCCAAGCCATTGGCATTGACGGCTTGGAATGAGGAACTGCTGCGGGTACTTTTCATTTTGGGGTGGATTGAACTGCAGTGGATTGAGATGAGATGAAGCACAGAAGAGTACAACTAGGGTCAGGTGACAAGTGAGAGGCACCTACATGGCTCAGTGACAGGATAAGTCATCTGCCTCTCAGCTTTCCCCCAACAGCCCAAATGCACAGGGGCTGAATATCCACCAGCTCACACCCTGCTTGGCCTGGCTCCCTGCACCTGTGAGTACTTGCTAAGCACCCATGCCAACATTTTCAGAAGTAGCCTAAACTTTTTGAACTTCAGGCACCTTAGGCCTGATTTGCTAAGCATCTGCAGCTCTCAGCATCTTCAACTGGGTTTGTGGGCACTCAGCACCTTTGAAGGTCAGATCCAGCATGTCTCAAGAAACAGCAAAGAATCCTGTGGCACCTTATAGACTAACAGACGTTTTGCAGCATGAGCTTTCGTGGGTGAATACCCACTTCTTCGGATGCAAGCATGTCTCAAGTTAGACTCCCAAAATTTAAGGTACCCAAAATCAGTGGCCACTTCCTTGGTATTTTGGCCTAACTAATCCCCAGACCCATCTGTGTCAGGCAGCCATGTATTACTGTCCCCATGTGACAGATTGGGAAGCTGAGGCTCACCCCACTATACCATACTGTGTCCAAGAGGGTTCTTTCAGTTCAGACACCATCCCCCACTTCAAACTCCCTTCATTCAGATTTTACAAGTTGCAATTGGAGTGTGTTGAGAAGGGTTGTGAGATGCACGAATTAACACAACTTTTGCCACTCACTTCTAGCCAGGAATGCACGGAGGTCATGTCCTTTCAAAGAAGGTTTTGAGGGAGTGTGAGGCCAAATTAACACACTGCACCCTCCAACCTTAACAGCCAAAGCGGTACATAATTCTGCTCCTTTCTTCCTTTTGCATAGCAAAGCCCAGCTCCCAAGGACCACACTGGCTCCATTCCCACCTCCATGGCCTTAAAGCAGTTTCACAATTACTCGGCTATGTTGTTTTATTTCTTTAAATAGTAATACATGTCCTGGGAAGCAGCTGGAACTGCAGAAAGCTTCAATTCTTAGAGAGAAAGGGGAAAACTATCTGGCCTCACATCACATACGTATGTAAGCTCTTTCCAAAGGCATTTGCAATTCCCTTGGCACAAGAAATAAGAACAAACAAAAAGCTCTCTATGGAAACCACCAAGCTCACACCAGGAAGATGGGTCACAGTCTCAGCTAGTGCTGGGCTTGGGAGTTGGGTACATATTTGATCAGAGAAATGTATACTTAAATGTATACAAAAACTAATACAATCAGAAGGTTTGCTCCAGGTTCCACACAGGTATAGCAGAAGCGATTTCAGGATTAGGGCTGTATACTGTAAACCCTTCGAGGCAGGGACCGTGTCTCCTTATTTGTATTATGAAGTGCCCAATACACTTTTGAGTGTTATAAAGTAACCACCTGTTAGCAAAGCCTGCTCTGCAATCTGAAGGCCACTTGACAGTAACTGTCCATTAGCTGAAGCGCTGTAACAGGGGTTCTCAAACTGGGGGTTATTACGTGGGGGGGATCATGAGCTGTCAGCCTTCACCCCCAAAACCCCATTTTGCCTCCTGCATTCATAAGAGTGTTAAATATTTAAAAAAATGTGTTTTTAATTTAAGGGTGGCCGTATTCAGACTTGCTGTGCAAAAGGAGTCACCAATACAAAAGCTTGAGAACCACTGCGCTATAACATCAGCATTCTTATTCCAAAAGCTCCTCTTCCTATGCCAGACCCCTCTCGGGTGCAGTGGCAGGTCAGGTTTGCATTGGGCCAGGATTGCTCCTTTCACATCCCCAGCCAGAGGAAAAACCGCACGAGACATTAAAAAGAAAAACTAAAAGTGTGTTGGCAAAACTTCACACCCAGGTACCTGCATGCACAAACCAACCAAAGGGGATGAATAAGAATACAAAGGGGGTTCCTTACCTGCCTGAACTTCCAGCTGTCACAGTGCTGGGGACACCTGTATTTAGGGCTATTTCCCCAGCATCTTTTTTTTTTTTTGGGGGGGGGGGGGGGAGAGCTTGAGAGAAAAAGCCAACTAAAGACTCCAGGCCTTATAAAGATGCTCCAGCAGCAGAGAGGAGCTTGGGACCCTGTTACAGCCCCTCTCTCCTGGAGACTAACCCTGAGCTCCCCCTACACTAGAGAAAGGGGGGCTGCAAAGCCGTTGGTGGGATGGTGACCCCCCCCAGGTGACTCGGGCATTCAGGGTCCCCAGAGGTGATTTTAAAACATGGGAGTTTAAAAAAATCTCTGGAGGGCTCAAGGCCTGGACACAGCCTGCTACCCCCTGCAGGGGCTCTGGAGCCGGGGTCCCTCCGCCTCCCACCCCCAGCAGGAGCTATGGGGCCGGGGACCCTCCGCCTCTCCTGCCCCCCCAGCAGGGGCTATGGGGCCGGGGACCCTCCGCCTCTCCCGCCCCCCAGCAGGGGCTATGGGGCCGGGGTCTCCCCACAGGGGCTATGGGGCCGGGGTCCCTCCACCTCTCCCGCCCCCCAGCAGGGGCTATGGGGCCGGGGTCTCCCCACAGGGGCTATGGGGCCAGGGACCCTCCACCTCTCCCACCCCCCCAGCAGGGGCTATGGGGCCAGGGTCTCCCCACAGGGGCTATGGGGCCAGGGTCCCTCCGCCTCTCCCGCCCCCCAGCAGGAGCTATGGGGCCGGGGACCCTCCCCAGCAGGGGCTATGGGCCGGGGTCCCTCTGCCTCTCCCGCCCCCCCCCCAGCAGGGGCTATGGGGCCGGGGTTCCCCCACAGGGGCTATGGGGCCGGGGACCCTCCGCCTCTCCCGCCCCCCAGCAGGGGCTATGGGGCCGGGGACCCTCCGCCTCTCCCGCCCCCCAGCAGGGGCTATGGGGCCGGGGTCCCCCCACAGGGGCTATGGGGCCGGGGTCCCTCCGCCTCTCCCGCCCCCCAGCAGGGGCTATGGGGCCGGGGTCTCCCCACAGGGGCTATGGGGCCGGGGTCCCTCCGCCTCTCCCGCCCCCCAGCAGGGGCTATGGGGCCGGGGTCCCTCCACCTCTCCCGCCCCCCAGCAGGGGCTATGGGGCCGGGGTCCCCCCACAGGGGCTATGGGGCCGGGGTCCCTCCGCCTCCCGCCCCCCCCCGCAGGATCGATGGGGCCTGCTGCCCGCCCAGCAGGGTCCCGCCGCCCCGCTGCCCGCCCAGCAGGGTCCCGCCGCCCCTACCCAGCCAGGGGCATTGTGGGAAGGGTCCCTCGGGCGGTGCCCACCCCGCGCAACTAACGAGGGGCCAGAGTCGGACGCTAGTAACCGGCCCAGGAACAGCCTAACCCAGGCGGGGCGCGAGCCCGCCTCCCCGGCCACGCCATTGGCTCGCTACGGAGACTCTGGACTCTCACTGGGCGGCTTGGCTGCCCGTCGCGCGGCGGGGGGGTGGAGTTCGGTTGAGGCGGCAGGCCGGACAGGAGCAGGAGTGCGGGCTGCAGGGCCCGCCAGGGGGCGCTGAGGGACCTAGCCGGGCTCTGGCCTCCTGCGGCGGCTGGGCCGGGGCGGGGCCAGGCAGGGTTGGGGGTGGAGTCAGGAGGGGCGGGGCCAGGCAGGGCAGGGAGTGAGGAGGGGCCAGGCAGGGTGGGGGATGGAGTCAGGAGGGGCAGGGGTGGGACAGGGCCGGGAGTGGAGTAGGGTGGGGGGGGAGGAGGGGCAGGGTAGGGCGGGGAGTGGGATAAGCTGTGGGGTGAGGAGGGGCCAGGCAGGGGGTGGCACGGGGTGAGGAGGAGTAGGAGTGGGGAGGTGGAGTGAGGAGGGGCAGGGGCGAGGCAGGGTGGGAGCGGGGTAGGGTATGGGGTGTGGGGGGGCCAGGCAGGGCAGGTGGGTGAGGAGAAGACGGGTCGGGCAGAGAGTGGGATACGCTGTGGGGTGAGGAGTAGGGCAGTGGGGGGTGGAGTGAGGAGGGGCAGGGGTGAGGCAGGGTGGGAGTGGGGTAGGGTGTGGGGTGAGGAGGGGAGGGGGGATGAGGTTAGGAGGGATGGGGTGGGGTGGGGTGGAGCAGCCAGAAGAGGGGATGGGGGCAGCCATCCCATTGGGTTCCCCATGGAGTGTAGGGTGTTGATTGATGATGCTCCGTGCAGGTCCGGTGGGGGTGGTGAGGAGGGGTGCAGGGTCAGGGGGGATTTATCTCTGTACTGAAACAGGCTCTCTGAGGTATTCAGGTGCCTGTTCCATGATGCAATCTGCACCTCAGGTGGAGTGGCCTCCTTTGGAGAAGGTGGGTTTGTGTGTGATGCGGTTTGGACCCTGGCCTTTCTCCTCAGCGCACAGGCTGCCCTATCCGCGCACCTGGCTGCAGAGAACAGATTCCTTGGTGCGACTGGTGTGGCTGCTGGATCTGTGACGGGAAACATAGTGATCTGTGAGTCCATAGCTGCCTGTCCCATTGTTGAAGCTGATTGTGGTGTCCAGAAAGTTGATGCTGATACATCAAGAGTTTGATTGATGTGGAAATCTATGAGGTAGTTTAGGTCATCTGTGCAGAGAATGAAAATCTCATCAGTGTATCTCAGCTGTGTCACTGGTTTCATGGAGGGTTTGTCCAGAAATTCTTCCTCAAGTTGGCCCATGAAGAGGTTGGCACATTGGGAAGTGATCCTAACGTGTAGATGTGTTATAGGTTGCTATTATTACTAAGTACTATTTGTACAGCTCGATGCCTAGGAGTCTCAGTCATGGCCCAGAGCGCTGTACATTATTCATTAGGTATACGATGGTAATGCCTAGGGGTCTCAGACAGCGCAGGACCCCATTGTGCTAGGCATTATACAAACAGAACACAAAGATGATCCCTGCCTCACAGTGCTGGAAGAGTTAGGTAGCTGCCTTCATACGTGAAACAAGAAAATGGACATCGAGTAGCTTTTTAGAACCCTCAGAATCGCTACCTATTTCTCATGATGATGGAAACCCCCTGGATCCCGCAGTGGCAGGAGAGCTAGGAAACATGCAGAGCTCTGGATTCACTGGCTCAGCTTCATGCAGATACAAAGGTGGTTAGCGAGTCTTTTCACAATTTCAGATTTGCTAATGAGGTTCACGAACATGATGACAGCGTCAGAGGAGGTTTTGTTTTGTTTCAAAGAACAGAAAATTTGGAGACGTGACTCTTCCAACGGGCCCAAAGCAAACAGCAGCTTTGCACTATTGCAGCAGGTTCCCAAACTTCCCCTATCACAACCCCTTTGTGGGCTCTTATGTCTAACATTTCAAACCACTGCTCCCCGTTCAGAAAAGCTGCTCTGGGGCATGGGTGAGGGTAGAAAGTGTCCCTCTGAGTCGGCCCAGGCCATTGCCCCAGTTGTGGCCCTGATTCAAGATAACGGGACTGAACTGGGGCCTTTGTGAGCATCCAGAGCCGGGTCAGCATCGTGTTGAAGTTCTCTAGCAATTGCCCGCTGGGTGCTTTACACCGATAAGCCAATCGGGTGGACTCCTCTGCTCATTTGCGGGGCTGAGCCAAGAGCATGGTGCTGCACAGCACAACAGAAGCCTTGTGTGTTCATCTTGTTGCCCCCATGGACTCAATGCTTCCCACACCCGCTCTCCACTACCAAGTTGGGGTTCCAGAATAAGGCGGCAGAGCTGCCTTCCAGTAGGTGGGAGGGATTTTTTTTTAAAATAGAAACTTCCCTATTTAAAAATGTGTATAATTTAAACTCCATCCCCACCTCTCCAAATTTAAGAGATGCTGCATGACTCTCCAAATGCCACAGTCAGCAAAAAGGCTTCCCTGGGCCTGGGTGAAATGCATGAAGCAAGAAAAGCAGAAGTGATGAAAAGCAAATGTGAGGCTAAAATTTCCCATGTAATAATCTAGAGCACTATTGACCAGGCTTTTTACATGTTATTTTTACTCAGAAGTCCCTGCATCAAAGGGAACAAGTAAACCTGGGTAAAATCAGCCTGTGTTGCAGTTAGGACTCTCCTCCTGCCCATATCCCGGTACTTATGTGGCAAATTGTACATTATTGCCAAAGATCTGAGGCCAGAGTCTGTTTTCCCATCCCCACTTCACAGACTATCATTAGCAGCTTCCTTGTCAAATACCGGGGTGATGGACTCCCTATAAACACCTGGCTGGTGGATGGATTCACTTGCATCAATGCAGCACCATTATTGGGTCTGTTGTGCAGAGAACTAGGCTGCTCTGGGGCTCTTCTGAAATGGTCCCAGGCCTGAGCAGTAATTCATGGGAAAAGCCTGAAGTACAGACCAGTGTCTGCAACTCTAGGATGCACTATGAGCTCAGGTGCTCTGAGGTCTGCCAGCTAGACAGGTTAGTTCAACAGACAACACGGTTACTACATGTGCTGCCCACGACGCCCCCTCCCGCACTGACCCTGTGGGTGGCAGAGGGCCAGGCTTCACAGAGCCTACCTGAAGGAATGCCAGGGGGCTATTTATATGTCAGCAGACAGTTCTCAACAGGAAATAGAAAGTTTTCCACAATTCAATGATTTCAAACCTAATTGTGCATAGCAAACCTGGTTCCTCCGGAGAGCAGCAGGGAGCACGAATTCAGGGATCATTATGCCCTGGTTCTGGGCCTTGTTAAAGAAATACAGACTATCTGCCCTCCTGATTGCACCCTGCTGGCACAGCTGTGCCCTGGAAGGCAACCCTGCCAAGGCATGCTGAGAGTGGGAGGTGGCCAAAGCTGCAGGAAGAGGGAAATTTACAGGCTTTGCCAGTCTAGAAGCCAGCTGAGGCTTACTGCTTGAACAGGGAAATGTGACCCATCCGTATGCTCAGCAGATTGTGTAGCTCTGGAACTGGGGGAAGAAGAGTCCTCTCAGCCCCTAGCAGGGGCCTTGGTTACATTTCAGCCTGTAGCTGCTCGCTCCTCTGAGCTCACCATCACTGCCAAGGCCAAGAAAGCCATCCCAGCGTGCTCTGAGCAGAACGCAGATTTCACCTGAGGCACAGGCTATAAACAAGCACACTTTGTACCTCAAAACAAGAGAATTAGTCAAACTTTAAATATACACAACTTAGTGTTTATTAAAGTCATATTAGCACCCCCCCACACACACACACGCTCTGTAAACATGGAACGTCCTCCCAGGAAGCTTTCTGGACAATGGACCCTTCCCTCCTCCCAGCCCTAAGAGCAGACAGGTTGCGGGAGCTAAGAACATTGGCAGGAGTGTGTGAGCAGGGCCCTGGCTGCAGGGTGTGATTTGTACACAGCAGGAGCCCACCCAAGCTTCTGCCCCGTGGGGCAGATCAGACACTGCTAGAAAGGGATTTCCCCCAGGGATCTTTAACTTGCCTGTTGCAAATTTGCCCCATGGGGACAGGTAGGCTGCTCTGGATGTCATAAGCCCAAGGACAACACACAGACTTGTACATAACTAGCTCTCGCAGCCAGATGGACTCGTGTGTGACGTGTAAACACTGAATAAACGCCAATCTGCTGCCCAAGGCAGCCTGTCCCTGTAAGTTGGCTTCCCTGTGCCCAGTAGGATTGGGCAAGAGATCAGTCTGCAGGTGTGAAAGGGGCTGCTGCCCCACACAGGGATTCATGCTTCTACATATGTGTTTAGTCCCTTCCATTGCCAGCCCTGCTAAAGCGCTCCAAGGGGTGGGTGTGTGTAACGCACCTTCAAATAACAAGTAGCTACAATATCGGATTCTCAGTAGGAAAACCAAACCACCTCAAACAGATTCCCACAGCAGCTCAGCCAAGGCCTGCAGGGCACGTGGTATCAACTGAGGTGCCTAACGCATCACCTTCCTTGAAAAGATCTTCTGAAACCTGGCTTCCAGACTGCCCTGCTCAATGCCTCTACCCCAACAGCAATGGGACTGAGCAGGTGCTGTGCTGGGGAAAGGCAGCCGGCGTCCCTGGACCTTCCAAGGTACCATTAGCCACCCTCCATACACGTTAAGTGATTGAGCCGGTTACTAGTACATTCATTCACACAGGCTGAGGCACAGCACGAGAGGTTGAGTCCATATGGACTCACTGCCCCTCCCTCCCCAGTGTGCCCCAGGCCCTTGCCTGAGCAGCGTTACAGACTGACACTGATGGCCAGAGCAGCCAAGCACATTTGATTAGCCTTATTCCTGTAGCATAACCTTAACATGGGGGTATAGTCAAGGGGATTCTCATTCCCGTGCCCCCCCCCCCCTTTGGCAGCCTGGAACTGGCTGTCATGGCACATTCCCCCTCTCCCCCCCCCGTGTGGGATCATGCTGGATTGTTATTGTAGGGTTGCTCATAGATTTTTCAAGGGCACCTCCAGGGATCAAACTGAAGGGAGTGACTGGAGACTCCATTTCCTCGTTGTGCCCCAGCGAGATACTCCCCAGCAGCACCGGCACTGCCAGCCCGTCTGCAGGACGTGGACTGGGCAGCACCCACAAGGAACGGGGAGGCCTCGCTTTGGAGTGAGCAGCTGGTGCCCCTGTAGTGATGGCCTGAGCGTGACACGCAGCGAGCGAGACCCCAGTTCCTCAGTGTCCTGCAGCCCCAGCTGCTACATGTTGAGGAAGGAGAATGCAGACGGTTCCCTGCTGCCCTCGGAGTCCCCGTGAGCCTTGGGGCTGGCAGTCCCAGTGCAGGGCAGTGTCCGTGGAACACGAGAGGCACATCCCTCCCCACCAGAGTTGGCTACTGCTGTGCCTGGAAGGGCCACCAGCTCCATGCCTGCGAACAGGGAGAGGCTCTGAGGGGGTACAGCTGCCCCCTGCCTGCCATTCAGCGTCTGTGCACGCTCGGAATCCATCCGGGCAGCATCCAGCTGGGCCTCAGGCCCCGTTAGTCTGCACTCCACCTCCTGCTGGCACCGACAGCCTGGTGCAACATCCCCAAACTGCTCACAGGTCTCTGCTTCTGTGCCCTGCTCTCCCGCAGGGGCGGGCACGGCCACAGGATGCGCATCGAATGCTAGGGCTTTACAGGTCTCCGAGAGGAAAGGGGCTAAGCTCACGGGCTTGAGAACGGTGTCTCCTGCCAGAGGCATGAGGTCCATCAGCAAGTCACGCGTGTGTTGGGGGGAGCCCCTGGCAGGAGCAGAGGGATCCGTGTCTGGCTGTGATCTCTTGGGAGACGGGCAGCTCCTGCACAAAGCCTCAAACTGCCTCAGGAGCTGGCACGGAAAGGGAGGAACAGAGCAAGGAGTCAGTGCAGCACAGCGGGCCTGCCCCACCACTGACCCCTTCACAAGGGGCAGCCTTCAGAGGCCGGCCCCTGCCAGCCTGCTCCCCAGGGGGGCTGGATGGGATTTTGGGGAGCCCTTTTATGCTGCCCCCCCCATTGCCGGGCATTAGCATGGGGAGTGCCATGCACAGTAGATCAAGCTGGTATCCTGCCTGGCAGGATTTAATACCTGATGCTTTGCAGGGGGCTCACCACCCATAACGTACCCGACCTATTGTGCAATATTTCATTGGAGAGGAGGGGACATTCCTTCCTTCCTGACCTGTGCAGCCACCAGCTGATGCCCTGGAGCATGTTATCTCCTCTAGGAGCAAAGTTCAGCCCGTATGGTGGCGGGGGGAATGACCCTGCACTCTCTGGTGCTCCCTGCTCCAGGGGAGGGAGGGAGGGAGGAGCTGGGTCTGGCCCGGCAGCACTGAGCTGTGAGAGACACAGGAGTCACCTTTGTTGCTTTGTTGGCCATGGGACCGGGGCTTCGTTGGCTGAGCTGCTGCAGGTGTGGCCGGGTAATCACAGAGATCTGCTCGTGGGCCAGCAGGTCGGAGCACAGGAGGGAGGATATGGCACACATGGACCTCTGGCAAGGACAGAAAAGACAGGGCCTATGCTGATACTGCAGCTGCAGGCAGCTCGTCCGAGCCCACAGCCCCAGCCCAGGGAGATGGGGCTCCCTGATTACCCAGCGGCAGAGCAAGTTTCCCCAGCCCAGGCGGGACCAGCTCCAGGGCCCAGTCACTCAGAGGCCATCCATGGGGCAAGGGGTGCCGGAGCTTTCGCCGTGGGAGCCCTTCCCCACTAGTGCAGGCAGACGAGGGCATGAACCAGCTCATGACCCACCGCTGATCCACACCAGATCCCAGTACGACCCAGACGGGCTCGTTTCCTGAGCCACCTCCTCCCATGGGGCAGCCGGGGAGCCCCTCCACACTCCTGAGGCTTCTCGGGCTGCTCAGTGGGCCCCATCCAATCAGCCGTCTCCCCGTGCCCGCAGGAGCTGCAGTGGAGGCAGCGTCTCCTCCGTGCACCCACCATGCAGACGAGCTGGCTGGGGTCCTGCAGCGTCCGGCTCAGCAGCTCCAGCACCACCTCGCAGTTCAGCAGCCCGCACCTGGGGAGAGCGGGCAGCGCGTGGGCACGGCAGCAAGCGGGATGCAGCTTCCCAGGCTCACGCAGGGATCCTCAGCCTCTCAGGGATGGCAGGGAGCAGCCCCATGACCCGCCCCCCAGGGACTTTCCTGCCCCACCACCTCAGGGGTCGCTGGCTGAGCCCTCCAGGGTGAATGGTGTGGGGCAGCACCCTGGCTCCCCGCTCTGCTTTGCAGCCAGATCCAGAGGGAGGGCAGGCTCTGCCCATCAGCCAGCCCAGGAAGGGGCAGGGGACCCAGGGGACATTGTGCGACCAAGAGGGCTTTGGAGAACCCCCGGCCCAGCCCCCCGGCACCCCGGCAGGGGTGGGGAATGCAGCCTCCCCCCAGCCCAGGAGAGGACGCGACGGACTCTTACTCTTTGATGAAGTGCTGGGTCTCCTCCCGCGTCAGGAAGACCTTGGAGCCCCTGGTCAGCACGCTCACCAGGCTCAGCTCCTGCAGGCAGTCGCCCTCCACCCTGCCAGTGGGGAGGAGACGCCAGCTCGTTCCCTCTGTCCTACAAGGGAGGACGCGCTCCCGGCCCCGCTCCCCAATTCGGAGGGGCAGTGAGCAGGCTTCCCTGCCAGCTCACAGACTCCGCCCCCAGCAGGGCACAGAGAGAGCAGGGTGCAGCTGGGCACAGGCCTGGGCGCTTGGCACTCGTGTTCCAACCCAACTGGGGCAAGTCACGGACCCTGGCCACCCCCAGCACACAGGCAGCTGCCGCCCTCACAGCTCCGCCCACCCATGGGGGGTGAAGGGGCCCCCGGGCACTGGCCCCACAGTGTGAAGCAGCTCAGGCTGGATGAACCCCAGCATCTGCCTGACGCTCCCACTTCAGTGCACGGAGCCGGGCGGCTGAAAAACTAGGGGGACCCAGCACCCAGAGGGGACATGAATTAACAGGGCCTGGCAAGAGAGGAGACCATGCGCATTAAGGGACTTGCAGGGATACTGGAGAAGGGGGAGCCCAATGGTTTTAACCCCGGCTGCACCCCTGCCACAAGCTCAGAGCCCTTCCTTCTCTCTCCACCCTGGCCCCGGCCACAGGCCCTCTCCAGCCCCATCCCCGGGCCCTCTGGCTCACCTCTCAGTTCCGTTCCCCGGCTCCCTGCTGGCCCCAGAGGGGCTGTCGCTGCCTGATTTGCTGTAGGAGTCGGAGGTCCTGCTCAGCTCCCCGTTCTCCTGCGAGGAGTTCTGGGAGCTGTGCCCACTGTCCGTCTCTTCCCAGCCACCTCCTGCCTGCCCAGGTTGGTGACTCACTGTAGGAGAAGCAACAGCAAGAGTCAGTCACCCAGAGCCAGAGCTTCCTGCCTGCTTCAGGGAGTGGCAGACAGCTCTGCCACGACCCAGCCTCCACCTGCACCATACAGGAAATGGTGGGCGCTCCATAGGAACCAGGGTTCTTCTTCTATTCCAGGCCTGGACCATGGAGCTGTGTTTCTCCCCAGAGGTGGCTGCATTTCAGTGCAGTGTGTGGCGATTCCTAGGATTTGCCGAGCATGCGGTGAGCCCGGGGGTGGGGGGCAAAACGGCTAACGAATATTAGGCATTAGCACCACTGCTCAGAGGAGCATCATCCAGCAGCGAGAGCTGGGAACTGGGTGCCTGGACTCTGGGGTTCTGTTCCCAGCTCCATCACTGAAGCTAATGTGTCCATCTTTAGAGTAGGACCAACCTTCCCCTCCCGGCCGGGGCGTCAGGAGCCCTAATTCAGCAGGGGCGATGATGCGCCATAGCTGTCCGTGGGAGCTGCTTTCCATCACTGCAGCTCCACGCACCTACCTCGCATGCTGTGGGCTGCAGCAGCAGGGGGCTTCTGAGGCACCACACAGCTTTTGCCAGGAGAAGGCGCCGTCACGGGCTGGTAGGCATCATCCTGCAGCTCCCTGGGGCAGGGAGGGGGGAACTCTGGGCTGGGCAGCACAGCGCTGGCGACCGCCTCGGCTGCTTTCTGTATGGTGGCGAGCAGGGCCTCGCCGGCGGAAGCTGGGCAAGCACAGGAGAGGCCAGGGCATGAGTCTCTGTGCAGGGCTCAGCCCCCCTCTGCTCTGAGGGCAGCACTGCCACACACCCTCAGGGCACCCTGCCCGCAGAGGGGAATTAGGCTGGATCCCGTTGCCCACCAGGGACTGTAGGGGCGTTGGGCTGGTGGACGGGTCTCTGCCAGCTTCAGGGAGGCCCGAGCTTCCAGTCCAGCAACCCTGCCCGCTCACTGGCAAGACATGGTCTCTGAATCCAGCCCGCCCCTGCCTGCCCTGAGCTCCTGAAACACACCCACAGCTCCTTCCCTAGGGAGCTGCCTAGAACAGCCCCGCACGGTTTGGAGCAATGCACGAACTGGGCACCTCAGCGGGGACGCCAAGCAGCGAATGGGCCAGGGAGACTGAAGTGCCCGTTCACCCCCCGCCTGGGCCCCTGGCTTGGGGCTCTGGCAGGGGCTGGGCCCAGGGAAGCTCACGCTGCTGCTGGCTGGGCTTCGGGCCAATGGCACATCAGCCCAGGCCTCTCAGCCGCACATCAGCACTGCCAACCCGGAGCATTCAAAAGCCACGAGCCAGGCCCCTGAAATCCCCAGCTGGGCTTTATATTCACATCAGAAACGTGGGGTTCTTGCTCTTTGCCCCGGTCTGTGAGTACGCGGGGGCATCGGGTCGGGGGCTCGAGATCTCTGCCATGACCAGGGCTAAAACCTGGTTTCCTGTTTTAAATGACTGCAGAGCCTCCTCTGAGCCTGGGCCCCCAGGAGCCGAGGATGCAAGAAAAGCACCATCCATTGGGAGTAGGGTCACCAGACAGCAAATGTGAAAAATCGAGACGGGGGTGGAGGGTAATAGGAGCCTATATAAGAAAACGCCCCAAATATCGGGCCTGTCCCTATAAAATCGGGACATCTGGTCCCCCTCGTTGGGAGCCTCGGGATAAACCCCCGAGATCTGGCGACGTGGCAGAGGGGGCGGCGCGGAGCCGGGCCCTGGGGACGGCACTTACGGGAGCCGCTTCTCTCGCTCGTGAAGCCGAAGCCTTGCAAGGAGCTGCAGGGGCCGGGCTTGCAGCCCATTCCTACGACCAGAGGCACAAAGCACATCTCAGAGAGATCCAGGGTCCCCTGCCCATGCTGTGCCCCCTCTGCCCATGTCTGCACTCAGGGAGCCCATCCCGCTGCCCGAGGGCTGGACACAGCCAACCCCAGCTCTGCAGGGAGCACAGAGCCAGGAAGCACCTGCAGCTAAACCAAACTCAGCCTGTGGACCAGACACAGCCCTAACCACTAGGTTAGCCATGGGTGCTGCCCCCTGGTGGGGAAATGCTAGCAGTGCTGGGGAGCTGGCAAGCACAGCCCAGAGCCCTACCCGCAGCCGCAGGAACACAGCCTGGCTGGAGGTTGCAGGGCTCCTTGCTTCGGAGACCTTTAGGGGTCAGATTTTCCAAGGGGCCGAAGGGAGCCTGGTACCAACTCCCACTGACTCCCCATGACAGCTGGGCACCTAATGCCCCTTGCAGCCCCCACCCCATTTCCTGACCCTCTGTTTGACGTGAGTCACTGCCCAGCCCCATGGCACCCACCCGACAGGAGCTGCAAGGGCCGTTGCTTTCCCTGTTCTGCCAGCACCTCCATAGCCTCCAATAAGGACGCATTTGTCCTGCGATGCGAGAGGCACTGCCTGAGTTCCCACCCCAGGCTCCCTCGGTGGGCGGGCTGCAGAGGCCTCTGCACTTAGCAACTGGGGCCATGGGGCTGCAGCGGCAGCTCCACCAGCTGGGAGCATGCAGCCAGCAGGGGCAGGGACCGTTTCCCAGCTCCCTTAGCAAGTGGGATTTCCAGGAGAATCGGGCGTGAAAGCAACGCTGGGTCGTTACAGGGCGAGCCAGTGTAAGCAGTGAACTGCCCCCGGGCCTGAACGCCCCTTCCCAGGACTCCCCTCATTGACAAGCAGCACCGGGGGGAGCTTGTCCTGCTACTGTCTGAGCTGCATCTGCCCTGGGGATAAGGCGCTGCCATCAGCCTCTCCCCCCCCAGTACCCGTCTCCAGGGCTGCCAGCTCAGCACCTCCCAGCAGTGCCGTGAGCGGGAGGGGGGTGGAGGGAGTGTTCACACCAGGGTGCTTGTGCTTACCTGCTGGGGGAAGTGGCCTGGTGGGCTGAGCAGAGGGTGGGGGCGACAAGGTATCTGAAAATAAAGCACTGGCCAAGTCCTGCAGGGAAAGAACGGACCGTCACAGCCGGGAGAGGGCACTGGGCCCCCGGCCGGCTCAGCAAATCCCTGACCTGTGCTTGGAGCAGGGGCAGGAGGGTGCCCTGAACTCCCCTGGCCCATGCAGGGTCAGTCCCCTGGGCAGGGCAGGGTGTCACTCACCTGTGCTGCTGCTCGGACCTTCTGGTACAAGCTGTTGCCGTGCAGGGGATCTGGCGGCCCTGCGAACACTAGAAGGCAGAGGGTGAGGAAGGGCCGGGTTAGTGCAGCTGCGTAAGGTCTAATGGGCACAGCTAGAGGGGTGTGCCAGGCAGTCATCACATCGCCCAGCAGTACCATCCCCCCTCCTGCAGCTCCCCACCTGAGCCCCCCGACGGCTGCAGAAAGCTCACAGCCGGCGGCAGGGAAATCAAGAGCACCAGCGGGATTTGGGGCTGGGGGGCTTTCCCCAGTTAACGCGAGGCTGGAACAGCGCTGCCCTCAGCTGGTCTCTCTCCTGGTAACAGCGCTGACCCCAGCCCAGCCCCAGGGCCGCCCAGGTGCCCTGTTACCTGCTGCTTCCTGGATGAAGGTGGAATTCCTTTTCAGCTGCTGAAGGAACTGCGAAGAGCCGTGTGTGCACATGTACAGCAGAATCTTCAGCACCTGGAGACACAGGAGAGGCTGAGCAGAGTCTGGGACACCTAGGGACTCACTCGTATGCCTGCACTTCACCAGACCAGAACTGTTCGGGGATCGATGGAAAGCACCAGATCCAGACTCTGCCAGGGCGGGGACCCACTGCAGAGACTTCGCTAGGAATGCCTTGATGCCAGCCCCTCCCCATTCACACCATGGGGGGGGGTGTGTGTGGCACCTGCCCCAGCCTCAGCCTCCCCTTTTCCTGGGAACATTCAGGTCCCAGGCCATTGCGGAGAAACTAAATGAATTCTTTGCATCGGCCTTCAAGGCTGAGGATGTGAGGGAGATTTCCAAACCTGACAGATGAAATTCAATGTTGATAAATGCAAAGTAATGCACATTGGGAAACATCATCCCAACTCTACATATAAAATGATGGGGTGTAAATTAGCTGTTTCCACTCAAAAATATCTTGGAATCATTGTGGACAGTTCTCTGAAAACATCCACTCAATGTGCAGTGACAGTCAAAAAAGTGAACAGACTGTTGGGAATCATTAAGAACGGGATAGATAAGAAGACAGAAAATATCATATTGCCTCTGTATAAATCCATGGGACGCCCACACCTTGAATACTGCGGGCAGATGTGGTCGCCCCATCTCAAAAAAGATCTATTGGAACTGGAAAAGGTTCAGAAAAGGGCAAAAAAAAATGGTTAGGGGTATGGAACAGATGCCATATGAGGAGAAATTAATAAGACTGGAACTTTTCAGCTTGGAAAAGAGATGATATGATAGAGGTCTATAAAATCATGACTGGTGTGGAGAAAGTGAATAAGGACATTTTATTTACTCCTCATAACACACGAACTAGGGGTCACCAAATGAAATTAATAGGCAGCAGGTTTAAAACAAACTAAGTATTTTTTCACACAATGCACAGTCAGCCTGTGGAACTCTTTGCCAGAGGATGTTGTGAAGGCCAAGACTATAACAAGCTTCACAAAAGAACTAGATAAGTTCCTGGAGGACAGGTCCGTCAATGGCTAGGAATTGAGTGACAGAAGCTGGGAATGAGTGACAGGAGATGGCTCACTTGGGACTGCCTGTTCTGTTCATTCCCTCTGGGGCACCTGGCTGGCCACTGTCTTTGGTCTGACCCAGTGGGGCCATTCCTATTTAGGTCCTGGCACCCCTGAGCTCTCGCCTCCCTCCCATCTGCACCCTAAGAACAGCCCCTGGTGCTGCACTCCCCCTGGCAGCACTCAGCTGTTCAGTTACCTTCAGCTTGATGTGACAGGAGTTATTCTGCAGTCGGTTCAGGAGGTGCTCCAGGAGGCACTGGCTGCTCCCTGGGGAGTCGTGGGAGATCTCTGGGAGGGTGCAGTGTTAGAGAAGTGACGCTCACTCCAGTCTTACTACTAATGAGCAACCGATGTCAGGTTAAAGGCCGAAGACTCCAAGGGTCAAAGGATCCTGCCAGTCCCTGAGCCATTCCCACTCCTTGATCACTGCTAATGCAGCTTCATCACAGCTAAGCAAAGAGCAGCGGGTCTCCCCTCCCACCTCTGCCCCACTGAAGCCCTGCCCCCCTCACCCCACTGCATAGTCCCCCTCTACCCCCCAAAATACCAGGATCTTAAAGCCAGCTGCACCTGGCTCCTCCAGCTGGGATTCACAACAGAACAATCCCTCTACATTCTCTGCTCCTTGCACCCAAAGATCTCAGAGCACTCTGCACACATCTGTCCGTCTCTCAGTATCCCAGGAAGAGAGTCAGGCCTGATTTCTCTCCTGAGGAGAGCTGAGGCACAGGGAGGTGGAGTATCAGAGCAGGGAAGAGAACCCAGATCACCAAACTGCCTCCTCCCCCCACTCTAACCACTAATCCACGCTCTCACCATGGAGTGCGATTCCAAAGCACTAGTGATCCCTGCTTTTAGTAACTATTACCCTGGCAATGGAAATACCTGACCCTGGCCTTGAAACTTGCGACAGTCTCTTATCATGTCTCTCTCGCACACAGCTCCAACGCCGGATTTCCAGCCTTACACTGGGAATAAAGGATACTTGCAATTTCCTCAAACAGGTACCCAGGGCATGGGACGTCGTCATCCGAGGTGCCTTTCATCAGAGTGGGCAGCTGAAAGAGACCAAGACAACACTGTCCAATCAGGGGTAGAGGGCCGGACCCATCCCAGGGAGCCACCAAGCCCCCTTTTGACATCTCACCCCAACTGTTAACGCTGTCCCCAGGCATGGGAGATATCAGCTGGAACAGAACATCTGCTCCTGTCCCGTCCCCGACACGCCCACAACTCCAATGCGCACTGTCCCTGTGCTGAATGCACTGTCCCCACGATCCACAGAGACATAAGAGAACCTCCACACCCCTCACATCACAGTCCTGAGGACAAGCAACTCCCTCAGCTCTCTGTTGCCATCATTAGCTGCCTCCTAGGGAAGCTAGGCCAGCCGGTTTGGGAAGGACGTGGTACCCCGCACCCTAAGAGACGTGAAGCCCTAGAGAAACGTTGGTCAAAGCCTGGCTCCACGGGGACTCCTGGTCCCAGCCTCTGCCACTCAGATCCAGAGGGAGCATCACATGCTGGGCCTGGTCACCTCCAAGCTCCCACCCTGGGGTGAAAGCAGCTGCCTTCTGCTCCACTAGAGGCTCGTTACTGTAGGTCCAGGCAAGTTGCCAGCACAATCTCTCGGATGGGCAAAGTCTGGACAGTTCCCCTCTTGTCCCAGCACCACCAGGTGGGGTCACGGGGGCCCCGGATCATAGCGATTTCCCACACTCAGCGCCTGGCCACACAGGGAAAGCCCAGGAGGACACTCAGCCCCTCAGTCCTCCCATATCGGGCGGGATCCTGAATTTGTCCGTGTGGAATATCAGCCGGGCCCTGGCGACACCAGGCCTGGGGAGCAGGCGTTGAACCGCCCCCGGCCTGGAGGCCAAAGGCCTGTAACGACCCAGGCTCCTCACAGCGCGATGGCGGAGCCGGGAGGCGGCACAGCGACCCCACACGTCCCCCCTACGGGGCACCCTGGGACGGCCCGAGCCGGGGGGGGGGGTCAGCGCCACGCAACAGCAGGGGTAGTGACATCACTGCAGCCGGGGGTGCGGTGACGTCACAGACCCGCACTGTGGCAATGACGTCACCGAGGCGGAGGGGCGCGGTGACGTCACGCGAGCGTGGTGACATCGCAGCTCAGGGACCCCTCGCGCGATTCGGCCCAGGCCCAGCCCCGTCGTCCCCTACGGCGGCTGAGGCCGCTCCCCCCCCGGCGGGACGGACAGCGACAGCCCCCGGCCCGGCCCCGTACCCGGCTCAGGAAGCCCAACCGGTCCCGCAGCGGCGCCGCCATGATTCTCTCTGCGCGCGTCCCTCGCTGCCCCCACCTGAACCCGGCCTCGTCTTCTCGCCCCCCGGAACCCCTGCCCGCCAATTAGAGTGCGACTTCCTCCCCGCTCAACCAATCAGCACCGGAGGAGGGCGGGGCCCCAAGGGGAAGCGACCGACACCACTGACGCCACCTGCGCAGGCACGAGAGAAGGGCAGTAAATAACCGGCAGCTCGTCCAATCAGAAGCTCCGTGTCAGAAAAGGAACCAATCAGAAGGAACAAAGAAGGTGGGCGTTATTCGTAACCAATCCAAAGCCTCGTCTGGGTAGGACAGGGCCGTGAGAGGGCGAGATGGGGCGGTGTTTAGTTGGAACCAATCTAGAGCCTAGAGCGGTCTGATGGACAGGAAGCTGCACCTCTCAGAGGACATCATTGGGAAGTCGTTAGCCGGACCCAGTAGGAGCGTGCTAGGAGGTTTGACGAGCAGCGACAAGAGCCTATCAGAGCCCGGCCCATCATGGCGGCGCCCAGCGAGTAGGGAGCCGGCGATGTCAGGCCAGGGGGTCTTGCTGCGAGCCCGGGAGCGGCTGCGGCGCTTCCCCGAGCTGCTGGCGGGATGTCGGGACCAGGTCGGGCCGGCGGGCGCGTGTGCAGCGCGGGGAGCCCCGCACCCGGCGGGGGGAGAATCTCCCCGGCCAGTGCGGGCCGCTGGGAGCAGCTCGGGCCCGAGCCCGGGAGAGCCGCGGCGGCGCCTTCCCCAGCGGCCGGGCCGCCCCGCCCCGCCCCGCCCTCCCGGGGGGGGCTGGGGGGGGGGAGCGACTGACGGCGGGAGCCCCGGGCTGGGGGGGAGCGACTGGCGGCGGGAGCCCCTGGGCTGCCCCCTCCTCTTGCCCTGTCCAGGCTCTGCTGGGCGGCGCGGGTGCCTGACTCAGCCTGTTCTAACCCTTGGGGTCGGTGACACGGTGAGAACAAGGCCGCGTGTGAATGTTTCTATGGCTCCGTGTGATTTTAGGCAGCGGCCTACGGCAGGTGTGTAGCTGCGACCACAACGGAGCTGCGGCAGGACGGGTGCAGGAAGGAGTTTGAGGCCCTGAAGCAGTGCTTCACCCAGGCAGTATGTTGCAGGGAATAGCTGTACACACACAGACTTGTGGCTGGTCCTTGGAGGGGGACTGGCCCGGACAGTTCAGGGCTATCCTGCTTAGACCCCCTCTGGTGCAGTGCCACAGGCAAAACCTGTCCAGGGAAGTAATTTTCAATCCTACGCCTCACGCCCAGGGCATCTGAGGTCTAATACACCAGAAATGACCAATATAGCGACAGTCTAGTGCTTCAGGCACTGGACTGGGGCTAAGAATCTGTTAATTTTCAGCTGTGACTCAGCAAGTTCCAGCCTGCGCTGCAGGATAACAGTGCCCCTAAAGCACAAGGAAGTTGTGAGAATGAGCCAGTGTTTGAACCCCTCTGACACGAGGGGATAGTCCAACTACAGAGGTAGACGGGGGCTGTTTTCCCCTCCAGGGTGATCTTATCTGGCAAAGTCTTCACAACAAAGCAGGAACTGTATGTTGTGATCAGAAAACACCAATCCTCTTCCTCCTAACTTATCTGACTCTCTTCTTTTTACAGGCAAAGAAGACAATGAAGTGAAGGCATTGGTAACAATGCAGGGGACTGGAATCTAGATTTACAGTCCTGACTGGTGTCTGTCCAGCTGTAATCAGGTAGTTCCAGGACAGAAGAATTTGCATAATCTATAATTAAATCAGAAGGAAATGTGAGCCTAATAATGGAATACTCAATTCTATTTCATGCAACCTCCTCCCCCAGCTGTTTCAAACAATGCATGTAAATAAATGTTTGGAAACTTTTTTTAAATAAAACTCCAAAATCTGAGTCAGTGTTTTAAGACCTGCTCTTTATTCTACAGTTTAACTAGGCAGTCTGGAAAGGGTAGAAAAAACTGCACTAAAACTAAGCTTTTATTCTAATGAGCGGCTACACTCCCTTTGTTTGCTGCAGTACATGTAGCCTACTCTGGGATGGCCCTATTGTTATAGAGCTAGTGTTTGTCATGTGGCTTTCCTGAGAATTTAGGATTCCATCTCCCATCCCACAGGGTCCTAGGAACTGCTAGGGTGAGCAGAAATGCAGAATAGGTCACTTGAGAGAGGGTTCTGCTTTAGTTCACAGGATTTCATGATCTCTGCCCATATTATGACTAATGCTTAAGTTCAGCTAAAGCCATCGTATCCTAAAGCGCTGCCCCACTACAACTGGAACCTTGCTGCTAAACCTCCACTTCCCATGTGAATACAGGCTTTCAGACTGCAGCTTTGAAACCTGAGCCCTGAAACAGCTAAGAAGAGGGAAGAAATGGGCCAAGGTTACAGACCATGTCTGAGCTCCGCCTAAGCGGTTGGCTGAGCTCCTCATCCCAGCGGCTCATGTTAACCTCAAGGCTGCCAGGGCCCTCACAGTAGTGCAAGGACACTGGTTAAGTTTAGAGGGTTAACCATAGGGCTAGGGAGGAAATGCTGGGTACAAGGATGAGTAAATCCAAGCTGCAGCTTGATGGAGGGTAGGAAGGTGCTAGCTAAAGAAAAGCACTCGGATAAGAGCAGGTATGATCCTTGTCACTGCCTGGGGCATGTGCACCCCACTTTACACTGCTGTCACCCTGAAGCTAAACAATCAAAGTGGCATTTCATGAAATCTCCCATTTAGGGGCACATGGAGACCCTCCCTTCCCTCACTGCAGCAATGGCAGGAGGGATGCAGAATGAGCAGAGTTTCCTTAAGGATACATTTAGGGCTTCAGTTGCATCACTCCCCTCCCATCCCGGACTGCAGGAACCACCCCTCCCCCCCCCGAGGGCAGCTTAACAGTGCTTGTTACAGCAAGAAGAGTTCAGATCAAAATGCTTTAACTTATTTTATTGATTTGCCTGGCGTGGCCACTCCTCAGCCTTTCCCTGAGCACTGCAGATACAAGCTGGTCCTAGCATGGAGAGGTAAGAAGTTCCCTGTGTTTGTCCAGCTGGGAATGTCTCATTCGCAACACTGGCCAATTCCAGGTGCTGAGGAATGTCAGAATTATCTTTGGTCCCTTTGTGGGTGGCAGGCACCTTGGCTGCAGCACGTAGTCACCCTAAACTGCTGCTCACATGGTGTACGAGAAACAGTGCTCCCCGTGCCAGGCAGGATCGCAACACGAAGCTGACAGGGGCCAGGGGAGATCCCTGTACACACGCTAGGTGCAAGCTGGGCTGAAGGGGGGTGCATAAGGGAGTATTTAGTTCCCACCCCCAGAGCTCCCTTATAGCTTTAAAGGGCTAGTTCTTGCAGCAGGGGGCAGACTTTAGATTTGGCCACTAGCAGAGGAGACTGCTGCACTGAAAGCATGTGTCTGACCTTCACAAACGCTAACAATCACACACAGGCCTCCTGCCCCAGAGCAGCTGTTACAAGAGTCCCAGATACGGGTTAATTGTGCTTTGAGACAGGGTCATGGGGGACTCCGGCTATGGCAATCCCGTCTACAACAGCCACTCCGGGATGCATGCGAACGCCCCTCCTGACGACGTACAGCTGCCACAGACATTTAAGCACTTCAATAATCGGCCGACTTTACAGACGAGTCCCAATACTGTTCTTCCCTTCTAGGAGCTCAGAGTTCTCTAGTCTGAAGGCAGAGTCATCGCCCCCAGTGCCTCTCTCTCCAGCCCCCATCACAACAGTTACATAGTTCCCGCCTCCAGGAGGTTGATCCGATATGAACTAGATGAGGTTGGGTTACCAAAGGACTCCAGTTTAAAAAGCCAGGCAAACCCCAACACTGCTGAGGGCTACAGGCTCCTGGTAGGGTGAATGTCAATCCTTCTAGTGAAAGCTGGGGGATTTTTTTCTTACATTTGGCAATCAAGGTCTCTCATTTACCACCCTTTAAAATTTACTACTGATCCCCACTACTTGGACTCCTGAAACAAACCACTTCTCTTAAGAGGTTCCTTCCTCGGCTCATGTATACATTACCCAAGTGTCTTGATTACCGACCTCAGTGGATTTAATCACACGCTGAAGAATTGCTCTGGGGGATACAACTATACCAAACATTACATGAACTCTGCAAAGGGAGACGAGAGGTAGGTACGATTCTGAGCCAACCCTCCATGACACTGTCCCTTTAAATCATACGGTTTCATTCCCTGAGATCTGCTACTTCTTGCTGCAAATCTCAAGCCGTTTTGAGAGGGGAAGAAGGGAGGCTGCAGTTCCCAGCACAAGCCCCTTAATGCACTTTGGGCAGGAATACTCCCGTTAAAAGCACAATTTGAAACGTAACAGCCAAGGAAGAGAAGAAGGTGAAGCTCTTCATTATTGCTAGCATGCGGCCAACTGAATGATCCCTGGGAGGAAGGAGCAACACAACAGTAGCCGTTGTGCTTGGTTAAGGCAGCATCTGACATTAACTACACTGATATTCCTAGCACAAACTTCAACCCAACACACGTAAAGCTGACGGAACGGCTTCCCATTGAGAAAAACGTACCCCAGCAATTGGCTAACCCAGTCCTAGCGGACGTATTTCCAATGCGGATCGCAACATTCCAGGAGCAGTGGAGCCGTGGCGAGCTCCCCCTCTCGAGGCCCAGATAAGTTGGACTAAGCAACTCAATGCACTTATTGGAGAAACATTTGCAAGGAGACGGTTTGAGCAACCTGGGGATGTGCCTCGATACTGAGTGGGAAAATTGGGGCAGGACGGACAAGGCAATTCAACATGAACCAAACCAAACAGCACAGCTCCTTTGGGAATTGGGAGGACCTTCGAAAGCCAGAGGGCAGTTGGAGCTTCTCTTTCTGGGTCACTGACTCTCCAGTCACCCCAATGACAAACACGGGCAGAATTTTAACATCAAAGTAAATGGATGGGCCATGGCGGCCCCCAATTCCATGGAGACAGTGGTCTGAGGTCAGAATCAGCCCAAGGACTGTGGGGGCCCAGTCCAAGTGAAGTGCTGCTGGGTTAGACTGGCAGCAGTTGTGTTTGCAGCTGGAGTCCAAATGGTCGCCTGCTAAGCCGCAGACCTTAGGAGCGATAACGGCTTCACCACCAATAGAGCAAGGCCGGGTCTCATCACACTTCCTCCTCTGCCATTTGTTTTATCTGCCGACTGTGAACCGCCTGCTGGGCGCCTTCTGCTGCCTGGTTTAATCTTGTCTCCAGGGCGCTGCGGAGGTCGTTCACTTTCACATCTGGAAGAGGGTTGAGACCAATGATGACGCCTTCGCTCGCCTCTGACTCCTCCTCCAGGCGAGGCGGCAGGTCCCGTCTCCTCCTCCGAAGGTCTACGTCAGCCTGCAGTTTCAGGTCCCGGTTTGGTTTGACATTCTCCTGGTCTGGTTTCTGATCCGCAAGGGGGGCTGCTCCCTTCTCGCGCTTTAAGGCAATGTCATTCTCAAAGGCATCCTTCTCAGCAGGATCTTTGGGAAGTTTTTCATCCAGGACCTTTTGCTTGTTCAAGTGGCTTCCCTGAGGACCCTGCTCCACATCCACTGTCTTTCCCCGGAAAACTTCTTTCTTAGCCTCCACTTTGCCGGCCTGATCGACCTGGGAAGCCTGCTGCTGCTTGCTGCCAGCTCCATCGGCCTGGTTGTCATTTCCAGGTTTCGGATGTTCCTGTTTATGCTGCACGTTCTCTGCTACTTGCAGTTTATTTGAAGAGTCCAATGGAAGTTCCAGATCTTTGGGCTCCTCTTTATTTGCTGGTTTGGTTTTCAAGTCCGCACCAAAGACTCGTTCTGGACCCTTCCCTGCTACCTCCTGAGCTTTGACAGCCCTTGGCAGCTCTCTCTGGATGTCAGCGACTGCTCCTGCCACCACCCCTCCAGCTTCCAGGGCAGCCTTCTTCTCTTGGCTATGTCCTCCCCCCAATTCCTTCTCTGGCTGGTTTCCTGCTGCCTGGACTGCATGTCCTATGTCATTGGCTTGTCGTGAGTCATCGCTATGAAGTGGATCCCCTAAGTTCTCTGGAGAGTTTTTAACAACTTTGTTCGCCTTGTGTTGTGTGACTTTCCCACCCTTAGGAAGAGCCTCAGGAATTTTAGGCCCAGCTACACTGACTTGAACAGGAAACTTCATTCTAGGTCTGTGCACTGCCGCGTCCAGATCATCTGCATTCCCTTGGTGTTGCTCCGCTAAGTCAACAGGCTGATTGCCAGGCCCTGGCTGAGGAGGGTCCAAGATCTCCTTGGGAAGCTGCTTTGCAGCAACATCTGCTTTAACATCTCGGCCCTCTTCCTCCTTGCTCTTTGCAGGAGGCAGATCAGCCTCCTGGGGTGTTTCTGCTGCAGAAAAAGAAATGAAAGTTTTTGTGAGTGTCTGTCCAGCAGCGGTTTCCCCTTCTCCACCGTGCACCTGCACGTTCTTCAGACCTGCCTATGTGCCAACCCCAGAAAGTGGCAGGTGTTTTCTAGCCACATCCTTACCTTGCTTTGGCTTCTCATCACCTCCCTCCTCCTGCCTCTGCTGGTGCATTTCCTTATGCTGCTCTTCAATCACAGCGAGCAGTTTCGCCTGCTGGTCCAGTAGCTGCTTTTGCTGCACCTGCTGTTCTTTAATCACTTGCAGCAGGACGGCATGATCAAGCGCCTTCGCCTTCCCAGCTTCTAATGTAAAAAAAAAAAAAGCAGGGGGGAAAAGAAGAAACTGAAGCTTGCTGGGAGCGGCAGCACAGCTTGGTGTGGTTACTGGGAGGAGAGGGATAGGCGGGTACGTGCTTCTCCCCCCCCAGAATAACGCTTACACACAGACGATTCGTTTCAATCGCTATCCTTCTCCATGGCCATACGAGACCCTCTTCCATATCTGTGACCCACCATGTGCTGTAATACTTCCTGGCCATAGCCAGCCTGGGATACCCTGCTCCTGGGACAGTCCCACTGCCACCGGGGGAGCAAGGGCATCGCAATACGGCCTCTATCCGCAGCACAGATCCTCCACTAGACAGGAGAGCCAGATGCAAATAAGGGTGATCTGTCTGCTCCCCCTCCCACACACAGCTTCCTCAGAAGGGAAGCCAAGGGCCCTGCAGCTAACCTGCACCCAGAGCAGACAGTGGCAGAAGCTGCAAGAGGCAATGTTTTGGAGGTTGCTTTTCACACAAGGCAGAGACTCAGTAAGCCTGACCAGTGCACTTGCATTTATCCTGGAAGGGGAGAGGTCTCTGAAGCAAGGGAGAGTCAACAGCTAACCAGATTCACCTGCTTTTTAGAACCCCGCTCTAGTCCCAAAGGGGCAGATGGGTAGGCAGCTCTGACTGCTGGCAGGGTCTGCGATTACCTCTGCAGGGGCGTAACAGGGCAGTTCCAGCGCTGACCCCTGGAGAGAATTCAGCCATTTTAGTGGACCTAGACCATTTACTCCTAGCTACCGCTGAGCAAAGACGTATCATTCTGGGGCTTGTGACAGTGCCCAGGAGTCCAGCAGCTCATCTGAACCCTGCCGAGAGGGAGCCCAGCCCAGGGAGCCTACTAGAGCATTCGCACCCAGACGTGGAATATCTGCACAGCCCCCAATGCGTGGCATCCGATTCTAGCCTCTCCAATGGGCAAGGGCTGGCTGGGAAAACGCCCCTCTCCTTTCCCCAGACCTGACCCCCCCTCTGTGCTTTTATCCTGATCAGGTGAGTGACGTCTAATAGCAGGCACAGGGTCCGAAAACCCACCACCACCGCCCCAGACCTGGGTTACAGCTGAACACCATCAAACTAACATCTGGCACAACCCAGGGGCTGTGCGCTCAGGTTTAACTGTCATGGGGTTAAAGTTTGTGAGAGCCAATTTACAGCTTTGCGTAGAGGGAATAGACTGCCAGTCTGAACTGCAGTACATTTCAGCCAATGAAATCTGAAGGGACCTAGGTGCAGTGAACCAGTGCTCACAAACATGCTAGTAGAGGACGCAGCAATAAGGGATCATAAGACTGTACATTAAACCATGACGAAAACCCTGCTCACTAGCTCTGCACAGCCAAACTCAGGGGGAGGATCTGGAGAACACGCAGTTTCTATTTGAATTTACGAGTTAGTTTAGTGCTCAGAAGTCAGGGCCTAGCAACACGGACTTGATTTGAGGCAGGAACGGTGCAAGCTACATGCAGTGTGCAAACCATGCAGACAGGGTGTCTGCATGGAGACGTTACGACATCTTTCTTCTTAGGAAATGCACCCACTGCATATACTGAACAGTGCAAACCTGTCCTGCGCTTTCCCCGACACACCTAGTGGCATTTCTCCAAAACTCTCTGGGAGTTTCCAGAAAATTGCGCCCAAAGGAATTCATGGCAAAGATTAACAGCCTGTAAAATGCCATTTCAATTAAAACGGGAAGTTGTCCTGCTAATAACCCACAAGGTGAATAAAGGGGAATATTTTCGGTGCACAGCAGAATGCTATAAAACAAGCAGCAACTTTGGAATTTCCCCCTATATTCCCATTTACAAAAGCCCCATTATGGGCGGGGGAAGTGAAATCACTGGCAGAGTGCAGTTTCCTTCCCCCCATGTCTGTTTACTTTCAGCTCTTAGCTCGGCAGGGCAAACAGGAGTCCTTTCTACTCTCACTT
This sequence comes from Mauremys reevesii, assembly GCF_016161935.1. Taxonomy (NCBI): domain Eukaryota; kingdom Metazoa; phylum Chordata; order Testudines; family Geoemydidae; genus Mauremys; species Mauremys reevesii. The sequence goes on along the minus strand of NC_052637.1, from coordinate 42,404,076 downwards.
TCTGGGGGCTGCATGGTTAGCCTTGGGCAGCAATGCTGAAGGAGACGGTTTCAAGACAAATCAAACTGGTTTTCATGGAGATTTTTAAAAGCTCAAGTAACTCTTCTCTCAACCTATTCACACACCCAAAGCTCGCTGGGCTGCTACCCCGTCACACTCCCGCTGATCTGAATGAGAGTGGAGGGAAACGTCTCAGACCCTGACTCGCTTTCGGGGGGTTAACACACCTCTGATAAAAAAAGATTGTAAGCAATTTAACAAAAAAACCCAGAGGACTTGGGCATCCCGAGGGGCCAAGTTCAGGAGCTGGGGAAGGAGCCCAGAGAGAAGTTGCTGTCAGTAAGGGGCAGCCGTGGGCCCTGGCTGTGACACCAGCGTTTTCCCGTTTCGGGGGGGGTGGTGGTGGGGATTCAGCTCTGGACAGAGGAACAGGACAAGTCCCACACACCCTCTTACGTGCCATTAAAGCTCCCACTTAGGCCTGGTGCTGTCTCTGCCGGGGTGAAGGGTAACACGCTCATGCAGTGCATTCACACGAGCAGAGGCCATGCATGCTACTCTTTCATTAGCACTTAGATCCTGGGATTTTCAATCCTCCTTACAATTCAATATGGTCATTCCTTGAGGTTCATACCTGCTACTAGCTTTTTAATCTCAGCTGTTTCAGGCCCATTGAGATGCATAAGGAAGAGAAACAGATTAGGAAAACCGTGATTTTTCTTTTTTGGTTAAAGCAAACCAACAAGTCAAAAGCATCAAATAACCGTTAGTGGCAGGATATGGGGAAAGCACCTTCATGAAACGGCCAGACGAGGGCCAGATGAATGCTAGATTCTACAGACTCCGCAGAAATAGCCACCTAAGCTCGTGTCCCGCACACGCACTGCGTACATGCAGCCTCTCAGGATCTGGCATGTTCGGTGTCACCTCATCCAGAGCTGCAGGAAGCAGGGTACGCAGGATCTGTTCCCACGACGGAGATTCCCTGGATGTAGCCTAGCGCCTTCCAGCAATTCACGGGGCCTGCAGCTAACCTTCCCTTGGGCTGTTAGGGAACCTGGGCTGTTCCAGTACCACAGGTGTGATCTACGGGGGTGCTGGGGTTCGTTCAGTCTCTCTCAAGTCCACCATGGTGAGAACATGAGCAACTGGGCACTAGCAGCGGTGACCTGCTGCCAGAGACGAGTCTGGGTCTGAGTCTTGGATTTTGCCATCCCAGATTGGCAGAAGCTAGGAATGTTCTGGGGTCTGTCTACACTGCAGCTGGCAGCGTGCTCCCGTGCAGGTAGCCGGACACGCGCTCACCCACTAACAATAGCAGTGTGGCCACAGCGGCCTGGGTGGTGGCTCTGGCTAGTCATCCGAGTACAAATCCACCTGAGCCCCTGCTAGCTTGAGCAGACTGGTGGGTGTCTGTCTGCCTGTGCCGGGAGGATGTGCCTTTGGAGGTACCCCACGGTGCTGGCTGAGAGGCCGGAGGCTCCAAACCTTTGCAGCGGTGGGAAGAGCCAGCTGGGTATTCTGGAGCCACTACTCTCCTCTTGGAGAAGCTGAACCTCCCCGACCTCCCCGTGTCATGAGCCAGCATGCAGCCCGCGGGCGGGAACAGGATCCGTCACTCCTCAGAGCCGGGTTCACATGGCCATTTCCCACGGGGCTTTTATTCTGGCTTTGCTCGTGTTCACCCTGGGGCCTCGCTCTGTACTCTAAGCTTGGGCGGGGCGGGGGGGGAAGGGGAGAGAGCGCCAGGCCTATGGGTCCCGGCACCAGCAGGGCTGGCGGAAGTTTTGCTTTGAAACATGCCATCCTCTCCTGGAATATTTAGCTGCTAAGCACTAGCCTATAGCCGCGTTTTCCCAAGTGGTACCCAGTGGAGTTCCAGATGGGTCGCAGGGCTGGGCCGGGGAGCTGGGCCCAGCCCCACAGGACAGGAGTGGGAGGGTGGGACAGGCTCGCTCTGCAGTGCCTCCCCTCGGCACCTGGCCAGGATCAGGGTGCGGTGCCAGAGCAGAGGAAACATGCACGTAATGGCAGGCAGCAAAAAGCCAAAAGGACCCACCGGCCTAAAGTTACATGATCCCAACCACCATGAGCAAACCGTCTGGGCTGTACATTCTCACCTAACGGCGCAGCGGGCTCCCAGGGGGATTGGCAGCTGCGGGGTGGCTACACCCCACTTCGTGCACCCGGCATAAGGGGAGACTCACCCTCCAGCTTGCTGTCGGCATTCTCCTGCGGCTTGTCCTCGGCATTTCGGATCTCTCTCTGCTCCGGTTGCTGCGCCTGTGCTGGATCCAGCCTGGCCGGCGGGAGCAGCTCGTGCTTCTCACCTGCGGACAGACAGACCGACCAACCCATCTCTTTGGTTGGAAAGGAAGAAGCGGCAGATGTTCTCTAAAAACAGCTCCACACTCTGTCCCGCCTCCCCCCACCAACGCAGTTTATATTCAACCTGACAACTGCAAGGGAAGTAATAAAAAAAAATATTTAACAATCTTATAGACTCCTGGCAGAGAGCCAATGCTAACTACCTTAGCCAATTAAAATGCAAGAACCGTCCTAGCTAGCTCTTAGATGGGCACTTAGCAATGTGTTACCTGTCAAGATCTCCCAACTCCACGTCCCCAGTGAGTTGTGAGACACATAACAACAGCACGGCACCTGACATTTAGTAGGCTAGCAAACAATTGTTTGACAGATATTATAGTAGCTGTCAAAGACACCAGATTCCTCGTTTCCCCCAACAGCTGCTGAAGGGGCTGTGCATATTCACATGCTGATCTGGTGAAATTAGAAGGGAACACTGGAATGTAAGGAGGAGTAACCAATTGCTGCCCTCCCCTAGCCTAGACAAGAGGAGGATTTGCTCAGATGAGACACGCAGGAGATGACTTACCAGGGTCAATTTCCTTCTCTATGGACTTCACAGCCTCTGCAACGTTCCCAAGCTGCTGGAGATTTGCATTCTCCCTTCCACCTGCGGCCTCAGCTCTCTTTTCACCCCCAGGTAGAACAGCCAGTGACCTCGGCTCAACCACCTGCTTGCCAGGCTCCAGATCTTTGTACAGTGGTCGGCCATCTCGTCGCACCTCCGGGGCATTCTTCAGGTCCTCGAGGGGCCTGTCAAACTCTCTCTGGGCCCCATCTTCCTTTCCTGGTTCTAGGTTGGGCTCCTCTCTCTTGGGATCCAGCTGTGCAGCCTTCTCCATGGCCGGCTTGAGCCGATTTGCATTGGCTTCTTCAGGCGGAGGCTTGTTCTCTTCAGATTCTTCACGGTCCTGCCCCTCATCGACGACAACTGCGTCATGTGGGACAGGTGGCTCATGGCGATGGGCTTCTCCCACAGGTAAAGCAATCCCTGGGGAGAAGGGGAGGGGAGAAGGTCAATGGGCCCCTCTGGTGGGATTTGGGGAAATTCCACCCAGCAGACCCATGTCATACCCGTGTGTACCCTCCTGCCCTGATACGTGTCACCCCTTCCAGTGAGCAGCCCTTGCTGCCTAGCCATGCACAAGCATATCCAGCGAGCCCCAGGAGCCGCCGCGCTGGGCCAGGGTGGGAATCAGCCTGACGGGGACGGAATCATGAATTATCTGCAATAATACTGCAAACCACCCCTTCCAAGCATGTCAAGTTGCACCTCTCACCCTCTCCCCATCCCCACAACCCCATCTCTGGGATACCCTGGTCAGGCCGGTCGAGCTGCACTTCCTCCTGCTGTTTGGCCTTCGCTTCGTCTCTCTTGGGCACGTCCATGGGCACCTTGATCTGCGGCTGTTCCATCTCTTCCTTCTCGTTCGGCAGCTTCGGTTTCTCACGGCTGTCCTCCGCCCCTTCCGCAGCCGGGTCCTGGACTGTAAGCATGGCACAATTAATTGAATGAGGTCACACATGGCTGCACTGTCAATCTATAAAAGGAATCGGGACAATTCTTTTGTCAGCTGTAATCCTGTTTCTCCAGCTGAGTGACACAGGTCTAGGAGGCAATTTTGAGCTCCTCAGTCAATTGTTAGTGCTCAGTTTTCTTTACTAGCCATCACTCTTTTGTTATCAAGATACAGAAAAACAGTACAATGCAATTTACGTGGGACGAAAGCTGCATGCTACCATGAATTACCACCAGATGGCAGCATTGATCTTGCGCTTGTTTCTGCCACCACAATTAAAGATACTGAGCTCCTTAATCTCTCAGAGAGCGCCGCGCTCCGGGACAAGCAGCAGCCGGTGGCGCACTGGCGGGGGCTCTGCAGAGATCCTCTTTCCCAGCTGCTACCCTACACTCAGGACAGGAAAGGCACATCAACTACTTTCCTAATTTACTTCTTCGCAAGAACAATTGCTGTAACTGGTACAGGGATGTAATGGGACCGAGTGGGAGGGGATCAGAGATTGGGCACAAAATTTTAACCGTGCGGGTGATTAACCATTGGAACAAACTTCCAAGGAGAATGGCAAACTCTCCGTCTCTTCATGCCTTGTCTGGAAGGCTGGATGCCCTTTTGAAAGATGTGCTGTGATCAAACCCAAGTTACTGGGATCAATAGCGAGGTTACTGGGTGGAATTCTCTGGCCTGTGTTGTCCAAGAAATCAGGCCAGATGTTCAAATGGTTCCCTCTGGCCTCAATCTATGAAATGGGAATGTAGGTGCCGCCCATAAGCCGCTCTCAGCAGCAGCCCACACTATGGAAATGTTTGAGAACCTCGGCTTCAGAGGAAAAGCAGAGGAAGGAATCAGATTGTTTTCCAGCTTTTGGGAGATGAAATCACACAGAGCATTTTCTGCCCAATGAACTCGGAAATATTTACTTTCTCTATCACAAAAACACACGTCTCCACCCCTCCCTCAAATTTCCTTTGGGGAATTAATGCTATAAACTTTTTTCAATGTTCTCCTCCCGCTCCCTGGAACTGGTGCCGTTTGTTACCAGATGAATTCATGGGAAAGAGAGACTGCCACAATTTCAGCTGTGTGGGTCTTATGCAAGTTGTGAAATAGATCCAGGCCCGTGTGGGAAGCCCGGCTGGAACAGCTGACAGACTTGGAATCTTTGCCCTAGAGCCCTGCGCCAGGTTGGGAAACTATTTCCAGTCTGGGTGGTTTTCAGGGTTGCTTTGGTTACGTAAATATCACAGAAGAAAAGGGGCCTGAAGCAATGGTGGACACTGCAGGTCCCGCAGCCTCGCTCCCCTTCCCTGGGAAGATGCGGAGCCAGCGTCACTGCCCAGTGAAGCCAATGGAAAGATGCCGAGTGGCAGGCGAGTGGAGCGTGGCTGTGAGGCGCGGGCGAGGGGGAGATGTGCTCTCCCCTCTTTGCACACCCCCCGTGCCCCGGCAGAGAAAACTGATTCACGCGAGCTGCCCCTTTCCCAACACGGGGCTGGGTCCCTTTCAGCACATCACCAACCAGCACCTTTCAAATGTGACCCCCCCAGACCCGGTGGCCCTCTCTTCAATCCCTTCATTAGCGGGCAGGGAATCCACTTTGCCTTCGAGGCAGAATCCTGGGGGCGAGGAGGGAGGAAATCAAGCATTTCTGAACAAACTCTGGGAGGATGGCAGGGTTCCCATGGAGGGCTGCCGAGCCCTGGGAAGAGAGTGCTCTGCCCTTTGGAGCAAGGATGTTCCCAGCCAGATTCTAGCCTCACAATCCACAAGTTACTTGGTTCGCCCCAGAAAAGCTTTAGTTTAATTGCTATGGGTCCCTGGTCACTATGCACCCCAGGCCTCTGGCTCATTCAAGAGAAGGCTCAACACAGACTTGCCGTACACCCAGCGTTCCTTGGGGCCAGGGTATTATTAGGATTAATTCTACAGCAACCCCAACATTTCATAAGCAAAGCAGAAGGGTTCGGAAGCCGAACACACAGACCTTCCCCTCTGACGGGTAATGAAAGAGTTACAAGAAAGCAGGGCTCCTACCTCTGCCTTTCGCAGCTTAGCCAAGTGACCTAGGCAGACAAACCTGTGGCTGTCCAGCAGGCTGCAGCAGGTGAGCTCTCCCCTCCAGTGAAATCACTGGTGGAGGCCCCGTGGCTGCACCCAGAACAGTCGTAAATCACGAGATGGCTAGCACGGTACACGCATTTCCAAAAACACCACAGCACAACAAAAAGATAAAACCTCCACTCCGGAATAAGGCCAAGTTGCCGCTAAGCTGTCATTTTCTCAGCAGGAAACAAAATTAAGTTCATCATCTGGGTGTGAATTAATGGCCTTGCATGCTGCATGGAACCCTATAAGGAGCTATATGTGGGTTGCAGAGAACAATTTTGCTCGGGATGTGTAATCATCACTAACTGTACAGTTGCCTTTCAGGTCCCTTTGGATAACGTTACAGTAATGCTGGGCCTCTGAATGTTTCATGAGTGGTGCTGGACTTTACACGCAAGGGCTGAGAGGCTATAAAAGCTTCTTGGCTTACAACAACAACAACAACATCTCAGCATCAGCCGGCAAGAGGGCTTTCTTTGCTGCTCGCTGGGCCTTCCAGAACCAGCCCAGCACACAATGCCCTCTAGCAGCTGTCTCCCTTTGGAGCTATATCGGGGGGGGAGGGGGGACGGGGACGGGACCCAAGACTTCCTGAGACAGATTTTTTTTTCCTCTTAAGTGGTTTGCCAACAATGTCTCTAGGCTGCAATAAAATGGCATGATTAGCAACCTAAAAGCTTCCCTCCCCCACAGCTTCTGGTTGGGATTCCAGCAACGGCCCCACAACGACGTTACAAATTACTCCTTCCGTGGTTTTCGTATCACTCTTGTCCACCATGTTAACGACAGTAGCTGAAGCCTGCATCTATACCGCCTGCTTGTTCGGAAGGAGGAGGAGGAGCATCCTCCTCCTCCTTCAGCGGAGGGGGAATTGAGGAAAAGGAGGCCAGACGTGGCCTGGGAAGAGCCGAGAGCGGATGGGGCACTGGGAAGATTCTGTCGAGTTGAGGAAGAAAATACATTTTTTGGCCATGGTATCACTCCCAACACAGGGCTATTTTAAGTCCTTGACAGTGTCATCAGGCGCTGTCTCCCCAGTTCTAACCAGGAGAGGGCGCTAACAGCTGCAAAGCCCTTGATTTTAAAGGCTTGCTTCCATTGTCCGCTTTTTGAAACTGATCAAAGATCGTCCTCAAATCTGCTCCTGGGACCGGATCGGTCCGAGCTCAGCCTTCAGGAAGCTCACCCCCGCAACAAATTCCTAGCCTGAGGTCAGGGGCGTTTACTGGCTACTAATGAAAGTTCTACCCTCACACCACGGCTGCAGCACCCCAATCCCTCTCTTTGCATGACAAGATGTTTGGCCTTGGAGAGGGGAGAGGTTAAAATGAAGCAGGCCCAGCCTCAACAACATGATCAAAACGATTTGGCTGGCACACAGCTGGCAGGGAAGCCTGATCAGCTGGCATGCCTGGCAGAACAAAGTTCCTTGGGCAGGGGCTCTCTGAGCCTTGGAGAGCACTGACCATACTGTCAGCACTTAGCAGGTAATAAGTGTCGACGTTCGACTCTTCTGGAAAAAGAATCTGTTCATTGACAAGGCTGCAAGACCTGAACAGACCTGAGCATTTTAACCTAGCTCCTAACAGCACTGTACTGAAGGGGTTTCACCTTTGTGGAAGACAGGGCCGGCTTTAGGCCGATTCCTCTGAGTTGGGCCCCGCGCCCTAAGGAAGAGCCTAACTTTTTAATTTTTACTCACCCGGCGGTGGTCCGGGTCTTCGGCAGCATTTCGGCGGCGGGTCCTTCACTTGCTCTGGGTCTTCAGCGGCATTTCGGCGGCGGGTCCTTCAGTGCCATAGAAGACCCAGAGCGAGTAGGATCCGCCGCCGAAGACCCGGAGCGAGTACGACCCGCCGCCAAAGTGCCGCCAAAGACCCGGACTGCCGCTGAATCGGGCCCCGCAGTTCCTAAATCCGGCCCTGGTGGAAGACCTACAGAAGGAGCCTCCTATTATGGGGCTGGGGGTGGAGGCGCAGCAGTGGCCGAATGGTTCAGAACACCAAGGAAAGGCTTGGACCCTGATTTTCAGAGGTGCTAAAGTCAACAGACGTTACAGGAGCTCAGCATCTCTGAGCAGTGGGCACTTAGAGAATCCAGCCCTGATCTGGGCTGGTCAATTGTCCCCACAATCTCCAAGACCAAGGGGAACGAGTGATCACAAGGAGCGCGGCCCCTCCCCGTGCTCTGCAATGACGACAGATTTCACAAGGTTATCGAATGGCATCAGTGAAATTAGCTCACGGTTGTCTCCTGACACACCAGCCATAAAAATGAACCAAAATTACACCAGAGTGATAGTTCCTTTTCTGGGTCACATTAAAAGCTCCCTCACAAAGGCACTAGGGAGTGCTGCAGCAGTCAAGCTGTTCCTGCAACCCACAGGAGCGAAGGGAGTGACTGTGCCCAATCCACACTGCTCCTCAGCTGGCAGGGACAAGCGGGGGCTCTGGGCAGGTTCCTTGTGGGGAATGCAGACTACGCCACTCGAGTGGCAACGCCTCCATGAAAAGAGACCTGGGACGAGCCTGTATCGATACCGAGCCCCACAGTGCACCCAGTTCCATCCCAGTCCTGTTAAATGCGAAACAACAGACTCCAAGGGGGCACCTGACGTGAAATTCTGGCTAAAACAAGCTGAAGCCCAAGGGTTCGAGGAGGGCGGGGACAGGTTGCTGTCCCATAGAGGGCATGAATCGGACCTTTGTTACAAGATATTGCACAATGAAAAAAAATAAAATAAAATGAAGCAGCAACACTCAAGTAAGGAGCTGAAAAATATTACAAACTCTTAATCCGCCCCAGGAGACCCTCGGGGGTGCTTTCAAATACAGAGAGAAATTGCCTAATTAGCTTTTTTTTTTTAAACGGATAATTGCCTTCATGAGCTTTCACAGGCAGCTTAGCAACCTTTTAACATACATACGCACTGTATGTAATAGCAGAACATTTCCCAAAGAGCCGCTGACAGTAAACCTCAAGCAATGCAGGCAGGGGCCGTAATGGGCACTTGGGTGTCATTAGTGAAAACACTATTCAGAGTTCACTGGTCAATACGTGTTCACATAAAAGGGCAATGTTCTAATATTCATAATCCCAGGGCCCACAGGGCAGGGTTTTAATGAAAGTCTGTACAGTTCTGGGCTCCACAACATCAAAGAGACCAATAAAACTCCTCTCACATGCTGACAGGCAAGAGTCAGACGGAGAACGCAAAATGGGAAAAGGCTCAGCTCAGCTCCAGGCTTTGCCTCAACCAGGCAACCCATCAATTAAAAGGGGGGTGGGAAAAACTCCCCCAAACACGCTAAAAACAAACTGCGTGCTGCCTGCAGAGCAGCCATGTGTTCCTGGGAAAGACTCGTGCAAGCAATAAGAACCAGATGTGTCCGATGGAGGGCACCCGGGTGATAGCAGGGCAGCCCCCAGCCCTGCACGGATTTCGAATGACAGGATGCAGCTGCTCTGGAGGCTTCAGGGACACAGACTAGCCCCTTCCCAAAACAAACCAAGGCAGGGCCAAAGGGAGGGGGCAGGGAGGTGTTGATTAAAGCAGGGTAATTAATTGCCAGCCCAGTCTGCCTCTCGTGGAGACGTGAAGAAAGCAGCGTCCAGGGATCAGGAGTGCTGCAGCGACTGAACAGCAAGCAGGATGGGCTGAGCGGGCAGCAGCCTTCGCTCACAGGGAGCCCAGTGTACTGCTTGCCACCCAGGGCTGAAAGGCTCCCTAAGCCTGTTTGAGTTCATTGCTCCATTTCCTCTCCCTGGCCCACTGTTCCCGTCCTCCCACAGGACCAGGCTTCAAAGTCAGTGCTGGAAAGCACCTACTCTGCTTCCCAGGGCAGAGCCTTTCCCGGTGCCGACTGCGTTTCCTCGCTCTCACCGGGCTGGTAGGAAACAAACCAGAACTCGGCCAGGTTTCGCTGGGGACATGCCCATTAGAGCTGCATGGCTTGCCTCCAGGGAAATTTCAAATAGAAAAATGTCTTCCCCCAAGGTAGGATTATTTAATCCACCATCAAAGCGGCAAACGATCTGGGCTAATGCTGGCTAACTAGTTCTAACTAATGTGTGTAGGCGGGTATCTAGGATTCCCCAGGTTATGACTGAACACAACCTTCTCCTGCTCTTCTCCCTGCTTAACACAGGGATGGAGTGGAGGGGCGACTATGACAAACTCCAACAGACCCAGTCTTTTACGGGACTGTTTATTTCACCCGTTACGAAACGGGCATGAACTGAACACGTGCTCTTTGGCCATTACTGCTCTGAAATTAACCAAGATTCAAGAATTAAATTGCACCCTTCCCTCCCAGCCCGGCCCCACTGAGTGTGCATTAAGGGTCTGAGAGTGTCTTCTGCTCGGCCATCCTGGCCATCTCTGTGCAGGGGAAGGGGCGCACTGTGGATGTATAATCTGACCGTCACCAGGGACGGAGCAGCGCAGGATGAATGGTATCGCATGCAGCACCACTGTCTTGTAGACGCTCAAAGCTGTTCCCCAGGGACAGGGCCAGCGACTAGGAGGGAGTATAATCTCCAGCAGAAAAACCCGACTTTTTTTTTGCTTCCATTCTCAATAGCCGTGATATTTCAAAGCCCTGAAGAAAAGAAAACCCCGAACAAAGCCAAACAAGACTTGAAAAAAACAGAACATAACCACAGACGAGGAGCAGGGGCAGGTCAATCGACACCTGCTAGCAACGGCCTTGCAAAGCAGGCCCGCAGCTGCGGAAGGGAGCGTTAGGCCATAATTCTATCAAAGGCCACAGTAAACAAATAATAAATAACACCAAGCAGTAAACAAAGCTGAGGCATAATCACAGGCTTGGTCAGGGCTAAAACTGGCTCCAAATTTATATCTTCACAACCAAAAAAAAGTCGGTGCCCATAAATTTACATACCTTTGAGCGCAATGAATGGCCTGTTATTGAACCATTGTACAATATGCTGGCAGACATGGTGAAAAGTGGCCCTGTTCTGGCTCCTTGTACCCGTTGTACAGGTGGCCAGTACAGTGCTATCTCTAGTCTCATGCGCACAGAGCTCCTTTTATTACAAGGCGTCTGTAGTTCCAGAGCCCTGTCACTAGGGGGAGGGCTGAGGGCTGCCCCTCTCACAACAGAACAAAAACGAAAACAAGTCCTGGGCAGAGACCCAAGAAGCATTTTGGAAAGTGACAACTACACTCTTTCTTGGAAACCTTCTCGGGAGGCCCTGGAGATGCAGGCACTGGAAAAGGCTCCCGGTGACCCAACAAAAGTGGCTTTAAAGGGGTCAAGACAGTTTGGGAGCGGGGTTGAGATGAGTGTAACCCACACAGAACACATACCTGGGATTTTGACTTGAGCTTGCTCAATTACATTCTTGGCTTCTTTCAGCGGATCAGCCAGTTCCACTGCTTCCGTTTTCACTGGCATGTCCTCCGTCACCGATAAGGTGGTATAGGTGCTAATAACCAGGATTCCCAGGCCGATCCCCAAGATGAGCTGCACAACAAATGGGTCAGCGCCAAAGTTAACATACATTGAAGCAAACGTCACTGTTCCGAATAGCAGCTTTCATGCAAACTGTACCTCAAAAACAATTCAGAGCTCAATTCAAGTACAGAAACGGAGAAAAACTTAAGAGGGAAATGGGAGAGAAAGGTAGTTTCCAGCGGCGGTTTGAAACGGGAAGCAGAGATGCACAAAAGCTGTTTCAGATGCTAGAAGCTGCAGAGGAGAAGGCTCGTGCATGACAGTGCTCAGATTGTGCAGCCAGAAGAGGCGACTGCTAAGGGAGAGGAGCTGAGGTATGTGAGGCAGGCTAGAGTATGTCCAGACAGGAGGCTAATATTGCCTGTAAGTGACGACTCATTCTATTACATTTCTATCAGTTAAGTGAGGACGACAGGCAGGCCAAGTTTGGTTTAAGCTTTTACAACCAAAAGAAAATCTTTCCAATCAACTGTTGTTAACATCTCCCTACACTGTCCACAGCCTAACACTGCAGCATGGTGCAAATGCCCGAGGACACGACTAGTCTATTTCCAGCAGTACTAAAAAGAAAACAAGATGGTACCTGGGTTGAGACGAGAAAGGAATGTTGTGGGTTTCATCCCACTCAAAGGGAGAGCAGTGGGTATTATTTTCTAAATGTGAACTAACCAGCATGGGGGAGAAGCCTGGATGATTAAGGTGACGCCATCAGCCACTGCAGAGCTTACATCCAAATGTGCAATATTTCAGATAAGAATCTCTCTGCACCTTTGATTTTAGAAACCTCGCCAAGTTTTGGAAATGTATGGGATACTCCCAGGGGGGGAGTGGGTGTAGAGCAATGGAGGTACCTGAAAAGTAACAGAAATACACACAGGCCCAGGGAATGTTTGCCTTGCTTGAGCACTGGAGCTGCTGAATGACTGGCAGCTGCCCTAGCTGAAAAAAGGTACCAGTTGAAAGAGTTGAGTGGATGGATTGTTGGCCAACACCACTGACAGTTTAGAGATTTAATTACACTCCAATGTATTATTTTTACCTAGTTAATCACAGTAATTGTCCCTGCAACCGTTTCTCCTGGAACCTGGTTTGCATGTCAACGCTGTCACCGTATTAAGAACGACTGGTAGAAGGGAATTGCCTGCCAAAGGCTATTCTGGAGTCGCTGGCGAGGATGATGGTAAAGGGACCTGGACCCCACCATAAAGACCTATTTGTCCCCACACACCCCCCTTCTCACAGTGGGGCACGAAAGCAATGGGAATAATTAAGTGCAAAACAGAAAATACCTCTGCACCTCTCCTGCAGACTATGCTAGGCATATTTCACAAATAGCTTTATGAGACAGTCTCTCGATTTGCAAAAGAAACTTGCTTCTTTGCTACAAGATCTCCCGCCCAGTGGATGGAATTAAAGCACCAGGCTGACTGACCCTCTTACAGAGGGTAAGTGGATCATTCTTATTTATTACAGAAACAGACTCAAAGACTCGTAGGACTGGAAGGGACCTCAAGAGGTCGTCTAGTCCAGTCCCTACCACCGAGGCAGGACTAAGCATTATCTAGACCATCCCTGACAGGTGTTTGTCTAACCTGCTCTTAAAAATCCCCAATGACGGAGATTCCACAACCTCCCAAAGCAATTTATTCCAGAGCTTAACCACCATGACAGTCAGAAAGTTTTTCCTAATGTCCAACCTAAACCGCCCTTGCTGCAATTGAAGCCCATTGCTTCTTGTCCTGTCCTCAGAGGTTAACAGGATCAATTTTTCTCCCTCCTCCTTGTAACATTTTATGTACTTGAAAATTGTTATCATGCCCCCCCCCCCCCGCCAGTCTTCTCTTCTCCAGACTAAACAAACCCAATTTTCTCAATCTTCCCGCATAGCTCATGGTTTCTAGACCTTTCATCATTTTTGTTGCTCTTCTCTGGACTTTCTCCAATTTGTCCACATCTTTCCTGAAATGTGGTGCCCAGAACTGGACACAACACTCCAGTTGAGGCCTAATCAGCACAGAGTAGAGCGGAAGAATGACTTCCAGTGTGCGTCTTACAACACTCTGCCAATACAGCCCAGAATGATGTTTGCTTTTTTTGCAACGGCATTACACTATTGACTCATATTTAGCTTGTGATCCACTCTGACCCCCAGATCCCTTTCCGCAGGACTCCTTCCTAGGCAGTCAGTTCTCGTTTTGTACGTGTGCAACTGATTGGTCCTTCCCAAGTGGAGCACTTTGCATTTGTCCTGACTGAATTTTGTTCTACTTATTTCAGACCATTTCTCCAGTTTGTCCAGATAATTTTGAATTTTAAGCCTATCCTCCAGAGCAACTGCAACCCCTCCCAGCTTGGTATTGTCCACAAACTTTATAAGTGTTCGCTCTATGCCATTATCTAAATCACTGATGAAGATACTGAACAGAACCAGACCCAGAACTGACCCCGGAAGGACCCCTTGATATGTCCCTCCGGCTTGACTGTGAATCACTGATAACTATTCTCTGGGAACGGTTTTCCAACCAGTTTTGCACCCACCTTACAGTAGTTCCATCTAGACTGTATTTCCCTAGTTTGTTTATGAGATGGTCATGTGAGACCTTTCTATTGAGATAGTGCCCAGAGTCCCACATGGATCAGGTCCGATTGCGCTAGTAATACAGAGTGACGGTCTGCTGCCCTGCGGAGCTTACAGCATAACTAAGACAAGCCATGAGAAGAGGGTGCAGAGATATTCAGAAGGCACATTGGAGGCAGGATGAGGAAAACGAGATTATGAACAGGTGCTAACCTAGCCCAGTCAGATGACAGACAGTTAAATATATTTTAAAGTAAGAATATAAAATAAATATCGTAAGTCCTTAGTGGGCGGCTGTGTAGCTTTCCCAGGCGGCAGTTACTCAGAGGCGTCTTGGTAGAGGTAGGTCTTTATGGAAGGGATTTGAAGAGAGGGAGGAGGTTTTGCGGATTAGTTTGGGGAAGATGTTTCTTGCCTATGAGAAAGCATGAAGGTGCTCGTGGGTGAAGAGGGCAAGCCAGTGATGGAGGCTGGCATCGTCTGTGGACGGAGGAGGTGAGACATGACAGTGTGTTACAAAGGCGTCAAGAGGGTGGGAGGGCTAAGATGTCAGGAGTCTTAGAGGTGATGGGGTGGAGAAGGAAGAGCGCGCAGAGGGACTCAGAGGTGTGGGGTGATGTGGGGCCAAGGAGACGGCTGTTGGGAATGTACCTTGGGGGATGGCACATCAAGGGAGGAGGAGGTTGCAGCACATCAGACAGGAGATGCGGCAGCTCTGCAAAGCGTGAGCAGTGTGGTCAGACAGGAAAGGCCAGATCTTAGGGATGTTAAAGAGGAAGAAGCAGCAAGAACTGGTCACTGCCTGGATGTGTGGGTGTAGAAAGAGCAGGACATCCTGCCATGCTGTGTACGCCAAACGCAGAGTCAGCGGGCTTTGCCACTTCTGCCCTCGGTTTTCACGTTGTCCGTTTGCTTTCCCCAGAAGCCCCTCATAAATGCAGCACTGTGACTCGGTCTCTGCCACCTGCCTTCAGAAACAAGAGTGGAAATGAAGAGTGTTTCTGCAAAAGGCCTCTTGCAGCACCAGCACAGGCCCGAGAGCTCTGGGGAAATGGGGTATCGGAAACAGCCAAAAGTCTGAACCATTTTAAACCTGCCGCAAATGGTGGTTTTGCTGGTTTAAAAGAAAATTCAATTCCTAGTGGGCAATGTGGGCTGGAACCTGGGAGGTCAATCTCAGCGCAGGATTCAATGCCCGGTCCCTCGAACACCTTCCACTCTGACATTCTGAGCAACTCTGCCTCTCAGCTTTCACAGGCATGCTGGGCTGGCCATGAACCAACAACAGTGCAGGGAGGGAGATGGGCCAGCACCCTGATCACTCCACACACCACTGGAGAGGTCCTGGAGGCCTCTCCACAGCATTGTGTGTGGTGTGCACAGCCGGGGGTGCGGGGGCTTGAGAGACAGCCAAAGCCCCCACTTGTGTCAGAGTGGTTAGAGGGCACTAACTAGCCCAAAGGACCATCTCCTGGAGAAAGGGACTAGTGCAAAGCAAAGGGAATGCTGCCCATGAACAGCGAGTGGGGGCCGGATCACAGGAACACGTCCGCCTAAGGCCAGGAGGCCAGGTCCAGCACGTGGTACAACTGCAGAACAAAGCTCATTAGTCAGAGTACCATTAGCCAAGCAGGGTACGGCTGCTCCAGCTGAGGTCTCTGTCCAGTGAATTGATCCAGTTGCCTGAAAAGGTTTGGCAGTGTTGCATGAAAACATTTCTTAAACATTCCCATGGAGCCTCTCATTAATGATCCCCCTCCAGAGGGGCTTCTTTTATAGTTCCCAGAATCAAACCTTGTTCCAAGCAACATCACTCAAAGGGTTAATTTTTAAAACACCCTCATTTGCAGGTGACACCCGTGAAGGTAATGGATCTGACACAGCGTTTGCAGTCAGGTAGTTGAACATCAGAATGACCTCGCTTGAATGCAAGGGGGGGGCGGGAGAAGAGAGACATTTATCTCCCTTGTCGGGCTTCCCGTAATGCCAAGAGGACAATTATAAGATCTTCGCAAGATCACTTAAATAAGGATAAAGGAACTTGGTCTGCTCCTGCATCACTGCGGCTCACGGCAGGGGGACTGCCAGAGAACGACAATGAGGAGCAGAGACCCATGTCACATGACGGCAAAGCCCAAATGCGCCCCGAAAAGTCACTTGTGTGTGATTTACAAGCCTCTGGCTGGTGTCAGCAAGGCTTTGGGAGCTCAAGCCCTCATTGCCCCACATCATCTGCAGCCCCATTTGTGCAAGCGGATTGTTTTGTACAGAGGACGGGGCGCTGCTGAACAGCTGATTCCCAAGCCTCGCCCATGGCAGAACATCCGCCAGCAGCAGCTCGCCATGAGGCTATGGAGGGAGCACGGGCAAACCTGAGTGGCAGGCGTGGCCACGGCCTTGGAAACATGTGTCTGCCCATTAAGGCAAAGTCAAAAGGCCCCACATACCATGAGGAGCATTCTAAACTTGGGGGGGGAGGGGTTACACTGAGGAAGGAGACTTTCTTTTGCTTGCTGATGTCACTCAGCGGTGTTAAGTCCCCTTTGTACAGACGTTAGACTATCCCAAGGTGCTGCCCTCTGGGTGTGTTCAAGCCATTGGCGGGAATCTAAAAGTGCTTTTGCCCGGGGTAATGACTGTAGCAAGTTTTCTAAACCCTTCTCCGTTTTGGACCTCGAGCACAGTTAGGAAACCCAGAGAGGGGAGAACGTTAATTGCAATCAGAGTACGGAGGAGGACTGCAAGATGCCTGCTCAGTCACTGGGTTCTCTATTGCACAGCTAAGACGTTAGGCTCTAAGAACTGTAACAAGTGTGCAAGACGACGGGGTCCGACCACTGTCCTAGCAGGCAGGAGAGCCAAAGAGAGCCACTTTCCATCCCCACGAGCTCGGTAGCCTCTCTGTGCCTCATTTCCCCCAGTTATCAGACTGGGAGGAGAGTGACTTCCTCGCAAACAAGCTTAGGTCAGCGCAGGGAAGCCAACACCTTCCTGTCAGAAGTGAAACCCTTTGTTTACAGACCTTAACCTGACCTTTAGCAGCCGACCCGCCTCTCTCAAATGGCAGCTTTACATGCCATGGCCCCACTGCCGTTCCGAGCCGAGCCGGAGAGCGCCCTGCACTTTACAAGACACGCTTGATGACGCTGACCACAACAAAGGGGGCAATTTCCCGATTCATTCACACCTCTGTGAGCCTGGCTTTAAGCTTTGAAACTTCCCCTGTTGCTGTTACCTGATCATCTTTCCAACACACCAAGCCTTTTAACTAAGCCACCCCCGGAGCTTAATCCAAGCTGCAATTCCCAGACTCTGGCTCGCTGCCAGCTGTTGACTGACCAGCTGTCTGTAATAATTAACAACTCCCTGGCAGAATTAGACGCCCTTTGCTGGCCAACAGAAACATCTGGGGATGCGAATGCCCCACCCCCTTGGAAAAGAACTTCTCACTCCTCCACTTTCTAGTTTGAATGGTGCCACCCTTCCAGTGTTCAGGCATGTAAAACTCAGCTCTGCCTGACAGGGAGTCCCCCAAACGCTTGCGGCCTTCCAAGGGTCTGGGCACGGTAACGAATAACACAGCCGGAATCCAGTACCAGAGGGCACGGGCTCTCACTGGAGAATCGCATCGTAAGTTTTTCAGACAAAGAGGCCCATAAAGATGGATTTCAAATCTTAAACAAAAAACAAAAAAAAAACCCACAGCAGCTCTGGTAACTAGACAGAAGATGGAACCATGCAGGGAGGGGGGGCAGCAGGTTTATTGTCCGTGGGGGAGAAACATGTCACATCGGTGCCCCTTCTCCCCCATCGTTCTCACTCATCACTACAGTGTCTGTTGATGGGTTGAGGGAGAGAGCAGAGCTGCTTCTTGGGAGGGAGGAAAAAGCCAAAGGAATGTGAAAGAGCAGAAGTGCGGCATGAGAGCTTCAAGGACGAAATGAAACAAGTCTTCCAGAAGAAGTGGAGCAAGGAGAGGGTGGGCAGAGAACCCAGCATTCAAGCTGTAGGCCTGGGGGGAGTTCTGCGGCACCAGATCCCTGCCGGAACGCTTCCAAGAACAGGTCAAAGCAAGTACGCAAACCTGATGGGCAATGGCTCATTCAAGGGTAGGCCGGATGAATCCCCAGCCCCTCATACTCTGCGTAAGCCACTATGCTGTGGTGGGGATGTCTGTAAGATACAGCCACCCGCCTTGCTGATCTCCTGACCAGCATTTCAGGCCGCGCAGTCCATGAGCCTCAGTGCTTGGCTGAGAACAGCTGACAGTCCCCTCCAGGCAGCCTGTCCAACAGCTCAGCCCATCCTGAGGGCAGGGTCACTTGTCTTGGAGAAGGGCCCCGCTCAGCATGAGTGAAAAGTGCTTTCTGTTCCCCTGACAATTCAGGTCGGCATTCAGCCCTTTCTTCGGGGGCTCAGCCCAGCCACAGTAGGACCCAAGTGTCAGGATTCAGAGTGAGAGCCGGAAAGAGGCGTCAAACGATGGAAAGGGAAAGCAATAGAAAAACCCCAAACACTCTGCTTTAAAAGTCTCATGTGTGTTTGCAAAATCCACAGGGAGAGAAGACATTTTTGTGGGTCCTACAGAAATAATGGCTTTTTCTATGTAATGACCTGTGGGTTTGCAGTTAACTAACAAATCTGACTCCCTGTGACTGAATGCTGGAGCCCCAACAGAAGCCTGTTAAACATCTTTAGAATATAAAGTTACTGTGAGAGAAAACCAAATCATGTTAATTTCAGCTCTAGTACCAACAAATCAGAGCTCGCAAGATAGAAAGCTCAAACTCAGCCTAGAGACATTTTGTTTCTGTCCCCTAGGAGGCTGATCCAAACTGGAGCAAGGGAAAAGCTAAGTTACCAAAAGCCTCTGAATGACCCCGATTTTTCAGAAATCGATTCCTGTGGCAACACCCCTGTATGTGTGCTCCCTTGGATGATTATTATTTTGGCTGAAACCAGAAAGCTGAGGGTCAGCAGCAAGGACCCCCCTGCAGAGAAGAGTTGTTTGCTTTACCCAGCCCAGACAGGTTGAAACTTAAGGCCCGTTAAGGTTTTATATGCTGCCTAGATTTCCCATTCTGTGGCAATACTGCCCCGAGCCCACTGGACTGGGTTTGGTAAACAACATTTCCCATGTAAAGTGACTGCCTCTCTTGCTGCTACAGAGATAAAAAGTGCTGGCACCCCGCTCACTGAGCGACAACTCCCCCGCTGTCCATGCGCTCGGGAGAGATTCTGGTCAGCGCAGCAGACCACAGCAGTTCCCACCTGAAGGGGGGAGAGGGGAGTTGACAAGTTTCCCCTGCTGCAGTGAAACTAACGAAGTTCCCAGGCTCTACAGCGAGTTGGAGGAGAAGTCAATTAGCATCAGCACTGACCTGTGAGCAAAGGACATTCTTGTGGATTTTCTTGTAAATAAGAGCCGGGCAGATAAAACAGATGAGGCTTCCCATTGTAGCACCTGTTAGGCCCAAGACGGTCTCCACTGGCAAGAAAGAGCAAGAACAATAATAAATAAAGGTCTGGAAAATCCTTGGAGGAAGGGAAAGCATCTAGGGAGATTGGCACGGTGCCACTTAGACTGCAGCTCTGAGCAACCCACTAGAATACGAGATGAGCCTCCAGCCAGCAGAGAGCTAGAACGAGGGTAAAATTAGTCACTGCAATTTATGCAGCACACAAGTACTTAGTCACCTTCTAATGACTTCAACCAGCTGCAAGTCCCTGATGGGCTTTCCCTCTGCAAGGGCACCTCCTCACCAGTCCCCCTCCCTGCAGGTCTCAGTGCCAGGAGAGCTAATGACCCTCCGCAGGCTCAGCTTTTCTGTAGCCCTGTCCAGGGAGCATGCAGACCCGGCCAGTGCTAGCTGGACAAGCCAGGGTGCGGGAGCAAATAGCCATAAATAATGGGTGTTCTTGAGAACACAAGATCTAACGGGGCACGAACAAAATGGTGATGAGGAATGGGGAGAAAGGACAATAACTGGGAGTTTCAGTCTCTATTCTCCCACCTCTGCACTTACCATTTGGGATCATGATGCCTCCAACCATGGTTCCAAACACAACGGCCAGCGTGAGGGCTTTAAATCGAAGGGGTGGCATGTAACCCCCAGCAGCAAAGGTGCCATCTTTTTGCTATAAAAAAAACCCCAAAACAATAAGTTAAGCCCCTGCTTTGCACCCGCAGGTCTCTAAAGCAATTACCCAGCGTGTCCTGCTAGATAAGTCAGACAAGACTATGCAGCACTAGAATGGTGATGGTTTCACCTGCCCAGGCAACAGTCTTCCTAGGTACCCAGTAAGAGGGCAATTAGATGTGGCTGAGCAATTTTAATGTGCAGCTTCAACTCGAACCTGCACAAGAACAGCCAGAGCTGCTAGTTCACATCCTGTGTGGAACGTAAACTTGACAACGGCGTCTCGGAACGTTAGTGCCAAAACCCTCCTCCACTGTCCTTCCCGCTTTGCAGGCAGCGCCCAGCAGAGGCAAGTGCCTGAGAAAGTTCAAGTGGTGGTGATGACGTGAGGGAGACAGGGCCCACGGTTAGTAGGGAAGGAAGCCGGCTGTTGCTACAGCTAGTTGCCACCGGAGTGGAGTTGGGGAGAGGGAAACCGTTCCGCACCACTGCCTCGTAAAACAAGTGGACTCAAAGAAAAAAGCCGAATCTGTGGCTCTGCAAACAGTCAATGGTATTTTTTGGTGCCACTCCTAGATCACATTAGGTCCCCACAGCTAAAAAACACCCCTCCACCTCTCCACAGCCGTGTGTGTTCAAAGCACAGCACAAGCATTAACTGAGACACGTGACTTGCCTAGGAGCTAGGTGGGTTAGCATTCTCCCCATTGTACAGACAAATGCAAAGCGACATGCCCAAAATAATCCAGCCAGTCCTAGGCAGAGTCAGGATTAAACCTCAGGACTTCCCGATTTCCATGGCTTACTGCTCCAGACCACACTCCTTTCACCAGCTGGGCAACCACCACTCAGAACATGAGAACAGAGCCAAGGGGCATCGTATGGACTGCGGCGGCAGGATCTGGAGCTCTAAATTGCATGCGGTCTATTTCCTGCCCCAAGAGGTTTCTCTTTAGCTGAATACATAAAGGTCTCAGAACATGCGCACAATATCTCCGTTATTTACTGAGCACCGACGGCAGGCTTAGTGCTGTTTCACACACCGAGGAGAACATGTTACTGCCAGCAGACTGACGGTGTAGCCCGGCCGGGAGAAGGCCTGCCTGCAGGAATGGGGAAAGCGCGGGAGGGAATGATGTCGTTCAAGTTGTATTTCCGTAGCTGACCATCACTGAACAGTTCTGAGGAGGCAGGACATGGAACGGAAGCATCTGAATGAAGGAGGGGGACGTTTGGCCCACAAGAAGGGGAGACAGACTGTTCAGGGCATAGTAGCTAAAGGTGCAAAGCTGAGTTCAAGGAGAGAGCAGGAAGAGGCAGGTGCAGAGCTCTGAAGATGGGGACCATGAGCTTGAGCTAGATACGGACGTGAGCTGGGATTTCGGTCTGAGCAGCAGGAAATAAGGAGTGTTTCTAATGGCTAATTCCTCCTCTCCTACTCCTGAGAGAGAGAACAACCTCGGCTCTGTACTGTCCGACACCTGGTATAAGCCAGGTCTGCAAACTGCTATTGGAGCAGGGAACAAGCACTGCAGATGACCTCCATTTAGGGGGTGGCAGAGCAAATACCAGGGTTTCAATCCTAGCACTTCTCCCCATTCAATTATTCTGTGTTCTGCGAGGAGGACAAGACTCCAGAACTGCTGCCTATTAACAACTGCTCAGAACTGTCACGTTTCCACAGAGCCAGATTTATAAACAGCTCTGCTGTGATCCTCATGCTACCCCTATTAGCACACCACAGGCAGTTACAATTTCACTGGAAGCTGCAATACAGTGGATGGGGCTGAGGGTTTCATCCACTCTCAGTACCAAGTATCTGCAGCTAATCAGAAATATGGTGCCATCAACCAAGCTGTGTAGTCAACTGGAAAAAATAAAGGTGGCCCTTTGAAAAGTGACAGAGTCGATGGTGCAGCGCCAAGAGCAGCCTGCAGGAGGGTCTTACCTGCTGCTCAAAGAGAAGGGTGTTCAACGCCTGTCTGCATGGCAGAATCATCATCGGGAACCCAACAGCTACCGACATCATGAATCCCACTCGAATCATCTCCGTCACCAGGTTGGAGGGGAAGTTCATGAGCACGTTCCCAGCGATGGCTTCCGTGTAGCTCACGTAACCAAAGAATCCCACCTGCGCAATGGGAAAAGGAAGGGAGTGCTGGTGACACACATGCCTTTTCTGATCATCAGGAGTACGAGTCCGGGGGCTCCCATCCTTATGGCACTGGGGCAGCTTGTACGATACTTTGCTTACCAAGCCAGGGAGGGCAGAGGGGAGCGACTGCAGGAGTGGCGTGTACTTGACATTTTTCAGAAGAGAAGCAAAGCCCCACAGCCACTCAGACAAGTGGGACAGAGCAAAGCATGTCTATTAAAACAGGGCAACGCCCAGCTAAGAAGGGACCGTGTGGCAACTTCCTACAATGCAGATCTTCTAGTCGGCCCAGCCATAATATCTTCGCTAATCAAGCTAGGTGGCTGGAGGAGCTTCCCCCTAAAAGCCCCGGACATTATTAGCAGGTATGCAGGGGTTTCACTGGGGGACCCCCTGGAATGGGTGACAATGGGAGCTGAGCAGCTGCCTTCCCAGTGAGTTTGCTAGTGGGATTACGCATTGCAGCTGAGATGGCTGCCGAGTCCCATGAACCCGAGCCCCCCAGTGAGGGGGGCTGAAATACAATCCCATGCAGCCGCCTCGCTCACATGGGAGGCTATTCTTGGGAATTATTAACTGGATTTTATTAACTGGAGTTTTATGAGGCATAACTTCCTTTATAACCTTCCAATTGCAACAGGCTGATGGGCAGCTCTCTCTAGAGACGGCAGCTCATTGGACAGCATCCCCACTTCCAGTTACAGATTGGAAGACCGAGACCCAGCCACTACACATGGAAAAGAAGAGACTAAAGCCCCCACTCCAACTCTGCTCAATGGGACCTATTGTTCCAAAACCCTGGGCTCTCTGAACACCTCTGTGCATCTGCAGTGCGGCCCCCTTCCATTTTATTTCGCTTTCAGCAAAAAGACTCTTCATCCTCTAGAGCAGATAACACCTGGCCCATCTCATGACAGTGATGTTCATGATGGCTCCAAAGCTTATCCCAAAAGTCACTTTTTTGGGAGGCAGGAGGAAAAGGGAGGAGAAAGGAAGGGTAGAGGCTCCTCACCGTAACATAGAAGGTGGTGACCACATTCAGAGAGGAGGCAAATATGGAGCTCATTATTTTAACGGACGGTTCATCCAGGCTATCGTAGGTTGGCAAGACCTGGCTGCAGAAAAGCAGGTTAACATATTAAGCAGTTTCAAGGAAACTTTCCAGAGAGATGCAAAATCAAGTGCATTCCCTAAGTTCTCTTGCTACAGCCCAGCAGAGAAAAATCTCTGACACCTTCCCCCCACAGAGCGTAAACACACGGCTAGTCCACAATTTATATTGCTAATGCCAAGAGATTTCAGAACACTCACAATTTCAAGTGTTGCAAAAATATTCACTCTCCCCATCCCCCACCACCACGTGGAGTTAAATGTGTGATGTAAACATCTTGGTTCAAAAGTGTTGCAAAATGAATGACCGTTTGTTCCACTGAAACACCAGTGGCACGGCTCCAGGCAGCACATCGGAGATTATTGTTCTTGGAGCGCTCTGTGCTGATAATTAAAGTAACACAGTGTTTACAGAATAAAAGCGGGAAGAGGGTTAGAGCATCACACTGTCTAAAAGAAAAGTTAAACAAACAGAACTAAATCCAGTGCCTGGCCTATTTCAGCACCACTGCGAGAGCCCAGTTCAGAGAACACTGGAAGCGTCAATTACACAGGATTGGGGGGTATTTATGTACTTGGAATGCACATAGAATCCACTTTTTCTACATCATCAGGTGCATATTTTAGCAACTCATTAACCTCTTGTTGTTCTAATCCAAGTGGCCACCTCTTGTGTACTACTGAGAGCACAAGGGGAGGCAAGGTAAGTTAGACGGGCCGGGGGAACCCCCAACTCCAATGGACAGCAAAAGAAAGTGTGTGAAACGGAAGCCAAGCTGGGAAAACCTTAACCTTTTGTGCACCAAAATGTTCTGCACAAAGGAGACTGGGCTGTCCCTTTAGACTGCATATCGAGATGTGTGCAGGAGACCATACGTATAGCACTGTGAGAGTCACGTATTTATGGGGACCCAAGAGATAAATTCTCTCACAGGGTCATGCAGGATTTAAACTTCTTCACTGATCTTGAAACAAAAACTCTTAATATAGCAACTGCCAGACATCATGGACTTTCCTCCGAAATAGCAGCAGGCCCAGCGGGGGGCGGGGTGGAGCGGAGCAGAGCGGAGGCAGAGCAGTCAGTGTGTGCAAAGACACCGCTCTAGTCCAGGCTGACAATAGCAATGCAGCAGAATGGCATGGGGGGGGGGGGGGGAAGTGCCACGTGAATTCGAGCTGCAACCAATCCTCTCATGGTCGGACAGCAGTGCCCATCCAGTCACAGCTGCAGAGTCCCTCAAATCCAGACCACACGCCACCGTGCCGTCCTGCCAGTCAAAATCCCGTCTGGGTGGAGCAAGCATCTGACATGCACACAGCAAGAGGCACGTCCTGACGTGCTTTGGTTTTAGTTTTAAACCAGAATGGTCGTGGGGAAGGGCAACGAAAGACCAGAAGCCTTCTCCTGACAAACGCTTCGTATGCTGTTAGTTTCGGCACCTTCACATCACTGGTGATCAAGTAAACATAATGTCTCCGCTTGGATTTGAGAAAGATATTCAGACCACATGCCCTTTACAGTTCTTGTGTTCCTGAGATGAGGACAAGGCGAGAGGGCACAAGCAAGGCAAGTCCGAGCTGGAGCAAGAGAACTCTGGGTTCGTTTCAGAGGTGGCTAGAACTAGCTCCATTCTCCTGTGAATCGGTATCTTCGTCCCCACTGTAAACCCCATCTCAGGGTTTGACTCGACTCAGGGTCTTATCGTGAATAATGAGTACGCGCAAGCTGCCAGTGGCCTCACAGCACCCCTGAGCGCCACTCCAAACCCACAGCAGCCCATGGACCACATTCTGATTTTGATGTACTGGTGACCTCAATGGTGTTACACCAGTTTCACTGGCATCAGAACCTAGGATAATGGGTTTGCACAGGGGCAGGTCATATTAATCCTCAACCCTCCCGTGAAATAGGATAAGCCCATTTTACAGATGGGGAAACAGAGGCACAGAGGTTAAGAGACTTGCCCAAGGTCACACAGGAAGACTGTAGCAAAGCTAGTATCAGAACTCTGAGATTCTTGGTTCTCAGTCCCCGGTGAATCTACTAGACCACACCGCATAATGGCTGAAAGTAGGACACCTCTCTGAGCTCAGCAATGCTAATATACATTTCAAAGGGCAGGGGAATTGAATCTACAAGTATGATCATACGTTCAAGATAAATGAGAATAATGGTGCATTCTGCTTGTCACCACTGTATGTTGCATTTATATGTCTGAAGGGAAGGAATATGTTTTTTATGTTAGAATTATGTATTTTTCTAAAGGTGATTGGAAGGTCAGCAAAATTAAACACCCCTAGTCAGAGAATAATATGCTTGTGAGATCACATGGGCTGGAGAGAGCATGTTTTTTTGATGCCTGAGGGGGGAAAAAATATAGGTTTTAGCTGTAGGTTTGGATTGCCATTTAAGTGGTATAACAGAATCTATATTTAGCTAGATAGATGCACACACTAGTCCAGACCATATAATTTTGCTGGGTTTCCAACTCCCTACAAATGTGCACTGGTTACTAAGAGGCGACCACAAGAAAAGGACAATTTTCTATTTAAAAAAAACCCTACAGTTGTAACTAGGTAAAGCTGTAAAAGAACACAACTTCTGTCGCCAATTATAATGGAGACATTAAACAGCAAGACTGGAGCGTGTTCTGCTAGAAACAAAGCTGCCAAGAGAGACGCTAAGTGGGAAATGATGATTTGGATCTCACAGGTGGGTGTAAACACAGCAGTATGAACACATTTTATTTGTCACATTAATTTATTACTGGCATGCAGCGCGTTCGCTGGAACGACCAGCTCTGCCAGTCTTCCTAATGCTGAAGGTCTCTTTTGTGTCCACCTTTGGATTGACACATCTCTTTTGAGCTGGCTGCTGCTTCAACCAGGCATGAATCACTGGCTCTTGTCATTTTGGTGGAGAAGGTAATGCTGCTGGAATTACGGAAATAACCCTATCTTCAGCACCATGCCGCTGTGCGCCCAAAACCCACGCCTCATTAAAAGAAGTGGGCAGCTGGAAGCAAGAATCTGAAGTCAAGAATTATGCCATTTTCTTTTAAATATTTTCAGCTACACTGGGTGAGGCTAAGGGTGCCCATGTAGATTTTCCAGGGGGCGGGGGAGCTCTGATGGTGGTTAGGATGGAAACAACCAGGTCTCTTTTCCTGATATTAAACCATGATTTTCAAGCAATGGGTCAAGTTCATAGTTGGTGTAACTCCAAGGAAGGCAATGTAAGGCACACCAGGGATTCATCTGACCCAATGCATTTTATGAACAAGTAACTGCTCAAGCACAATAATTCTTGAGTGAAACCGAACTCCCTCCCCCATCAAGGTAACAAGAGAGTCACAACTGAATGAGATGCTGTACTTCAGTGGGCTGTAAAACACCGTGATTAAAGTACAGCTATCCCATTCAGATCCTTGGGACGCTTTGCCCTCACAAAACAACTGCTAGAACGGCAGGTACTTACGACTGACAGGCAAAAGACATGCCGAAGATAGGAATGCAGCGAAAAATGCCCTCCCAGCGCATGTAACTGACCCGCTTCAGCCACTGCCCACCAAAGAGGCCGTGTTTGAAAGAGGAGAGCACAATCTGTAGTCAAAGGAAAAAAGAGGTTAAGAGCCAAACAGCAGAGACGCCAAACCAGAGCTAAGGGGAGTGAGCGCGCTGCCAGGAACACTGCCAAGGCAGCAACAGAGGGCAGGCATCAGGAGGCTTTGAGTAACTTCCCCTGCATCTCACAGCTGGATATTTATTCCTTAGATTTCCCAGTCTCAGCCTCTCACCTTCAACACAGGTTAGTCAACCTTCCAGCTATGGGTATGGGTCACCCCTGGCTGCAAAAGGCATATCCCAATTCCCTGGTTGATGCTATCCTGCTAGCAGGCACCACGACCCCCCTCACACACACCAGAGTTAGAACAGTTCCTGAGGGATGCGCTCAGCTAATCGGATTGCTCCTGAGCAGTCATCTGCATTGGGGCCCACAGAAACTGGAAGCAGGAGACACAGGAGAATTTTACTTATGGACGACAGGCAACGGTGCACCTGGATAAGACAAGACACCTGCATTCTGCCCAACCAAGCCCCCTTGACAATGCAAGTGCTCTGAAGACCAGGGTCAATGGCAAGGAGGTAAGCAGAAGCACCAGAGATAGGTTATGAGAGCTATTCTGCCATGGACAAGGGAACTGATGGACATTAGGTTGCACAGGAACCAGAAGGTAAATATATCCAAATGCCCATTTATAAACTAGTCTGAATAGGTTTGACACTCCTGGAGATTCTGTCAGTGTTGCCAACTTTAATGACATGTGGTGTTTTTCTTAACGTCCCAGCTCCTGGCATCTCGTGATTGTAAAGATCACAGCTTTCGTTTCGAGCCCTCATTCTTACAGAGAATAGTTTGAGGCAACCAAAGTGCATCCTAGGAGCTCAGAAATCAGGTGGCCAGATAAAAAGAACTCAGGATCTATTTCTTAAAGTCTGAGGATACTCTGGGGGCCTGACATGATTTTGAACACTTGGGGCTAGCAGTACCGCTGCCCATTAAGAGAATGAAAGTCTCCACTGACAGTTAATGGTGTCATTGGGTGAGTTTCCCAGATTATAAGGCCTGAAGGAACACTGTGATCATCCTGTCTGACCTCCTGTATAAGACACACCACAGGACCTCCCCAAAATAGTTCCTGGAGCAGATCTTTCAGAAAAAGAGCCAATCTTGACCTTAACATTACCTGTGATGGAGAATCCACCCCAGACCTTGGGAAGCTGTTCTAGTGTAGTTACCCTCAATGTTAAAAACACTGAGCCTTATTTCCAGTCTGAATTGTCTAGCTTCAACTTCCGGCCACTGGACCTTGCTACACCTTTGCCTGCCAGACTGAAAGAGTCAGTTTTTTGTTCCCCATCTAGGTGCTTATGGACTGGGATTAAGTCACCCCTTAACCTTTTCTTTGTTAAGCTAAATAGGTTGAGCTCCTTGAGTTGATCATTATAAAAGCATATTTTCCAATGCTCTAATCATTCCCATAGCTCTTCTCTGAACCTTCTTCCAATATATCAACATCCTCCTCTAGGCTGCTACAACTCAGGAAGCTACAGAAACTCATCAGTGCCTCCTATTTAACCAAGTTGGCTGGTACCAGTTTTCTCAAGATGAAGCTTTTTCATAAGGCCTAAAAACAAACATTTTTCCTGCACCACCTCTGTGTGTTCATGAGGTCTTCACTGCATAAGCAATTTAATGTGCTACCATTTAGGAAGAAAAACGCTTATTGGCTCAATGACATTTACCACCGATACAAAAATTGCAAGCAGTGTAAAAACTTGTGTCCTTAAAAATAATCATTTTTCTCCCTAAAGATCAAGGTTTTATGAGTTTTAAGGAAAAAAGCTATTACATTACAGAATTCATTTTGCAGCCGTGTATGTCTTCCCCATCTCCTGTCCCTAAATGTAACCAGAAATTCAGAATGCTATAGGCTGCACAGTACTCGTAAACACACAGTGAAATGCAGGCCACAATCTGGTTAAGCTGTCACAATGTATTGACTTCATAGTGACTGACAGATATGCTAGCCAATTCCTATACAATATGGCTGTATATTCTGATTTCCATGTGGATAAGTGTGTGGGCATCAGAGCAACAATTATCCCATGCGGAGTCAGCAATATTTAACAGAAAAGAATACAGTACTGCATTTCAAACTTGGATCCCGAACCTGCATGCTCTTTCTGGTGGGCAACCCCTGTGACCACAAAGACCCCCACTGGGCTGCCATACAGGGGTCCCTCCCACACGGAACAGCTGGCAGGATCAGGACCTCTTTCAGATGAATTAACCACCATCTCTCTCCCCACTAACAAAACAAAGTCTTCCTGTCACTGATACTCACCACAAACATAAAGACAGTGTAAAAGATCAGCGCCATAGCACTGAACGACTGTATGGAAGCCATCATGTTCCTCTGGAGACTCAACGGAAGGACGATACAAAGGGAGACAGCAAACAGCAGGATTATCCGGAAGCTGCCAGTTACCTGAAAAAGGACCAGCATAAGGAACAAAAGTACAGAGCATACAGAGATCTCTGTTTTATTAACTGGAACTCATGGGCCCGTATTGACAAAAATAGCTTATTATCCCCAAGAAGGAGACACAAAGCAAACAGAAGAGACTAGGAATCTGAGGTTACATGCTCCTGACCTTAAGAAAAGGTTCGGAGACAGACAGTTTGCTATTTCCTCAGTAAGGTCTGTGATTAACCTAGACAGTCACTGGGTGCCACTGTTGCTCTAGATACCACACGACAGACCCACTCTAAAGCAGATTTGTTGGGGGTTTAAACAATAATCCAAACACAGACTATTTGAATATTTTGTATGCACTTCCAGCAACTAAATGAAAATTAACCTTGCATCAAAAAAAAAAAAAAAAAAAGGGGGAGGGGGTGGGGGGGAATAGAAATGGAAGTCTTGAAAATTCTGATCCAGAAAATTAATCAGAAACTCATATTGGTATTTATTATAGCAGAACACTCTGAAATGCCTGGAAATATTTAATAACTAATTTGGCTGCAGCCACAATGCATCTTTTTAACTTCACAGTTCCTTAATCAGAGCTTAACAGCATCAGGCTGGAGCAGATAACAGCCACTCCAAGATCCTGCGACATGTCCATTTCACGTCCCCAGCCTGCCCCATCCCAGCTGCAAAAACTGCAGATTTTTCCTTTGGAGAGCTGTGTGCCAGGGAACAGAGTGCCTCTCCTCAGAGACAGGGAGAGGCATTCTCACAAACAGTATCAACATAAAGGGGGGCAGGGGAGGAGTCACTGGGTGGTTTTTAATTTGAAGAGGTGAAGAGATCAGCGCGTGGCTGAGGTATCCCAATCCTTCCTCTTCACACCCCAAAGTACTATAGTTTGGGAGCAAGAGGAGCATTCTGAACTAGAATGGGAAATGGGGATGAGGATTTGGGCAGAAGAATTATGTCTCACTGCTTTTTAGTTTCTGGCTGAGCAAATGAAGAGGGACAGAATGTACCAACTCCTGCAGAAAATTGACTTGGGATTTGCAGCAGGCCACGTATTTCATGACAGAGACATATTTTAATAGCACGTGCGTCAAAAGAGCTCTGTTTCCTATGTCAGGAGCCGTATACATCCCACTGTCTGACATGCATCAGGACTCCCAGGTGTTGACATGGCAAGCTGCTCTCATGTTCTAGTGCGTGACACTTGGCATTAAGCTTTAAATGGGAGAATAGCAAGTGACCTGGACGTAGCTTGCTGATATTATTAAGGCGCGTTGCTCTCTGCGGCATCATAACACGCACCGCATGATGTACTTATCCAACAATCACAGTCTCATTAAATTGTTGGACAAGTACAAGTGATCATAAGTTTACCTGTAGTCCAAGCAACCGGGCAAAGAAGTTTGATCCCAAGTCACCAATCACAACGTAGAAAGCAATGCAGGTTCCCAACATCAGCCCAATCATGCTGGAAAGAAACACACACAAATGAAAAGCTTGAAATCTAAACTCCACTCTGGAGCAGAGAACTCCCTTGGAATGCAGCACTTACCACATACCTGCAAGTAATATTGGCTGCATTCCTAGAGGATTAGCATTTTGCAACCCTCACCATGGCTACATCTACACTGGACTCCTCTTTGGAAAATTTCTCGCTGTCACTCCCAAAAGTGAAGCTGCCCTGGTGGCAGCATTAGTGGAGACCAGCCACTGGCGTTTTAACCACTCTGTCGTCTGTCCCCAGCTCAGAGGGATCTGGAGGGCACAGTGCTTAAAATGCCAGTGGCCACTGACCCTTCACCTGCACCACAGCTCCCATTGCTGTTATCACTGACAGCAAATTAAGGCCTACCAAGTGGAGCGAAAGTCAACTGGAACAGTTTGGGATTCTACTCTAAGCAGTTGCAGTACAAGGGCTTGTCTATAGTTGGACATGCAGGAAAGCTAAGCCTAATTAGTTAAAGGTGTAAATTTAAAGTAGAGTAGTTGAGTGAATTAAGCTAAACCAAACTAAGGTCTGGTTTACACTTAAAATTTAGGTTGATATAGCTACGGTACACTCCTGAGCACAGTAACTATGCCAACCTAACTCCTGATGTAGATGCAGCGAGGTCCACGGAAGAATGCTTCCATTGACCTAACTACCATCGCTCGGGGACCTTAGGCGGTGTTCCTACAGCAACGGAAAACCCCCTTGTGTCACTGCAGGCTGCATCTACACTACAGGGTTACGCTAGCATAACTACAAAGCTAAAGCTACATGCTACAATCCTCATAGTATAGGCATGGCCTAAAGTCACTTGACTTCTGAATGAGAGCATCCACACAGGGGTTTCATGTGTTTTAACTATGCACTTTAAACTGACACCTTTAGTTAATTCAGCTTGGCTTTCCCGAAGGTCTCCATGTAGACAAACCCTACATTTTGCAAGCCTGTTACACATCTCTGTGCCCTGTTCAGTGCTGAGAATAAGCACTAACAGTATCCCGGCACGCAGAGCCCATCCCTGAGTGGAACCCCAATGGGACTACATACAGAGGCACAAGTCCACTCACATGATTTCTAGTGTAGCTGAAGCCAACAAAGCTCCATCCAGTTTGCTTCCTCCTGTGTGCAAAGTCTTTGTAGAGTCGCCAAGGACCCGCAGGGTTCTGCTAACAGCATGTGAGTTAGTTTAACTGCTGTTGGGAGCCAAGGATGGGAGCTGAGTTTGGGAGGGTCCCTTGAAGAGGACAACTCTGCATTTCTTAACCACTGATCATAGTAGTAAGGGTACAGGGAGGTATTCGGAGCCCAAGACTAGCCCACTCCGCAATCAGCGGTAATGGACTGCGCTGGAAATCTATACTGCAGTCCAGAGGTTTGCAGACATTTGCACAGGGCTGACCAGATTTTAATAAGGGCACTGTCTCATGAACCACTTCCCCCTCCCATTCACAGTTGCATGGACCACTTCACCTCCCATTTCTGATCATCTCCCTATGGTAATCATGGCTATTGCTTGCATGGAAAAGTAACAAAGAGTCCTGTGGCACCTTATAGACTAACAGACATATTGGAGCATGAGCTTTCGTCTGACAAAGTGGGTATTCACCCACGAAAGCTCATGCTCCAATACGTCTGTTAGTCTATAAGGTGCCACAGGACTCTTTGCTGCTTTTACAGATCCAGACTAACACAGCCACCCCTCTGATCTTAGAAAAGTACTGGGTATCTTTTTAGCTGTCTTACAGCAGTTTAGCAGCTGGGAATAAGGACAAGGGCCAGAACCAAGACATCAGCCAGACCTCCACAGATCACAGCGCAAGACCCTCTGCTCTACAGAATGGGCTGCAATGCCACCCCTCACCTGGAACAGCAACGCAAGGTCAACCAGACTGTTCCAGCTCTACTGTGTGTCCTCTGAAGCTTCGTGAATGGCATTTTTAAGAACAGAAATGTTACCGTTACAAGAGTCAGAGACCTTGGCCTACGCTGTCGTTAAATGAAATCAGGATTCCAGCCCACTGTCCCAAACAGATACTGCTTCTAGTAATTTGCACCTCAAAGAGCTTTACTAAGGCAGATCAGTGTTACTCCTAGTCTACAGAGGGGGAACTGAGGCACAAGGCAGGCTAATGGGCTGATTGTCAGAGGTACTAAATGCATCCAACTTCTGTGATTTCAGTGTTATGTTCCTCACCTCTGTAAATCACACCATAAGTGATTTGACCAAAGGTTCATAAGTGTAGCAGAACAGGGAATGAAACCCAGGTCTCCTGAATCTCAGTCCCTCACTAACTACTAGACAACATTGCCTCTCCCTTCAGAAACGAAGGGGTGCACAGGCAGCTACCGACCCAACTGTCTGAATGAATGTCTTACAAAGCAGCTCGCAATCAGCCCAAATTCTAGGTGCCAAGGGAGGCTTTCAGAAGAAGAGAAAGTAGGGGGGTCAGAAATAAAGACATGGTGAGGCAGTTGCCCTGTAGGGGTTTGGAAAAAAGCCTTTTATTAACAGAAATAAACTAATTAAAACTATTTCAATTTTAAAGGAATAGCTCTTTACCTGGTCTCCACCAGCATTTTCCCTGCTTTTCCATAGGCATGAAATGCTGGCAAACGAGAAAAAAAAACACTACAGTGAGCCAAGGGAGGGTGCAGCCTGTGACACATACATCAGTTCGAAATTAACAATAATCGTGATGAAGGGCAATTTGACAGGAATCTGCTAGTTTTGCATTTTGAGGTGGTTTCTCCTGCCCACCCTCCCATTTTCTTTTTTCGGACATGCCACCCGAATATCAAAACCCACATAAGACAAGAACAAAGATGAAGGAAAGATACAAAGCAGGTTCTTTTTTTACTCTGTTGAGGAAAAAAAAGCAGCGCTAAGTAGCAGTTACACATGGCAACCATTAGAAGAAGAAAGTCAGCGTGGAAGAGAAAATATGCATGTATAAGATGTTGTGTGACAAAAAGTTACTACAGTGCAAAATTTCAGTCAAGGTCCCATTTTTATTTTTTCCTTCCCATTATAACTGAGTCGCCTGATGTTGCTGGATGGGAGATCTGAAATGGTGCCCAGAATGCTCAATTCCATTCCCAGAATACCCAGCATTCACAACCCACACCACAGGGATTTTGCCAAGAGACTTTTTTTTTCTATACTTTGGCCGTAGCTTGTAGCAGAAAATGATCAGTATCCTTTCAGTGACTGTATTTGCTGAAAAGAAAGAGCCAAGAAAACTCTGCTTTTACTTTTGGAGACATCTTCCTGGGGGGTTGGGGCAGTTAAGACCTCCAGTTCGAATACAGCCCACATTGTTTTTGCATTAGTCCTGGGTAAGTAACTCTAGTAGAATCAAGAAAAGAACTGCCTGGTTTTCCCCGCTGAGCTTCTCCAGCAGTGGCTGTACAGTATACGTGCCTGAAGGTAGCCAAGAAATAGTTTGTTCATCTCTGGAAGTGCCTTCTATGACCTTCAATGTTATCGTACATCCCATATTTCCTTGGAACCTCCCTAGTCTGAAAATGAAGGAAATCAACTGGCCACCTCTATAGTGGGAAGGAACGTGTGTGGGAAGACACCACCAGTCCTGCTGAGTAACTCAGAAAGGCAGCCAATGGCATGGTAAAGAGTAGGGTGAAATCCAGTCTTTGTTAGATCTCTGGGGCTCCCGGGCACCTCCTGTCCGTGCAGAGAGGTTGCAATATTGAAAAGGGACGAGCAAGCAATACCTCTGGACTTTGTCTTGTCCCTGCATGAAGGGTCCTGGCAAAAAGGGGAAGCAGATGTTGAGTGGGACAGTTAAGTTGTGCGTACCTGAGGACTGGGCATGCAGGAAGACGAGCAACCAGGGAAAGAAAAATCACCTTCCTGGAGATGATTTGTTAAATGACCTGATCTCCACAAAGGATGGCTGCTATTGCATCACCCCAATAAACCTCTTTTTTACAGCGTGTAGAAGTGCAGGAACCTCCGGGCAATAATGACGGCCACTGGTTACAGTCTAGGCGTGGGATTTTATGAAATGATCAGTGTCCTTGGCTACTCTGAAATAATGTTTAATGAGAACAAGTCTTCAAACATGTTATGCCAGATGTCCCCATCTGGGGCTGCTTGGAAAATTGGATCTTTTATCTTCTCAAAGAGGAAGGAGGAGATGGACTGTGCAAAATTACTCAGCCAAGCCACTCCAGAAATCTCACCAGCTGAGCACAGCTGGATTTGGTCAGTATTTGGAGAGGCTTCTTCCACAATAAACCCCAGGGTTGCTGCACAGTGGCCTTGGTGATTCAGCACATGGCACTCGTCTCACTGCCATGTGCCTTGTCCTGCTGTTAGCGGATGAGGTGCTGGTCCTGAGCACCAGGAGTCTTTAAAGATCCCACAGCACTTTTGGCAGCAGCAAGGAGCTGTTTTAACTCTTGTCCTGGTCAAACTCTAGCTGCAGTAATTCCATCCCACTTCCCGAATTCCCACCGCAGACTCACTTGGATACAATATTCACTTCTTAAGATCCTAACGTGTTGTACAACGCTGCTGTGCACTGACAGCTGCTAAATGAGAGCGAAGGGGGAAATATCTGTAAAAGACAGAATACGTATATTCTCTCCATTGGGAATTGCTGCATAAATTAAGGTGTTTATCCTAGGCCGCCACGACCCTGGCTCTTTTCTTATTGCATCTAGTGATCTGAATGTTCTTCCGGAAGGGACTAGCTGACTGAAGTTAATTTGAAAAACTTTCCTGCATCTTTCAGAGCTGCCAAAGCCTCCCACAGAATCAGCTGCAGGAGCTGCCAGGATCTCTCGCAGATGTACAGCGTACAAGCAAACGGTGACAAAGACTGTCTGTGTATAGCCGCTCAACCTTGATGCATTAGGATGCATTGTACGAGTGCTGCTTTCATTCGCGCTGAGGATGTCTTTCCTCTCGGCACTGTCCCTCCTCTGGCTGCTTGTGGTGGCACCTCTCCCAGGGTAAAGATGGGGAGGAAGGGAAGGCGCTTCTTTCAGTGCCAGCGTTTGTGTGACAGGAGGTGCCAGGAAGTTTGGAAGCATAACTGGCCCTCTGTGTCTTTGAGCTCCTTGGCTTTGGAAAGTGCAGAGGATCTCGTCTTCCTGGGAGACACTCCAAGGTGAAGGGGGACTCTCTGTATTTCAGCAATGGAGAAGCAGCACACAAAGGCTCACTGTAACGAGGAAGGGGGTGGAAGAGGCGCTATGGGCAGCTGGTACTGGGGACGCTGGGCCGTGTGAGACTCCACCTGAGGGCTCAGCTATAATTGAGCCACCTTTTCAGTACCAGAGGAACAACCTTTGAGACCACAAGAGTTTTCTAATCTTTTCTGCTTTTGGTCGATACATTTTGGCAGAAGCTGCACTGTGCAGCTAAATGATGGGTCTCCGGCATTTAATGCACTGAGGGGATCCATCTGTCAACAGCACGGACACTGAGCAGACTGCATATTGCTTTCAAATCTTTTGTAGACAGTGAGACCAGCCAATTCTCTCAACCCACTCCCAAGAGAAGTTACACTGAAGGCAACTAGGCAATTGGGGACACAAAGAATGGGCTTAAGGTCACAGGAAGGCAGAGGAAGGGACTTGCAGCTATGAGAAACTTCCATCTCCATCACCTGCAGGAAGAAATCCTACCACTGCAAAGGTGAAGGCTGAAAAAGCACAGGGAAGGATTTCTAACCCCTGGTGCAGCAGCTCAAATAGGGGCTATTCCGCCTGGATTGCCGTGGTTTTCCGGGAGGAGAATGCTTTCAATCAGCAACTCTTAATTGTATGTGTTGATCAAGAGGATTCAAACTCCTGAGGCCAGACCCAAGCGTCTCCTCCCCGCAATATCCTTGGGAATCAGAGGAGAGGTCATAAATAGATGCCAATACCAGTGCCAATGCCGAGTAGACAAACTATAAGGAAGAGGGATGGTGAACTCTGCCAAAATCTCACACATGAATCTTGCTCATGTTTTTATTTTCTTGGCCACTTGGAACTTTGTGCACTGTTTCCTCTCACCTCCCCCTTGCTCTGCCATAAGCTCTCAGACAGTGGAGATCCAGGAAGCCTATGCTCTATGCCAGGCACTCAACTGGCAGAACCCAATGTCCTCGGCAGCACACTGGGTGGGGGAGCTAGTGGGTTTCATACAGAGACCAATAATTTACAGAAGACAGCCATTATGCCAGCTCCTGAGACCTTGTGTTTTGATTGTTCAGCACTGCAGCGCCGCCTCCTGCACTGCTGAGTCAAAACAATTCTGTGCCTATTAACTTCACAATCAAAGGCAGAATTAAACCCTCAGATTCCTCTGGTGACAAAAAGCAGGAGGAAGGGATAAACAAGGAAGGCAAACCACAGTAAAAACTATTCCCAAAATAATGTTAATAATTCAGCACTATTAGTATGAAAGTTGTAAATTAAGAGGTCAGAGTAAAACTGCAGTAAAAAAATAAAATAAATAAATAAAAGTGAAGCCCCAGAGCTGAAAATTCTCACCAAGTCCTGGGTAGGTCCTGCGTTTGCTAAGATTGGCCGATTTCACCAGGAACATACAGGATTGATGAGTCATCCAGGAACAGAAAATCAGCAGCAAGGCTCCCAGGACAATGCCACACTGCATGGGAAGAAAAAAAAAATACAAGCACAAGATGGAAAGCAAGCCATTTCTCCTGGTGCAACTGGTACTTCACACATTCTTACCGCTCTCCCAGATCACCTACAGGCTCCCTTGCACATTTCCAGCCCCACTGTAGCCTATTAAGGGAGTTCCCCTGCCTTCAACTACAGCCAGTAGAAATGTGACGTATTAGTTCAATTTAACTCACTTGCCCCAGTTTGAGGCAGAGTCACAGAGCAGCCACCTGTTTCCTAAATGGCTCAGCTGCAACACTTTTGCCTGGAAAAGTGAAACCCGAGCAATTTATGAAACAGGACTTTCAAGCTGTAATACTGTTTGTGTCCTGCCATCTAGTCAGTTTCAGGGCACATTCCAGCAGTGTTCTCTACAGTTCATAACAGAATCATGTGTAAAGCAAGTAGTTATTCTGTAGATCCAGGAGTTAAAAATCTGTCATAACACCTATCCACAAGCACCAGGGGCTGTTCAATACATTTACAGCACAAATTATGAAGCTAGCAATCTACCCTCCCAGCACTGTTTGGCTCACTGATTTATACATGTTTGCAGAGGACAGTGTTAATCATTGAACACTTATGAAAACAAGTGACTTTAAACAGGCATAAGTGGTGTCAAATCTCACTGTGGCTACAAACTGTTCTATTTTATTCAAAGTAGATGTGTCACTGGGGCGCCTGGCACGCTGTGAACAGGAAAAGCAAGGGCTCATCTCTTTGCATATAGAGCCTATGGCTTGGTGTGCAATGCCTTAAACCCCAGCTAGCTTGACAGGCTGCACAGCACTGGTAAGGATGTCGACTTCCTGATTTTGTATTCACAGTTGGGGAGAAGCTACGGTATGAAGGCCTTGTTCCAAAGGAGAAGGTGAGTCGGGCAAATGAGAACATCAGTCCCAGTTAGCTGCTGGAGCATCCCCTCACGCTGCAAGTGAACTGTATAATGGGCACAACTTCCTGTCACCGATAGTTTAAACTAGTAAAGAGAAGGTTGAACTACCAGGGCATGCGCATACCTACACTGAGTAAACAGTGACCTGGCTGCAACTCTCAGCATACCTCTCCCCTCCCTCCAGTTGTCAGTTACTTGTTATACCACATGTAAAATCAGATGAAAAGATCTTTGCGGTGTGTCTCTCATCAACAGCAGATGATCCAATAAAAGCTATTACCTCCCCCACTTTCTCTCTCAATATCCTGGGACTGACGTGGCTGCAACAACACTGCATGAGATCTTTGGGGCAGGGACCATGCCCTTCTGCCTGTACTGCAAGGTGCCCAGCATGCTTGTGGGCATTCTTAAAAGTTAGTGATAATGTACATCAATTTTTCTACATCTCAAAGGCAAGGGATACAACAGAATCCAGTCTCAGAAAAGAAAAAGCTGAAAATTTAAATTGTATGAAGTTTTTCTGTCTCCTCCCACTACCAGTGTTGTGCTTTTCTCACGCTACCTGCAAACTAGAACAGCCGCCATCCAAAGGTACATCAGATGTCATCTTCTCTTGGAAGTCATTGCTGACAGGCCACTCCTTTGACAAAACCTGCCAGCAACAATGGCCTCGTGCCACCCTTAATTAAGAGTGCTGTACCGCCTCGCACCAGCTAGTAATACTTCGCTCTTCAAAGCCTTATCTACACTGGCAATATTGGGACACCTCCTGCGATTGCCCCACCTCTGGTACTACCAACAGTGAGAACCTCAGCAGAGACTGGCTGAGGAAATCCTAGCAACCCAGTTGTCTGTACCTGCTATTAGGTAACATGGTGGTAAATGGTCAGCAGCAGTGCTCCTACTGTAGCTACCTGCCACAGAGCTGCACCTAGTGCAATGGCAGGCAATTTCTCCAAATGTATTCGCACTGACACAATCTTATGGTGCCTTTCACACCCCTGAGTGACTCACTCTTCACAACCCCATTAAGTATTACCCCACCTTGAAGGCAAGGAAACTGAGGCAAAGTGACACACATCGAATCCACAGCAGAGCTGAGACCTGAATGCAGCAGTTCAGGTCCCCTGCTGTAACCACTAGGTCTGTTTTCCATGTTGCACGTTCCACCCAAATGCCACGTGTAGGCTTCGGGTGCCACATCCAGCTCCAGCGCGCCCAGAGCCCGCACTCACCTGTCTGAAGCAGAAGGGCATGGTGAGGACGCTCACCCCCACGATGCTATTCACAATGTTCATGATCAGGCCCCAGTTGGACCCTGCAGCTGCAGAGGACGCCATGGCGAGCGGGGCTGGGAGCCCCAGCAGGACGGGGAGCCTGGACCACCCGGGGACGGAGCAAAAGCAGGGACCGGGGAACCCCACGGGAGGGGAAAGGCGGCGTGGGGATGGGCTCCCCGGCAGAGGCTGGGACTGCTCCGGGGTGGGGAGGCCTGAGACGGGGGGACGGATCCCGGGGGGGGGCAGGACAAGCGATGGGGGGTCACCCGGGGGCAGCGGCCCTGGGTTCAGGCGGGGGCCCGAGTCTCGCGGTGCCCGCCCGGCTGGCCTCCCCCCGCGGTTCGCCCCATGCTCCCCGGGCAGGCAGAGCGGATCCCTGCGCGCGGGCCGCTCTCCCGACGGCAGCGCCGAGCCCGGCCCAACCACCCGCCACTTCCGGGTTCTGCTCCGCTGGCGCTTCCGGGAAGCGAGGGGCCGCACCAGCGAGACGGGAGGAGAGCGCGGGCCCCGCAGAGGCCTGGTGTGCGCCGCTCCTGCCGGCTTGGCGGACCCGCCCGGAGCTCACTGGGCCAGTGCTGGGCGGGGCCCCTGCCGGAGGGCACCACCTGCGGCGATGTCGCCATGACAACGGTGCTTGCTGGTGTCGTGTCACCATATCGCCCTGTGATGGAGTCACGTGGCCGCGTCAACACGTTGTGACGCGAGCTGTGATGTCACTGTGATGTGTGACATCATACCACTGCATGGAACCATCCTATTACAGCCCAACCACGCCATTCCATCGTTCCCCTCGCCAGCGGCCCGGGCACAATGCCCCTGGCTCAGGCTGTTACTCCGCTGTCTTGCAGCTAATGTCCTTGCATCATGGCCTGGGTGTGATGTCATCCCGCTGCCTCAAAACATGTAAACTTTGCCTTGTCACTCCAGTGTATCAAGACAGATCCGAATCTTGTCCCACAGTGACCTAATGTGACGACATCTCCCCAGAAGCCACCACCTCAGGTTGTGATATAATGTCATCTGCTTGTCACCAAATCATCAGCATCTCAGACCACACGGCTGCCATATGCTGATGTCCTGTGAGCTCTGAAAGACTTTTCAGGATCCATTACTGGACATGGGGTCACCTGATAAAACCAGGGCAAATCTAGAAAATGCAGGCCACTGGCCAGATGAGGATAACTCTGCCCTTTGTAATGCTTTTCTCCCCTGGGTCAGTTCCTCTGAACACTAAATGCAGAATAACTTTCCGGGTTCACCAGTACACAGAATGATTGCGGCATGGGATAGGATGTGTTCTCCAGGACATGATGGTATCCCAAGGCAATACTGATGCAGATTAACTGACCCTGCTGCTAAGAGGGCTAAAGAATGCAGGAACAGTCCATGTGCTCAGTTTCCATTATAAAATTATCGTGGCTTCACACCTCAGTGGGTAGTGATACCACATGCATGTGTCCAAGCCCTCACTTCTGGCTGTCTCTTTCGTTTCTTTCACATGGTTGGGCTGTCATAACTGCAGTGCTTATGTGTGTGCCTGCCCTCTACTAGATGTAATGAGAACTGCTCAGCTGTGTTTCACAGGCCTTGTACTGCCACACAAATTCTCCTTTAGCGTCAGTGCTAGGAGCAGTAGGGTCTGAGTTTTGCCCCCACTGCCTCTGCAAAGTTTGACTGGACATGGAATGCAGCATAGTGGCAACCAGGATCTCCTAGGTGGCCATGGATGGTATATGCCTGAAGCAGCCTCCTAGCTGGTATCTGCCACCGGCCACACTCCTTTCTGCTCCTCCTTCAACAAACTCCTGCAAACTCTCCTGTTGCACACAGCATTCCAGCTACAATGACCACAGAATCCCTGTAAGTTTATCTGTACTGAACCTGTCCATACTGTTGTATATGGTATGGCAATCAGTCAGGCCCCTTAGCTCTTTGGGGTAAAGAATCTGTTCTTTGTTTGGTCCGGTCTACCTCTGATAAAGTACTGCATACATTTATGGTGCTCCATAAATCATAAGAACAGTGTAGCAGTGGGGACTAGAGCTCAGTAATTTTAACTACAAACCCACAGGCCTCGTGCTTGATTGAGAGACGATTGTTTAAGCTAACAACCTCTTTCTATATATATATGTTACAGATGCATATGAATGGGAGTTCTGCACAGTGCAATGAAGCGAGTTGCAGTGGTGTGGCTCCAAGAGGTCCTAATCCTTTTTTGTTTTACTCAGTTACTCCTCACATAGAAGTACATCAGGGACTAAACTTCTCTTTCATGACTGGTCTCAGCCCCCAATGAGATATTTATGGAAAGTTACACTGTCCCTGGGAGTTGTTGGGAGAGTGTTCTACAGGTGCTAAGAAAAAACTTGGAAAATTAGGACATGGCTCCTGCAAAGTTTGATCCTTGGTTTGTATGTTGTTCTCAGTGAGAAATATACCGGGGGCGGATCAGGTTTTGGAAATTTGGAGCCAATTTTTTATATTTGTTTAAACTTTTTTTTTACAAAAGCAAATATTATTAGAAAAATCTTTGTGGTATTTACAAAACATTGATTGAAACTGTTAGTTGTTGGGAGATAAACATTCTCTTGCAGGGTTTGCAATCCAAACATTGCCGTGTTGTGATAGTGCATGAGCCCCACAAAGGGAGGCTGGCTAAAAATATAACTTAAACCAAATTGAAAGGGACCAGACTCCATTGCCCAAGCGAAGTGAAATGCAAACAATAAACACGGGGCATGAAAAGTGTACATTCCAGGTTTTACAATGATGTAGGCCAACATTTTTAAAAAGTGACTAGTGATTTTGAGGGCCTTGGTTTGTAGTGCCCAACTGGAGACACCTTAAAGGGGCCTGATTTTCAGAGGGCGGCTGCTTGACCTCAGTGCATGCATGTAACTCCTGTGCATGTTCACAGGAAGTGTGTGCATTCACTGAGAGAAACTAGTTCCCGATGCAGGGAACCTGTGAAGAGAGTGCCCTTAGGATAAACACATAAATAGCAATCCAGCCAGTGCCCCAAGACTGGGGCTGAGAGCTGGTGTGAGTGAGAGCTTTCAGTGCAGCTAGGTCTAGGGTTACAAAGTGACAGATTAGCAGAGAAAAAACACACATATCCCAACTGTGCCTAGCCAGCTTGTCAGTGTGGGAGAGCCCTTCCAGGACTGTTTGCATAATGATAACGATCTTACATTTATACAGGACCTTTCATCCCAAAGGATCCCAAAGCATTTCACAAGCCATATACAGCACACAGGCATTGCTTTGTAATGAAGCCATAGACACAAACAGCAGAATTGCAAGCTACACTGTACATATGCCTTGTCAGGAATAAATTTATAACCTTAGGTTCCCAAAACACAAGCCCCTTCTATTTGAATCTCCATTAGCCCTCACCAGAAGTAGGGCTTTTATCTTCTCTATAGCCTGCAGACAGTAACCTACAACACACACAATAACATTACATTACAACTTTACCCACCATTTAAATGCAGCCACCTCTGAAGTGGAACATATTAGCTATTTAACAGCTAATCACTATTATATTAACTACATCCTAGTTTAAAAGAGGAAATGAAGAACAACATATCCATGGGATATGTTGGGAATTTAGTGAAGCAGAATGTCATTACGCAGGTTGGCATTTGGCGAAGTGACTCAGGAGAACTCTTCTACTCCTGGGAAAGGGGCCTGCCCGATCTAGGATGACCACACACTTTTACACAACTCTGCAGGTCAGCCAAAACACCTCAGCTACAGAAGCACGGTGCCTCTGAACACACTGGTTCAATAAGAAGTGCACCACCTGCTGAATCCTGAATGCCACCTAAAGCCCCACCTGGCCAACTTCACCTCACCCCTCCTTAGCTTGTGAGTTTGGATGGGATTACTGGCCGGAGAGCAGTCTGTGTTCCCTACATGCCTCCTAGGAAGACCTCTGATCACAGAGACCTCCAAGGTGTGGCTGCGCGAGCAAGGCAGAGACCAGTTTCCAATATGAGGTCACATCAAAGGGCAAAAGAGCAAAATGAGGAAACGGTTGCAGAGCAGGAGTCTCAATCACAAACACTGGGAGATGTCTCTGGTTGCCTCACACAGCTTGTTGTGGTCAATCCCTGGGCTGGTCTTCAGTCCAGCAGGAGAGCAAAGAGAACAGCAGCATCCAGTGGAGATAGTCATGAAAGATGTGCCAAAGAAAGCCGGAAGATCACCCCTCCTGTCCCACACTTTGCAGGTGGTGAGGGATGGAACCAGGACTTGGACTCCTCTGAATCTTGGGGAGTTTGATGTTCCCCACCCAGCCTCTACTGCTCAGAAGTTCTCTGTTATCTAGAGATCCATGCACCTCGCTAGCAGGATGAGTCCGGCCCCGGAGCTTCTTGCTCATTATTGAGTCCTGGGCGTGAACAGGCCCCTCTGTGCAACAGTCACTGGGTGAAGCAATTGAAAACATAGACAGTAGCCAAAGGGTTAATCACCCCCTCCCCACACACATACACACAAATACACCCACAGGTGCGCGCGCACGCACACACACACACAAAATTGACTATAATTTAAAAAATCCCCCCCACCACTTTCCTCCTTTGCCACAGGGTGCAGAAGCCCAAGTCCCACACCCCCAG
Organism: Mauremys reevesii; assembly: GCF_016161935.1. Lineage (NCBI taxonomy): Eukaryota > Metazoa > Chordata > Testudines > Geoemydidae > Mauremys > Mauremys reevesii. The sequence goes on along the minus strand of NC_052637.1, from coordinate 42,359,642 downwards.
CCCTCCCTAGGGTTTTGTGTTATTATTATTTCACTTTGGTTTTGACACATGTTGAAAGCCATTTGCAGTGTGTCTGCAGGGTTTGCATTCCAAGCCGAAGCCCAAACTGCCAGCAATTCTACAAACCAACCGGCATTTAAAACACAGGAGGAAAAAGTAAATTTAGCAATTGTGGGCTAATGGGCTCCCCATCTCTCCTCCCCCTCCCGCTCCCTTTCTCTCCCTCTCCTGTTTATATAACCCCAAAGTCATAAAAATGACAACACATCCAATAGAAGGGAATGGATCTAATTTACCATCAGCCGCCCCTATAAAACCACAGATGGGCCAGAGGGCTGCAGTCTGGGACTCCTCTATTAGATTCTATGCAGAATTAAATTCCATGAATATTGTCCCACGACTGATAGATGGGGGTTAAACCTCTCAGTCCCAAATGATATAGGTTTCTGAGCCAAAGCCGGGGGGCTGCTCTCAGACACCCTGGTAATGAGGAGCTTCATAGGAGTCTATTTTTCATAACTTTGAATTTCAGTGTCACAAGGTCTGGCACAGAGACTCCTTGATCCTGCTTTACAATGTGTCCTGGGGGCTGCTGGGTTTCTTGACCTCTGTGTAATGGTAGAAGAGAGGAGGCCTGTTAAGGAGACATGTGCTTAGCGTTGGTATTCGCCCGGCTGATTTTCTTTTGGCACATGGTGATGTTCTTGGGGCTGTTATGCTAAAGACCGACATAAAGGCACACAGTCCTTGGAGAGTCTGAGCCCTGTTCCAAAGGGGGTGGGGAGATCCTGTAGCTGGGCAAGGCAGGGTGGGATCTGGACAGTAAAGCAGGAGTGGGAACCTCAGAGGTGGACCAGTCGGCTGCTCAGATCAGCGGTTCCCTTTCTGGAGCTGTTTCGATTTCCTGTCTCGGGCTTCTGATTTGTTCTTTGCATCGTGCTTGTCCCAGGGGGAGAGAGAGAAACTTTGGGGGCGTGTTTGTGCATGTGTGTGTGTGGGAGTGTTACATGAGCAGCACCTCTGCTGCTCAACCCCTGGGAGCTCCTGAAGAGCCCGTCCTGAGAGCTGAGATCAAAGCCCACGTGTACACCCCCCCCAACACACACACAGAAACAAGAAATGTGGGGAAGGGTTCAGAGCTCCCCACCCAGAGGTTAACCTTAGATTTATGATCTCCTAGTGGGAGCCGTCCCAGCTCAGCCCTGGCCCTCTCCCAGCTCCCATGGACTCAGGGTGTTTTGGGGGCTAGTGCAGCTTGGGACTTCTCATGCCTGGGACAGAGGACCCTGCTCAGACACTGCGAGGAGGCTCTGCCTCCTGCTCCTCCCTCTTGGACTCTTGCTCCCCACCCCACTCCCCACATCTCTGTCCCTGGGTCTCACCCTCTTTCCTCCTGCTCCGCTCTCCATGTCTCTCCTCTCTCCCCACGTGTGCCTATAATGGGGGGGGAGTCAGGGGTGTGCTCAGGCCCCCCGCAACATTCTGGGGAGGTGGGGGGGACGCTGGCAAGGGATACTTTAGATTGGAGGCTGACAGGCTGAGCCTCCTCTCCCAAGTGCCAGAAGCAAGCCAGCCTGCCGTTCACCTCTCCCAGCGTGACCCCAGCGTGGCCCTGCATGGGATCGCTGGAAACACCCTGACAAGCTGACGCAGGCCTGGGTTTCCTCACAGCCATCATCCGAGCCTTCAGACATCCACCGGAGAGGAATCCCGGCCTCCCTGCGCGTCACACACACACCCCTTCGCTTTTTCCCTACCAAGGCCTAGGCCAAGTGAATGAGTCCCCGACACTCCCCTCCCCCCCGGCTGCTTTCTCCCCCAACAAACCAGCCGGCTAATGAACTGCAGCTGAAATGCCTCTGGAAATTAACACCCTTGGAAACGAGCCCATGCTCATGCTGGCCCAGCGCCAGTTCCTGGTATTGGCAGCTCTGTTCGGGGCACTGCAGTACAGGGGCCTGTTGTATTTCTTGCTAGTTTAGAAATGGGGTCGTTAGCTTTAAATCTCAGGCAATGGGTGCGTCACATGGCAGCACTAACACCACGGGGCCTTCGTTAGCTGCCGCAGATAATGGATGGGGACACTCATGTTTCATTATTAGACTTTGGTTCACTTCTCTTTTCTGTAGAGGGACTTCAGGGCCTGGATCTAGAGCAACATAAAACCTTCGCAGCAAACCTAGAGCCAGGTCAGAGTCACTCAGGGCCGGTACGAACTCCAGAACCCAGAGCCTGACCAGAGCATCCAGCACTGGTGGTAACTCCAGAACCCAGAGCCTGACCGGAGCATCCGGCACTGGTGGTAACTCCAGAACGCAGAGCCTAACCGGAGCATCTGGCACCAGTAATAACTCCAGAACGCAGAGCCAGGCCGGAGCATCCGGCGCCAGTATGAACTCCAGAACGCAGAGCCTGACCGGAGCATCCGGCACCGGTAATAACTCCAGAACGCAGAGCCTGACCGGAGCATCCGGCACCGGTAATAACTCCAGAACGCAGAGCCTGACTGGAGCATCCGGCACCGGTACGAACTCCAGAACCCAGAGCCTGACCGGAGCCTCCAGCACCAGTAATAACTCCAGAACGCAGAGCCTGACCGGAGCATCCGGCACCGGTAATAACTCCAGAACCCAGAGCCAGGCCGGAGCGTCCGGCACCGGTACGAACTCCAGAACCCAGAGCCAGGTCACAGTCTCTCAGTAACAGTATGTGCTCAAGACTCTGGTGAGGTGTCTCCCTGATCGCAGCAGACCCGGGTTCGATTGATGATTTTGCATCCACCTCACAGAGAAGTTGGAATTCCTGCATAGAGCCTGGTAAAAGCGGCATCGGGGGCTCCCTTAGGGTTTGTTTAAAGCAAAACCCAGTTTGTGAGAAGGAGAGAACGGCTGGTCTTGCTGCTAAAGCACTGGGCACGTTTTACCAGGTTTTACGCCAGCTTTGCCATAGACTCCCTGCAAGCCACTCAACCTCCTGGTGCTTCTGTCTAGTTTGATTAGAAACTCTTCAGGGCAGGACCTGTCTCACACTGTTTCCATGTACAGCCCCCAACACCATGAGGCCCTGATCTCAGTTGGGGCCTGTAACCAGGGCCTGTGCAAGGATTTTTCACGCCCTAGGCAAAACTTCCACCTTGCGCCCGCCCCTCCCGAGGCGCCCCGCGCGGCAGCTCCTCCGCCCTGAGGCCCCCTTTGCGGCAGCTCCACCCTGAGGCACCCCCCCTGCCCCAGCTCACCCCTGCTCCACGCACAAGCACCCTGAGCACGCCGTCGCTGCTTCACTTCTCCCGCCTCCCAGGCTTGCGGCACCTAAGCTGATTGGCGCCGCAAGCCTGGGAGGCAGAAGTGAAGCAGCTCAACCCTGCCCCCGGCGTGCTCGGGGAGGAGGTGGGGCAGAGGTGAGCTGGGGCGGGGAGTTCCCCTGCGTGCTGCCCCCTCCTTACTTGCTGCAGGCGGCCCTCCCCGCGCCCCCCTGCCCCAGCTCCCTCCGCCTAAATGCCAGTGGCAACTGGGGCTGCCGAAGATCCGGCCGCCGCGGTCGCTGCCGAAGAAAATGGCTCCCCCCAAATCCCAGTGGCCTAGGCGACCGCCTAGGTCGCCTAAATGGTTGCACCAGCCCTGCCTGTAACAATAATATTAATAATAGGTGCCACTGGAATACAAATAATAAGTATTTATTAATGTGTTTCACCTGCACGGCGTGCCCTTCCCCCCACAGCGAAACCATCAAGGCCAGGCTCACCTGCACCCCTGGGACATGAAACGAGTGAGTTTCTCACAGCTCCACCTGGCTCTGCTCCTGCATTCACTCCCCTGGCAGCGCTAGCGTTGTCTGCCCCTTGAAATCAAAAGGATAGCAACAGCAGCAATCCCCCTGGAGGTGCTAACCCGAGAGCCTTCTGAGACATCTGTCCTTCCTTTTCTTCTCTTTACTGCCCTAGCCATAAAAAAATCCAGCTGAATGGTTTGTGCATGCATGCTCGCATGTGAACACACGCATGCTCACACACACACACACATGTGCGTGCGCACACGCATGCACGCACACACAGCAGCAGATCAGACCTACCCAAGCCAACTGCATGCTCTCATTGGAACAAAATACACGACACTTGTATAATTTGCAGCAATTGCAATGGGTAACCACAAGAATTTGCTCTACAAAAGTTTTGCAAGGAGGTGGAAGACTTTTGCCTAATTCCCTCCAGGTGCCACTTACACTGAGTCTCAGAGCAGCAGTTTTCTGACTCCTATTTGTGGGTGTGTCCGGGCACCCTCCCTTGGCAGTGCCTGTCACCTGCACAACTTCAGTGCTCGAGAACCTGCTGGCAAACGAGCTGGCCATTCACTACCCTGCCTGCGGGGCAAAGATTAACAGCTGCTGGGCCTCCCTTTTCCTTCTCTTCTTCCCAGACACCTGTTCATGTTCTCGCCTCTGCTCTCTTGCAGGCAGCAGACAGGCCAGGACTGGCAGGGCCCTTTCTGCAACTGGCCTAAAGTAAAACCAGGAGTGAAAATTAACCTCAGGGGCTAAGAGGGCTCCTTCTCCTGGCGTGGGATTAGACAATGTTCCCCTCTGAAAAACATGGCTACAGCCTTATACTTGGCTACCCTGGAGATCTAGGAAGAGCTTTAGAGACAGCTCAGTGCGGCCAAGGCGAAGAGACCCCCAGACGGGCCAGGTCAGCATGGCCCCGCCTGGCTCAGCTCAGGCAGGGGAAACTCCCGTCCTGTTCACCGGACAGAGCTGTTGCCTGCAGAGCACCAGTCTCAGCACACCCGACACACACACGTCCACGACCCCAGTGACAGGGCAGACGGAAGGTAAAAGAGATTGAGTCCAAAACCAGCCGCCTCCTCCCTGGGTAACGTCCTGCCTGGGATGACCGGGACGTCTGTTATGCATGAACAGACTGTGTCTGACCCATGGCCCAGTGTCCATCTCTGACAGTGGTTTCATTCGACAGATGTGGGGTAACCGGCTCCACAAGTTAACCCCTAATAAAACCATTGCAATGGCAAGAATGTGCTTTTCCCCAGCCCTGGGGAGCGGGACCCCCGGTTTCAGTGCCTGGGGCCCATGTTGGGTTTGAGTTTCCAGCACTGCAGGCCAATTTTTTTTCAAACCCAGCCCCTGTTTTCATTGACACTGTCAGCAAGGCTGCGGGTTGTCCCCTGGTGACCTGCATCCGTTTGGGAAGGAAAGGGCCAGGCCTCGGACCCGCCATGTGTCGCTCTGCTGTATTGGGAAGGCTGCTGCAGACAGTGATCCCACTGGACGAAGCACAGTTGTTAGGACTAACACTAGAGGGCGATCAGAGTACCACCGGCAGGGCTATAATCCCCACACGTGGGCGCGACACGCTCCGGAGGGGGTCAGTGCAGTGAACGCTGGTGTGAGACCAAGGCACAGACCAGTCATGTGATGATTTGCACTGCACTCCCGTACATCGGCCCCACTCAGCACCGGGGCCCAGACGCGCCGGGTGCTGGACAAACCCACTTGAAGGGGATGTCTGCACTGCAAAAGCTGTGCACAAGCTAGCCTAGCGGTGCTGGCTTGACTCCAGCGAGCCTGGGAAGCTATAGCAGGTAGTACACACGCACCTCAGCCCCGGTATGTACACAGGAGCCTGCGCTCTTGTTACCTGTGCTAGCTAGATTCAAACTAGCCCATGCTCAGCTTCGGCTGTGCAGCCAGACCTTGAGACAGGGTCCCTTTGTTGTCCTTTGCACTTCAGCAGAGAGGCCCATGATTGGCCAGGGCGCTGGGCCTGAACTCCCCTCTCACGCCTGGGCTGAGGGGAGGGGGTCCCGCTGGTTGTGGGGCAGGCGGGTGTTTGCACACCTGCTATCTGTGCTCCACCTGGCCTTGGAATCACCCGGGGACTTTGTCCACCCAGCACCCGTCGGCGACGAGCACACTCCTCCTTTAACAAGGACTTTATTTGGAGATGGTTAATAGCAAACGTCAGGGCGTGAGGCAGCCTGGAGAGGCCAGGCCCTGGGAGGTCCCGTGTCCCGTCTGGCTGTCTCTTCTCAAAGGCTGGTTACATTAGCTGGGTAATATGATGACGACCGCCTGACATGCCTCACTGTCAGGATCCAGCCTGTGTTTCCTCTGGCTGGTCGGTCCCATTATCCAGCCATCCTGGCTGCTGCGGCTTCTTTCTCTTACCATCAATCTGTGCCCAGCGCCTCTATCCATTAGTCAGCCCTTAACAGGTCAGTTTCTTCACTCGCCAGCTCTTCTGAACGTCCCCGACCCCCGCTGCACCCAGCAGCTGAGCTGCTCCTCCGGGATTGGCTCTGCTCGGCAGAAGGGCTCTCTGTGCACAGAGCAGCGATGGTGCAGGAATCCCAAACCGAGCGCCAGTGTGCGGCACCTGTCACCTTGAGCAGGGGACAGGCCAGGCCAATGGGAGGGGATGTGCAGCTTTTACACTGCGTAGGGCCCTAGCCTGCCCTACTACTGACTCAAGTCAGCGCTCTCGGTCATCATACTCACTAGCAGTCACACGGAACTGGCCAAGGAACAGAACGGGCCAGACGCCTGATTCCCACTGCCAAGGGCCTGAGAGTGGCAGATCTGCCCCGGGAACGCCACGCCTGCCTGGGAATACCCCCTGGGAACACCATGCTCACCTGGGAATACCCCCGGGAATGTCACGCCTGCCTGGGAATACCCCCTGGGAACACCACACTCACCTGGGAATACCCCCGGGAATGTCACGCCTGCCTGGGAATACCCCCTGGGAACACCAAGCCCACCTGGGAATGCCATACCCACCTGGGAATAGGTCCTGGGAACACCATGCCCGCCTGGGAATCCCCCCGGGAACGCCACACCTGCCTGGGAATACCCCCTGGGAACACCACACTCACCTGGGAATACCCCCGGGAACGCCACGCCTGCCTGGGAATACCCCCTGGGAACACCACACCCGCCTGGGAATCCCCCCGGGAACGCCACGCCTGCCTGGGAATACCCCCTGGGAATGCCATACCCACCTGGGAATACTCCCTGGGAACACCACGCCTACCTGGGAATAGGTCCTGGGAACACCACGCCTGCCTGTGAATACCCCCGGGAATGCCATGCCTACCTGGGAATAGGTCCTGGGAACACCATGCCCTCCTGGGAATCCCCCCAGGAATGCCATGCCTGCCTGGGAATACCCCCTGGGAACACCACACTCACCTGGGAATACCCCCGGGAATGTCACGCCTGCCTGAGAATACCCCCTGGGAACACCACACCCACCTGGGAATACCCCTGGGAATGCCATACCCACCTGGGAATACCCCCTGGGAACACCACGCCTACCTGGGAATAGGTCCTGGGAACACCACGCCTGCCTGTGAATACCCCCGGGAATGCCATGCCCACCTGGGAATATCTCCAGTGAACACCACACCCGCCTGGGAATAACCCCAGGAATGCCGTGCCTACCTGGGAATAACCCCGGGAACACCATGCCCACCCGGGAGTACGCCCTAGGTACACTACACCTGCCTGGAAATACACCCTGGGAATGCCATGCCCACCTGTGAATACCCCTGGGAACGCAACGCCTGCCTGGGAATCCCCCCCCCCGAACGCCACACCCACCTGGGAATTTTATGCCCTCCTGGGAATGTCACCCTCCCCCAGACATCATGTATCCTCTCTCCTACAGCATAGCTATCTCCCCTGTCTGGTACAGCCCCCACAATGCTTTGCGTGCCCTCTCTCCCCCAGGTCAGATCCTCCACCCCAGAGGTCACGGCAGAGTCCTGGGAGAAGCACTGTGAGTCCCACCCAGCCAGGCCAGGGAGTTGGAGTGGGGTTAACGGGAAGGCAGCCAAGTGGGCGCGGCCCCTTGCAAAACACCTGCCAGAAACTGACTGGCTGCCAAAGTCTGCAAGCCCAGCCCGGCAGCCCCACCTGTGTGATCCTGTGGGGCACCTCCCACTCCCTCCGGGCCCTGCGCTGCCCCCCACACTGGGAAACGCTGAGCTAAGAAGCTGAACGACCTGCGGGACCAGAGGAACTGAACCTGGCATGGCACCCTGGCCCCTGGGTGAGCAGTGGAAGAGCTCTCCCAAATCCTCACCCTGCTGGGAATTAGAGGGGTCGACTGAGAAACAGGTGAGACCGAGTGTGATGGGTCCAGAGAGGGTGCGTCATTCACACCTCCGCAAATCACTCCCATGCCTGCAGCGCACGGAGGCAGCCGCTTGGACGGCTTCCATTCATATTACCCCACTGGAGCTAACTTGCGGGAGCAGCCGCAATCAGCTTGCCCTGTGTGCCAGCTCCAGCACATCCCACGTGCAAAACAACCCGTGTCCTAACCAGTGAATGAGTCCGGTCATCGCCCTGAGGCATCGAGCAGGGAGGGCAAACGTCGCAGTGAAAACTGGCATCCCCACATGCCCTCAGCCTCTGTCTGCCAGGGCAATACAAGAGCTTGTTCCGTCCGGGGCTTGTCAGGGCAGAGAGTCAAGCTAGTCCAGCCCCGAGTGCACTGCCCCAGGCCAGCACATTTCAGGGAACTGCAGAAGGCCCCTGGGGCAACCCCTTTGTATCCAGCCTGGCCCCAGTGCACACAAGCCCCCTCTCGCTCTGCCACGCTCTGGAAAAGCCAAGGGACCCCTCCTCCTCCCCGGCCTGATCCAGTGGTCCCCAAGCAGCTGGTGCAGACGCAGAACGAACCGGGTCCTGGGCTGCTTTGGGCACCATCAGATTCTGGAGTCCTGTGTGGGGCTGACAATGCACAAAGGCGAATGGACAATACCTGCTTTTCAGATCCCAGCCAGCCTGGCCCTTCAGGGAGCCAGCAGCAGACTCCGTGCTCTGGTGTGGGCACCATGTCCCCTCCTGCCTTGTGCACTCAGTCTAGGGATGATAATGAAGCTTCTATTTACCCTGCCCCTGAGATGGGCGCTTCCTCTCCCCTCCCCACTCCGGAACAATAGCCCGAGCAGGAGGCGTGCAGGAATGCGAGGGGATGTGTCTGCGCAGTGTGTTCACGAGGAGCTGAAAAAAGTCTCTTTGAAGCGCCCCAGCTGTGGCTGGGACTGATGCAGATGGCGCTAGGAATGGATGAGTGGCAGAGGCAAAGGGGCGCCTTGCATATGGGTAGCAAGCACTTCTCAGGAGCGGGCTACATGGAGCTGGCTGGTTCCTCTGCCCCTTCGTGCCATAGTGGGCTGGCCAGTGGTGCCAGGGGGGGGTCTTTGCGCCACACCCACTGCTGGAACAGAGGGGGGTCTCTGAATGGCTAGGGCAGGGCCGAGGGTCAAGCAGGCTGGGTGCAGAGCAAGAACAAGCAAATCTCCCTCCTGCTCGTCCTCCAATTCCTCCACTGGCTCCCCCTTGCCAGAACCTCCTGTCCCCAGCCAGGTGCTCAGGTGTGAGAGTCACGCCCCCAGCACTGAGCCGCTGTAGCTACTGGGCGCTGCCCACGGTCCTGTCTCAGCAGCCTGGTATTGTCTCGATGGGCCCGAGGGAGTCACCTGCTCCACAGCGATGCGCCTCGCAGCAGCAGACACCTGGGGTGGGCGGGTGCAGTGATGTGCCCGGAACAAGGCAGCCCTGGGTCCTTGTGGTCTGCTGAGATTGGGGCCAAAGGGGTTAATGCCATGGGCTCTACCAGGGTCCCCATGGCATCAGCCCGGTGCTTCCCTCAAGGGCCCTGCAGCTTTGCTGGAGGCCTGAGGCCCACTGCTTTCCCACTGTCAGGCTGTAGCCTCCTCGGGACTGGGCCCTTGTCTCTGGGCCGTGCCCAGTTCAGTGGGACCCTGACCCTGGCTGGCTGCTGGACTGGGCTCCCTCCCAAGGCCAAGCCTTCCCATGCTACTCCCCAGCTAGCCACAAAGCGTCACTGCCGAGCAACGAGGCACTTCCCCTCCGCTCCCCACCCCGAGGCCAAGCTGTCACAGAGTGTGGGGGGAGACCAGGCCCCGCACCCCCGGCTTCCTGAGATTCACCAGGGCTCTCAGCCACCCAGGAAAACAGGTTTATTTAGACGACAGGAACACAGTCCAGGACAGGGCTTGCAGGTACAGACAACAGGACCCCCCTTTAGTTAGGTCCATCTGGGGGCCCCAGGGAGGCCACAGCCCAGTTGGTCGGGGCACCCCTCTCCATTTTCCAGCCAGCTCCAAACTGAAACTCCCTCCAGCCTCTCACTCAGCCTCCTCCAGGCTCCTTCCCCAGCCTGTGTGTCCTTTGTCCAGTTTCCCGGCAGAGGTGTTACCTGGCCTCCAACCCCCCTCCTGGGTTCTCAGGTTACATGCTCAGATATGCTCCCTTCCCCAATGCAGGCCGTCCCAAACTCCCCTGCAACCTTCCCAGGTTAATACTCCCCACTCAGCATTCACATAACACAGCAAGAACATTCCCACTTGATCACACAAGCATGTTGCTTTCACACCTCTCCCAGCCTCCTCCAGGCCAGGTGACCCCCAAACAAGAACCCAGCCATGGGGGTCCCTAACGCACAATGCAGTTTGGGTAGAATCATAGAATCTCAGGGTTGGAAGGGACCTCAGGAGGTATCTAGTCCCACCCCCTGCTCAAAGCAGGACCAATCCCCAACTAAATCACCCCAGCCAGGGCTTTGTCAAGCCTGACCTTAAAAACTTCTAAGGAAGGAGATTCCACCCCCTCCCTAGGTAACCCATTCCTGTGCTTCACCACCCTCCTAGTGAAAAAGTTTTTCCTAATATCCAACCTAAACATCCCCCACTGCAACTTGAGACCATTACTCCTTGTTCTGTTTTCTGGTACCACTGAGAACAGTCTAGATCGATCCTATTTGGAACCCCCTTTCAGGTAGTTGAAAGCAGCTATCAAATCCCGCCTCATTCTTCTCTTCTGCAGACTAATCAATCCCAGTTCCCTCAGCCTCTCCTCATAAGTCATGTGCTCCAGCCCCCTAATCATTTTTGTTGCCCTCTGCTGGACTCTTTCCAATTTTTCCACATCCTCCTTGTAGTGTGGGGCCCAAAACTGGACACAGTTCTCCAGATGAGGCCTCGCCAATGTCGAATAGAGGGGGATGATCACGTCCCTCGATCTGCTGGCAATGCCCCTACTTATACAGCCCAAAATGCCGTTAGCCTTCTTGGCAACAAGGGCACACTGTCAACTCATATCCAGCTTCTCATCCACTGTAACCCCTAGGTCCTTTTCTGCAGAACTGCTGCCTAGCCCCTCGATCCCTAGTCTGTAACAGTGAATGGGATTCTTCCATCCGAAGTGCAGGACTCTGCACTTGTCCTTGTTGAACCTCATCAGGTTTCTTTTGGCCCAATCCTCTAATTTGTCTAGGTCCCTCTGTATCCTATCCCTACCCTCCAGCATATCTACCACTCCTCCCAGTTTAGTGTCATCTGCAAACTTGCTGAGGGTGCAGTCCACATCATCCTCCAGATCATTAATGAAGATATTGAACAAAACCGGCCCCAGGACCGACCCTTGGGGCATTCTGCTTGATACCAGCTGCCAACTAGGCATGGAGCCGTTAATCACTACCCGTTGAGCCCGACGATCTAGCCAGCTTTCTATCCCCTTATAGTCCATTCATCTAGCCCATACTTCTTTAACTTGACGGCAAGAATACTGTGGGAGATGTATCAAAAGCTTTGCTAAAGTCAAGGAATAACACATCCACTGCTTTCCCCTCATCCACAGACCCAGTTATCTCCTCACAGAAGGCAATTAGGTTAGTCAGGCATGACTTGCCCTTGGTGAATCCATGCTGACTGTTCCTGATCACTTTCCTCTCCTCTAAGTGCTTCAGAATTGATTCCTTGAGGACCTGCTCCATGATTTTTCCAGGGACTGAGGTGAGGCTGACTGGCCTGTAGTTCCCCGGATCCTCCTCCTTCCCTTTTTTAAAGATGGGCACTACAGTAGCCTTTTTCCAGTTATCCGGGACCTCCCCCGATTGCTAGGAGTTTTCAAAGATAATGGCCAATGGCTCTGCAATCACATCCGCCAACTCCTTTAGCACCCTTGGATGCAGTGCATCCGGCCCCATGGACTTGTGCTCGTCCAGTTTTTCTAAATAGTCCCGAACCACTTCTTTCTCCACAGAGGGCTGGTCACCTCCTCCCCATGCTGTGCTGCCCAATGCAGCAGTCTGGGAGCTGGCCTTGTCTGTGAAGACAAGAGGCAAAAAAAGCATTGAGTACATTAGCTTTTTCCACATCCTCTGTCACTAGGTTGCCTCCCTCATTCAGCGAGGGGCCCACACTTCCCTTGACTTTCTTCTTGTTGCTAACAGACCTGAAGAAACCCTGTACCCGGCGTTTAACCACTCTCTTGGGCTGCACAGTGCTAGGGGCAAAGGGCCAACAATTGCTGCTGACACTGAAGAACCGGATGCGGGGATTGAGGATGGGAGACAGCCGAGCTTCTGGCCCCCCAGACTCCCTGGCCTGAGCCTAGCAGCTTGAGCTCCAATTAACGAGTTGCTGGCGCCTGGGTTACTGGGCGGGAGGTTCTGCTCAGGATCAATTCTCTTCCTTCCCCCCGGCCCTCTCCCCACCTGGCCCTCTTCCTGTTCTTTATTTCTGAAGGGCATCTGCAGGAAAGCAGGATCTTCCTTCCTTAACGGGCTTCCTCGTAAGTAGCCTCACGTGGAAATAGGGGAGGAAGCGTGGGCCAAATCCAGCCCTGGTGCAATGCCACTGACCTCGCCAGCGTCACCTCAGGGATGGATTTGGCCCAGTCTGTCTAGTGGACAGGACTGGAAGCTAGGATTCCTGCCTGCTGTTCCCAGCTCTGCAAGAGAAGTGGTTAGAGCAGCGGGGTGGGACACCTGGGTTCTAGTCCCAGCTTGGCCAGTGACTTCTGCAGTGTGGGGTGGGGAGAAAGCTCCTGAACCATCCCCGGGAGCACATGGGGGAGGGCTGGTGCAGATTATTTCAAAGTTAAGGCACTCTGGGGCCCCCGATGGAAGATGCCCCATTGTTCTTGCAGAGTCATCATCTTCTGGGTGACATCCTCATGGGACTTTGCCTGATTTTCGCCCACCCAGAGGATCCTGACACCCGGTCGGGAACAGGTGAAACTCCCAGGAACAAAGATCTGCTTTCCATGCAGATGCCCTTAGCTGGCTAACACAGGGAGAGGAGACGATGGAGTCGCTCCCACGGCGAGTCTATTTCCGGAGCCTTGCTTGAGGCCACTGGGGCTCTTGGGAGATGTCCCAGTTGGAAGTGGGAGAGTGGGACGTGTTCCCTACGTCACACCAGCCCAGAGCTCGGCACACAACAAAGCTGTTAAACAAAGACCAGGTAAGGGAATAAATCAGCTATGAGAGCAAATTGCTGGTGCCCCGAAAAGGTACTGTAAAATAAAAGAGAAAATTGACCTGTCAAGGGAAGAGATAGGCAATGAAACCCAGCCACCCTCCTCTTCCCGGGAACCCCTGTCCCCGGCCTCTGGCCGACACCCGCTGCCTGCTGCAGCCATAGGCTTGCCTGGCCCACTGACACATGGTGGGGGAACCCCGGGAGAGGGGATGCGTTTACTGGGCCCCTGTGCCAGCCCACAAGAGGCGGTTTGCGGGTTGGCCAGGGAGCGCCAGGCCTGGCCTCCTGCCTGCATGGCTGTGGCACAGCTGCTGCAGAAAATAAGACAATAAAATGGATGAAGCCCAGCGAGCCTGTCAGCAGGCAGTTATAGGCCTTCCCCCCCCCCCTTTTTAATTTAACCCCCCCCCCAAACCAAGGAGGGTAACCTCTCCGTAACCCCGGCCCTCTTTCCTGTGCAGGATGGCCTTGGAGCTATGAAACTCTGCATAGCTCAGACATGTAAGTGTAAGCTTTCAGAAACGTCCTCCTTAACCTTGACCGTCCCTGGCTGCGGGAAAGTGCTGAACATATCAGGGGCCGGCGAGAGAGATGGGGCGGGGGACAGGCTGGGGGAAGCCAGACTGCCTCCTCTATCAAGTATTTTTTAATTGTTGTAATAGACAAAGTCTACTGAGGAATCCAGCGTGGGAGCTGCTGTGGGGTTGGCTGCAAAGACCCTGTATCTAATCAGTAACTGCAGGGTTCCAGAGAGTCTGCTTGGGAGGGGGTGGGGGTGGATAGGACAGCAGAACCCACTCAAACCTTCTGCCCCAAAAATCCCACCCAATCTTCTGGGACTTTCTGCCAAGCCTCGAACTCGGTGATGCATGATGAACTCTCTGTGTCACCTTCCTTCCCCTCGCCAGGTGAGTGGGCCCCTCTGGGTTTCCTCTGGACCGGGAGTGCCAGCAGGACCCCAGGACGGGCTGTTCTTGTGAGATTTCCAGCCCAGCCTCCAGACCAAAGGCATTCGGAGACATCTGGAAGCGGCTCCAAACCAAGACTCTGACCCCTTGACAGGTCACCGTGCACACACCAGGAAATGGTGCTGGAAGGAACTGCCACGGAAGGAGTCCCAGGGATCAGAGCGGAAGGCACTAACCATGTGTTTGCTCTAGTTACGCGGCTCTCCCCCCGGTTATCCCCAGCCATGCTCTGGCCCTTCCCCTGGAAATGAAAGGTCCAACTGTGACCAGGAGCCATAGTCCCTGTCTCGTGGAGTTCCACAGATGTGGTGGGGAAGGAAGCTCTGTTCTGAAGCATTAGCATGTAGGAGGAGGTTTGTTGTTCTGTGATCGGGCACACTGACTCCCCCCCGCCCCCCCCTGCATGGCCAGTCCCTGCAGCTGGGCCCACGCTGAATCGAGGAGCTGCTGCTGCCCTGGCCAAGAGCACCAGGCAGGAAATGGAGTAGAGTTTCCAAACCTGCAGGGTGGAGAAGGGCTGGGGAAGCAGCAAAGTGCCCGTGTCCCATTGCTGGGAGGAGGGGCCTTGGGAGGGATCTTTGACTCCTTGGGATGCTGCCTTCTCACCAAATGCCCAGAAGTTACCGCAAACAGCCTAGCGCGTTGAGCGCGGCTCCTGAGCCTCCCTGCTCAGAACGCGGCACCCGCCCTCCGCCCCTCTTACGCACACCGGGACCAGACGTGACAAAATCAAGCCTGGCCTGCGGTTTTGCCCTCCTCGCCAGGCTCCAGCGTAGCTGAGCTGTGTCCGTCTCGCGCCCTCCGGGAGCCCTTGTCTTCCCAGCTCTGCACCACTTCCTGCACTGGCAGCCAACAGGCCACCGAGCTTCCAGGGGAGACGTTCCACAGCCGCTCGCCAGGGCCATTTCCCCAGGGGGGCAGCGTAGCCAGGGGCCAAAGCCTGGAGGCCGGGGTCAAGCCAAACTCCTGGTTAGAAGCGGAGTGAAGGCCCTGAGGGTTTGGCCTAGGAGCACATTAATCAAATCCCTCCAGGCGGCTTCTGCCTGTGGGGCGGGATGGGTGCGGGAGCAGTGAAGCCTGTTCTACTAACGAAGGACCCCACGGGACCAGACGCTGCTCTCCACTACTCTGGTGTGAATCTAGATTAACCCCGTTGGCTTCAATGGCGTTACCCTGGATTCACTGGCCTTTGATCCTCAGCAAGGGCCAGATTCTGCCCCGAGGGGCGTCCCGGGGGAGCAAGGTGCTTCTTGATGTGAGTGAGATGTGATCTGAGACCCCTGCCCACGGCTCAAGCCCCGGCACCACACACAGCAGCTCAGGCTGGCCCTGGGTGGTCCCCCTGCAACAGGCCTTTGGCTCTGGGTCTGGTCGGTCGTCGCAAGTGGCTGCCTCTCTAACCAGGAGGGCTCCACCTGCTGAGATGACCTTGGCACAGCAGCTGGCCAGGCTTCGGCAGGAGAATGCACCGTGTTCCTGCTCCGAGGAGACATCTGCACTGAGTTAGAGGGGAACCATGTTTATCCAATTAGTTTTACATGGCCCCTAACTCAACACTGGCAGAAAAAAGGGCTCAGGTGGCTTCCCTGTGTGTTGAAAGGCGTTCAGCAGCCAGGAATCCGCACAAACGCTGAGCGAGCCGGCTCCCTCCGAGCCCCCCCGGCTGCCGCCTCCCCGGCATCAGCCCGTCTGGGGAGGGAGAAGGACACAGGCCGCATGGTCTGGGATGAACAAACAGCTCATAGGGTGGCCTTGGCATCGCAGCACCTGCAGAGCGAAGTCCAGGGGCCCTTTGTGCTGCATAACTAGCCACAGCCCTCCCCTAGCCGTCACTCCCGCTAACGAGCCCTATCGACTGCCCCGTAAGGTCAGTGCCAATGCAGCATGACCCCAACTCCCCCTCACCTGCGCCGGCCCCAGCCAGTGCTCTGACCTCTCGTCCTAAGGCCACGTCTCCCCACCCCACTAACCAGCCCCAGCCACTGCCCCACAAAGGAGACACGCGACTGAACCCCCTGGGCCTGCAGGTGAGCTGTGCGCCGATCAGCCAGTCACAGCCAGGGGTATGGGCGGGCGCGTCTTCGGAGGAGCCCAAGACATGTGGTCGGCTGGCTTCATTACCAGGCCTTGTCCAGGCGCCACATGGCACCTTCCTGGAGACTCAGGGCTGCATCTGCCTTGCAATGAAGCTAACGGCATGTCCCCTGGGTGGCTTGGCTCAGGGTGGAGCGTGCTGTGCCGGGACACGGGGCCCTGTGAGCCACCCCTGGATGCTACAGGTGAGGATGGGTGCGTCCCAGAATGCTGTGGCCTGCCCCTGGAGCAGGAAGGAGAGAGGTGTGGTCTGCGCACAGGCCCCGGAGGGAGGGGAGCTGGGCTGGCTCCTGGCTCTGATTCTCCCCAAGCGACCTGCCACTTTTCCAAAGCAGACGCTAGCTTTGGGTGGCTCAGCCTAGCTGGAACCACCAGAATCTGGCACCCAGAATGAGGGGCTGCTTTGGAGAATGTTAGCTGGCCTCTCTGTATCTGTCTCTCTCCATCTGGCAGCTGGGGACAGTCTCCGGGTTAGGGTGGGGCGGGGATGAATTCATTCGTGTTTGTAAAGTGCAGGAAGATCCCGGGACGGAAGGGCCACAAGGAACTGTATTTTCCCTTGGCCTTTGCAGACGGCAGGCTGCTCATGCAGCTGCTACGGTGATGCGCATTGTACATGGAGCAGCCGGGACAGATCCTGCAGGCCCCCCTATGACTGCACTGCAGAGGATTATAAGGTTTGGAGGGGCGGGAGTGCCCACCTTAAACATGAAATCTCCTATTGCCATATAGTGCCTGCCCCATTCATCTCCTAGGGGACAATGGCGTCTTTCTCACCGGGCAGAGCCACCACCTGGCTGGCAGGGGCTGCGCCTGGCCTCTTGCCATCTCTGCACATGGAGCCCTGCTCCTAACCAGGCAGAAGGATGATAAAGCAGCACTGGTAATAAAAGAAACCCACAGTTCAAACGCTTCAGAGCACCAGCTCGCAGGGACCTGGGGGGCGAGGGACACACTCCCCATGTTACCCATGTAACTGTGGTTTCAGTTGCCAACTTCCCGCTCCCTGGGAAAATCTCACTGGGGGAGAATTGTGCTAAGCCACAGGCTGCATGTCCTGGCTTGGCAGGGTGTGCGGGCTGCCAGGCAGGGCCTGGCAATGGCAGCTCAGGGACCTCCTGGGCGGCTAGCTGGAGTAATCCACCGGCCCGCTGGGCTATGCCGGCCAAGCTGGAGCTGCCGTCGGGGGCTCTGTGAAAGAGGAGCCAATAACCCCCCCCCCATGCCGGTGCCCAGCCCTGGAAACCACCTCTCACCTTTGCTACCCCAGGGCTGCCAACCCACCGGCGCCGAGGGGGGCGTCTACACTGCATTCAAACACCCACGGCTGGGCCGGGTCGGCTGACTCGAGCTTGCCGGGCTATAAACGGCAGTGTGGACGTTCAGGCGATCGGAGTGTCCCAGAGCCCGGGCTCCATCCATCCCGACCTCTGCTGCAGCCCCTCAAACCCGCCCTGCAGCCCCCACCGCTGCCCCAATCCTGGCCCCCCGGGCAGCCCTGACAATGGCTCATAGGCCTGATCTGCAGCAACTCCACAGCCTCAGTCGTGGGCTTCTCTTGAGCTGAGACCAGTCAGCATGCCAAGTGCAGCCAAGCCGCCCGGAGCCAAGGAGCAGGCTGACGCCACCAGGATCCTTCCACTTGTGACCACAGCCACATCATGCCTGTGTCCACAGCAAAGACAGGCCATGGGGCAGCTCTGTGCAGCACGCCAGCCCCCCCAATGCCAGCCACCCCCGACAATCTCAAAGGTGCCTCTTTGCAGTCAGCATCGGCAAGAGCGAATCCACTGGAAAAGCCGCCCTGCACGGCCGCTCGCCCCCACCCCAGCCCCAGCCCCAGCATGGATGGAAGCATCTTTCCCCAACAAATAATTTGATGCAAGTTAATGGCTTGGAGTTGATGTAAAAATTACGCAAAGTACAGTCTGGAGAGGGAGGAGGGGGACCCTTTAGAAAGTATAATTGAGTTAATGGAACCTATAACAGCCCCTCGTTTTTTTGGTAATTGGCTGCTTTTGTCACTCCTGGCCATTTGCATACTTCTATTTTCTTTTTGTTATTGATTTTTCTTTATAAAGTGAACCACTTTAAGGCAATTTTTAAAGCCCTAATGATTAATAAAACCCCATTTTCACTCTCATTAAGACAAAGAAATGAGAAGGAGTCTCAGCCCAGGCACTCAATTTGCTTAACAATCCCAGGAATGCTTTATTTTGGTCAGAGAGGAGGATTCTCCTATTTATTCTGCCTGGTTCATCATTGGTCACACACAGCGATGGAAACCAGGGGTGAGGAAGGACAGGAGGAGAGAGGGCGACGCAGCACCATTTTAATTTGCTGGGTAAAAGAGCACAGCAGATTAGCTGCATGGGACCAACAGTTTGGCCAGAGAGAGAAACATGCGACAGCCCTGATTCAGCGGGGGGCTGCAGTGGGTAGGGTCCGTCCCCCGGCAGGAAGAGTTCCAGCATGGGTCTCTTTCCCTGTGCAGGGGGCCAGGTCTCTGCCTGGGGTGACTGGCACCCTAAGGCATTAGCCCAGGGTGGGAACATGCGTTGGGTCCCACTGGCCCAAACCGTGTCAGAGGCTGCCCCATGCTGGCTGCATGCCATGGAGACAGGACGGCTGCTCCAGCTGTCTCTCACGCCAAGTACCCATTGAAATGTAGCCTTCACCAGACACCCCTGCTTCCCATAAAGACTCTGGGCTGTGCATTACCTGGGGGGGATGGAGCAGTAGCTGCTCTGGATGCCTGACCCTGCTAGCAGCATTCCCCTCCCTGCATGCAGAAAGGCCCTTGGGGAGACTGCACTGGGGGCATTGGAAGCTCCATCAGGCCTGAGGCTGCAGGACAATCCTGTTACACAAGGGAATGGGTGAGCTGCAGGGCCCGCCTCCCTCCATCCCTGGGCCACATTGCACAAGCCCTGGGAGTTGGCCTTGCATGTGTGAGCGGCTAAGGAGAGGGGCAGACTAGACCCACAGGGAGCATTGCTCTGGCAGAGCGGTGGGGCAGGGACTGAGCTGCATTAGCAGAGCTCTGCGTGGAGGACGCTGGCAGGCTGCCCACACTATGCCTGGGTCTGGCAAACACATTCAGCACCCTTGAGCGCTAAGGAATCTCCCTGCGCTTCCCAGATGGTGAGCTGGGCTGGGAGCTCAGCCCCAGGGCACTGCCCCAGAGAGCTCCACCGGCACAGACAGCCTGGGTGCTGGGCAGATGCCAGGAGTGGAGCTCTGCTCTGCACCTCCCCATCACCCGTTGGGTTCCCTTCTGTCTGGCCCAGCCCCCCAGAACTTGCTGAAGCAGCGGTGAGGGGGATCACGCAGCTTGTCTCTGGGGGGCAAGGTCAGGTTGTCTCTTTTCCTAAGAGCATCCTAATTAGCAAGTCCCCGGGAAGCGGCAGGATTGCAGAGATTTGGGGATGGGTGCTCAGGTCATTGGGGGAGGGGAACGCTCCAGCTGAGTCCTGGCTCCTCACCCCCATGCCCCAATTCCCCCTCCCTCTGCCAGTGCCTTCCAGATTCAGAGCAATCAAATGACACCTGTTCAAAATGGGGCAGGACAGGCACAAAAAGGAGAGACGGCATCAGGGGTGTCTCCAATGATCAGCAATTGGCATTGGCCAGGTCTTGCTTGGGGTCTAGTGTCACAGCCCATATAATGCCCCCAAGCCTCCCGCACTGATAATCCAGTTATTTGGCAATGCCACTAGCGCCACAGATGCCAGCTGGCCCTGGTGGCATAATGCCCCAGCGCCGGGGAACTTACTGAAATCAGGATACCCAGTCTGGGCCTGTGCATACGAGAACAGATTAGTGCGCCATCTGTGCAGGCCCGTACTACACAGGATGCATATGGACTGATGGTCCATACATGATGTGTAGGTAGATGCCCCATATGGGATCGGTGCACGTTGGTGCCATGTGTTGGATCTAAGCAGCATAAGCTGTTCACTGGATACTAGTGTGCTGCCAAGGGCTTATAGAGACCGGTCACTACAGTATATAGCTAAGGAAGATCTCCGCAGACTGACGCCCAGTACAGTACAGACTGATGCCTTACAAAGTGGTGACCCATATAAGATCTGTACAGACTCCAGCCTTGAGTCTCTTCCCCGGCTCTTCTCTTCCACTAGCTGTTTGTTCCACAAGACTTTGCTGGGACACCCTGCAGCACTGACGCTGAGCCCTGAGGGTGGGAAGCCATTTCTTCCCGGCGATCTCATTCCCAGTGCTCATTTACAGTTAGCATGAATAACCCGCCCAGACTGAGGGCTATAAACGCAAGAAGAACGTGGCGGCAGCCTCAGCAGCGCTACTTGAAAGCAACACAAAACCCAGCTGGGAAGCGTAACAATTAAAGTGAATAAGATTGCAGGCTAGAGACGCTCACAATGCACATGTCTCTTGGCAGCGGGAGAGACCAGAGCCGATCCAAATAATTAGCTCACACTCGGCAGACTTTGGGGGTGGCGAGAGTGGTTCACTTGGGGGGGGAGAAACTAGGGAGTGGCAGAAAGAGAGAGTGGGGTGAGTGGGGGAGGAGAGGCCAAGAAGGGACGTAAAGACTTTTGCAGTGAGGAAGGGAGACAGCCACCAAAGGGTTGCTAGGTGACAGGGTCCTGCCCTCAATAAAATTTGGTTCCAATGATGTAATGCTTGTGATGTCCTATCCTGGCAAAGAGGGGTGTGTGGGCGGAGTCTCAGCTGACCTGGAACTGGCTCCTTTGCTCGTGTAGTTGAACTGAGTGTCTAGGGTGACCAGAGATCAAGTGTGAAAAATCGGGACGGGGTGGGGGGTAATAGGAGCCCATATTAAAAAAAGCCCCAAATATTGTGACTGTCCCTATACGATCAGGACATCTGGTCACCCTCTGAGTGTCCCTCCCAGCACAGCGCCCCCTGGCGGCCCTGCCCTGCACAATGCCCCTTGCTGGGAGGGATGCGGAGACTGTGTAGGTCCAGGGACACCACCTGGCGCCCCGGTGCCGGGGTAGATGCCTCGTCTTTGCCTGCCCCACAGAGCCAGTCGGATGCGTGCACTCAGGCGGGGCTCTAGCGGGAGGCTGCAGGACTCTGTGCGGCACCTGGGCTCGCCAGGGCTTGGATGGCGCGTGGCGGAGGAACTGCACGGTGCTGCTGCTGCTGCGGGGCCCTGAAGGCCCAGGGTGGGGCCCTGATGGAATCTTGGATGCCCCCCCCACCCCTCTGGCATGGAGACCTGTGACCTTGGCCGTGTCCCATGGAGCAGCTTCCTGTGGGCACCTGAGAATTCCAGCCTCAGAGGGCCTGGCGTGTCCCCCAGCCTCCAGCATGGCACGTCCCTCGCCCTGCCCGTTCCCCACCCACTGAATACTCCTGACGGGTGCCGCCGCCCGCAGCACGAGGTGGCGGAGAAAGGGACCCTCCGCACACGGCTGACAGGCCTGGCACCCACTCCCTGTTAGAGCCGCAATGGGCACTGAGAATCCAGGACAGTGCACAGGCCCATGGGGCTGGGGAGGGGGGTGTATCCCTCAGTCCTGAGACCCTTCCCCGCCTTCCCGAGGGTGCCGTGGGCTGCTCCCATGACAGCGCCCCTGTGGAGCCGCACACTCAGCCCTGGAGGGGAGGACGCTGCGCTCTCCTTCCCTCTGAATGAAGGGCAGCACTGGGCACTTCGGAGAGCCCCGGTCACAGGTCACTGCCATGGGGGTGTTGGGGGAGGAGGGGGGCAGTACCAAACGCACCTCCCAACCCCCAGCCCCTTCAAGGGAGATTGCAAACGCCACGGAATGACCCAGCAAAGCCGCCGAAGAGCCGCTGCCCCCGGAACAAGCCTCAGCGCCCGGAAGCCTGCGGAATATTAGAGCCGCTAATAATTGTGATTGAAATTAAACCGGGACCCGGCTAAACACTGTAATCTTGTTGCATGGAGAAAAGTCCCCACTTAACACGTGGCTCCCGCTGACAGCAGCCCTCTCCGGGGGCCTCGGCGCTATTCTAATCACTGAAGCTTTTAGAGAACTGCCAGGCGGGTTCCTGCTGCAGCACCCTGAGCCCAGCACAGACCGGCTGCGCCTGCCAGGTTAACGGCACAGGATGGGCCCGGGGTCAGGGTGAGCAATGGCTGTGCAATGCTGCCCCGGAGCTCCACCGGTGCCCCTCGACTCCGACCCGCAGCCACCTGCTAGCCCAGCCCTGGGTTCCCCCCACCCCACAGCTCTGCCAGTGCCCCTCGACCCGACCCACAGCCACCCGCTAGCCCAGCCCTGGGTCCCCCCCACCCCCCAGCTCTGCCAGTGCCCCTCGACCCCGACCCACCGCCACCTGCTATCCCAGCCCTGGGTTCCCCCCGCCCCACAGCTCTGCCTGTGCCCCTGGACCCGACCCACAGCCACCCGCTAGCCCAGCCCTGGGTCCCCCCCACCCCCCAGCTCTGCCAGTGCCCCTTGACCCGACCCACAGCCACCCGCTAGCCCAGCCTGGGGTTCCCCCCTCCTCCCAGCTCTGCCAGTGCCCCTCGACCCGACCCACAGCCACCCGCTAGCCCAGCCCTGGGTTCCCCCCTCCCCACAGCTCTGCCAGTGCCCCTTGACCCGACCCACAGCCACCTGCTAGCCCAGCCCTGGGTCCCCACCCCAGCTCCACCGGTGCCCCTCGACTCCGACCCGCAGCCACCCGCTAGCCCAGCCCTGGGTTCCCCCCTCCCCACAGCTCTGCCAGTGCCCCTCGACTCCGATCCACAGCCACCCGCTAGCCCAGCCCTGGGTTCCCCCCAGCTCTGCCAGTGCCCCTCGACCCGACCCACAGCCACCCGCTAGCCCAGCCCTGGGTCCCCCCCACCCCCAGCTCTGCCAGTGCCCCTCGACCCGACCCACAGCCACCCGCTAGCCCAGCCCTGTTCCCCAGCTCTGCCAGTGCCCCTCGACCCGACCCACAGCCACCCGCTAGCCCAGCCCTGGGTCCCCACCCCAGCTCTGCCAGTGCCCTCGACCCGACCCACAGCCACCCGCTAGCCCAGCCCTGGGTTCCCCCCTCCCCACAGCTCTGCCAGTGCCCCTCGACTCCGATCCACAGCCACCCGCTAGCCCAGCCCTGGGTTCCCCCCAGCTCTGCCAGTGCCCCTTGACCCGACCCACAGCCACCCACTAGCCCAGCCCTGGGTTCCCCCCAGCTCTGCCAGTGCCCCTCGACCGCGACCCACAGCCACCCGCTAGCCCAGCCCTGGGCTCCCCCCACAGCTCCACTGGTGCCCTCGACCTGCCACCCCCCATGTACACTGTTCCAGTCCTGCAGACCCCCCCGTTCTTTGGGGCCTGGTGGGGCTCCCTTGAGTGGGAGCTCCCCATCCGCTCAACCTGTTCGGTGCTCTACAGAAAATGGGGGTGAGGCCTCGTTTCCCAGGGACTGACACGCTGGGTCTCAGCTCACAAGGTGCAAAGTGCAAACACGCCTGGTCCCTGGGCCCTCGTTCCCCAGCCTCCCCGTTCCGCTCAGTGGCTAGGAGCCATTTCCAGCTGCAGACCAAGCTCGCCTGGGCAGATGGGATTGTGGGGGAGGCTAAACACTTTGAGGGAGAATCCCCCCCCCCCCACACACACACATTTGGCTTTGCACCAGCCAGCCAAGCAGGGTGGGCAGGAGAGGGCTGCTGGGGTCTGATTTTACCCGGCTTTGCTAACACACCATTAACCGCCCAGCCCAGCCGCTCCTTCCTCTGTGAGCCAGCGGGACCCGAGGACAATGTGTTTCCAATTCCAATCGAATTGTCCCGAATATCCCTGCAATCCAGACCACGTGCAATCTGCTCACCTGCATCTAATCAGCTCCCAGCTACTGAATAAATAGGTTCCACACACTGGCCACGCTGCCACGTCAGCCTGCTCCAATGGGAGCTGCGTTGCAAGAAGCCAGGAGAAGCACGCCGGCTCCGGCTAACTCTGCTCCATGTTGAGTGCCAGACACCGTCAGCTCCAGCCAGGCATCAGATGCTCGGGGGCCTGGGGGGTTAGGGCTGAGTGGGGAGCCATGGGGCAGGAGGTTTCCTGTGTCACAGACAGGGCTGGGTCCGGGTGCAAGCGAGTGGGTTCCATTGACTCGGCCGCCAGTGGCCGCGCAGTGAATGGCGTAGCTCCGCTCAATGCGTGGGGTCCCTCTGGACCAGGGGAGAGCAAACTTTTTGGCCTGAGGGCCACATCTGGGTGGGGAAATTGCATGCAGAGCCATGAATGTAGGGCTGGGGTGTGTGTGTCAGGGCATGTCGGGTATGTGTGTATGTGTGTCAGGTATGTGTGTGTGAGGGCATGTCGGGTATGTGTGCATGTCAGGGCATGTTGGGTATGTGTGTGTGTCAGGGCGTGTTGGGTATGTGTGTGTCAGGGCATGTCAGGTGTGTGTGTGTGTTGGGTATGTGTGTGTGTCAGGGCGTGTTGGGTATGTGTGTGTCAGGACGTGTCGGGTCTGTGTGTGAGGTATGTGTCAGGGCATGTCAGGTATGTGTGTGTCAGGGCGTCGGGTATGTGTGTCAGGTGTGTGTGTGAGGGCATGTTGGGTATGTGTGTGTGTCAGGGTGTGTCAGGTATGTGTGTGTCAGGGCATGTTGGGTATGTGTGTGTGTGTGTCAGGGCGTGTCAGGTTTGTGTGTGTCAGGGCGTCGGGTATGTGTGTCAGGTGTGTGTGTGCATGTCAGGGCGTGTCAGGTATGTGTGCATGTCAGGGCGTGTCAGGTATTTGTGTGTCAGGGTGTGCGTGTGATTCATCACCAGACCGGAGGCCACTGCGGCTGATTCCTGCCCTGAGGGTGAAAGCAAGACACTGACTGGGAGCTTGTGTGTTCCATGCCGATGCCTTTAGCAGAGAGAAGGGATGACTCGAGGGCCCTTCGGGCGGATGGGGTGGGCTCTCCTGCTATAGCCCCTTGACTGTGTTGGTCTGCTCCTGCGTGTGCAGAGATGGGGAGCACCAGGCTGTGAACCGGATACAAGTACCTGCTAATCCGCCGCTGAGGCCTGTCCTACTCCTGGGATCGGCGCACTGGTGACTCACTCAAGAATCCACCTTTGTAGGAGGGACGAAAACAGCATATTCTCTGTCTGGTTTGCTATCCATAGGGTCTGCTCCGCTAACCCGCTGCCATTACCCCAACTCCCATGTAATCCACCTACCGCAGCCCAGCTCCGGATCCATAGCGCAGCCCCCAGAAACCATATCAACCCCCTAACCCCACTCATTTCCCAGAACCCTCCCGGCCTGTGTAACCCAGCACCCAGCCAGCACCTCAGGAACCACGAGCCAACCCAACCGCCAGTACACAAGCCCTGTAAACTCAGCTCCTGCTCTCAGCCCTGGCTCACAGACCCGAGGGACAGAAAGACCCTATTAGGTCACCCAGTCTGCGGCTCTGAGCCCCAAGCACCCTCCCTTTCTGTACGTCTCGATGAAGGGAGCTCCTCCAACTCTCTGCTGCTGTAACACGGGGTCATGGGGAGGGAGATCACGGCTCTGCTCCAGCTCCCCATCAATGGAAGAGTGTCCTCCTAAAATTCCCAAGCGCTGAGTCTTCCAGCATGTCCCAGGAGAGGCTGTTCTGCAGCGGCATCTCCCTGACGGGAAGCTGTTTCTGATACTCGGAGAAGGACGGGGTGGTGGCTCGAGCACCGGACTGGGACTCAAGATGCTTGGATTCAAGGCCGGGTCCAGGCTCCCTTGGGTGCGTGACTTGGTCTCTCTAAGCCTCAGCTCCCCAGCTGCACACTGGAGCCAGCAGCACTGCCCCACATGGCGCCTGAGCACCGGCACTGATGATTGGAGATGCTCTGATACCAGGATGAGGCCCTAGGCTACGCACACAGAGCCCTTCCCGGCCAGGACTGAGCAATCCGTCTCCTCTAGCATCCCTCCCAGACTCCGGGCTAACCCCGAGGCTGACTCTCATCTAGACTAAGGCACTCCAAGGGGTTTGGATGCCTAAGGCCCTGGGAACTGGGTGTCCAAGTCCCTTAAGCAACTCTGGAAACCCCACCCTGAATTGCCCTCACCTGGACAAAATCAGAGAGAAGGAATTTAACTCCTCCTGGAAGGTCGGGGGGGGAGAGGGCGGCAGGGTGACATGGTCCCCTCCCAGGAACCCTCCTCCTGCTCTGCCTCTCTCAGCCGCCCGCCCGCCAGAGGCTCCAGGAAGAAACATCAGCTGGGAAGGCAAAGCCAGAGGGATTTGGCAAAGCCAGAGGGATTGGACAGATCCTACCAGACTTGGGGCCTCCCCCCACTCCAGGCAGCTGGCTGTCCCAGGTGAAGCTGCAGGTGTGAGTGATGTCCACCAGAGGGCGCAGGGAGACTCCTGACCTGCAAGAGCTAAGCAGGTGCCCCCTGAACACAGGCGGGGTCCAGGGCTCCGGGCTGGCATCAGTGCCCCAGGAGCACACGCTGCGCCGAGGCGGGAAGCGACACATACGTCTCCAGGGGTGGCTGAGAAGCCAGGCGCTGCCTGGACAGCTGCTCTGCCGCCAGGCAGGGGTCGGCGCGGCACAGAAGGGGAGAGTGGGTAGCATGGTGCCCTGACCCCCTACGGAGCCAGACAGCCCCACGCGGGGATGGCCCCATGCTCAGCTGAACGCTCTAGCTGCCGAGGAGCTCGGTATCTGCAACGGCTTCCCCGGCCTCCCTGGGAACGGGGGGTGCAGCTGCCGAGGAGCTCGGTATCTGCAACGGCTTCCCCGGCCTCCCTGGGAACGGGGGGTGCAGCTGCCGAGGAGCTCGGTATCCGCAACGGCTTCCCCGGCCTCCCTGGGAACGGGGGGTGCAGCTGCCGAGGAGCTCGGTATCTGCAACGGCTTCCCCGGCCTCCCTGGGAACGGGGGGTGCTGGGGCAGGGGGCTGGGGCTGGGACTGGGGGGTGAAGAGCGGAGAACGGGGTATAACGGGGGCCTGCCCAGAGCGCAGGGTGGGTGTCTGCAGGAGGCAGCTGCATCTGGTGTGGGGCACCTGGTGTTTGTTCACATGCTCCAGCCCTACGTAGCCTAGAGAACAGCAGGCAGCCTCAGCCCAGCCAGCCAGCAGCTCAGCCCTGGTCCCACCCCAGTGGTTCTCACATGAACCCCAGGTCGTGCCCGAGAATGGGAAGCAGGAGCAGGCAGTGCCAGGCATGGCAACCGAGGACATTTTACAGCCTGGCAGAGTCATATGGGCACCAGGATCCCTGAGCCCTCCCTGCCCTAAGGCAGGTCGCGAGGGGCCGGTCCCGAAAAGCCCAGCAGGGACCAGTACAGGGGACTGGCACCCAGGCTCTTGGGGCCTGTAGCACAAATGGAGAAGCTGTGCTGCATTAGGCGAGCCCAATGCCCGCCTGGCCACCTCGCCACGCTCTGCGCCCTGGCGGATGGTGCCGTCTGCAGCAGGCCCAAACGGCTGGAATTGCCATAACGGCACTTGCCATGGCAGGAGGCAGAGACCCGCCCTGGCAGGCAACTCCCTGGGTTCCACAAGCAAAATGCCTTCAGCTATTTCTCACCCGTGGGCGGCTGGGCAGGGCTTGGCCAGTCCTCAGAGCTGCCGGGACCCACTTCCCAAGCGACGCTCCCGTTGGCCGTGTGCCCTCCATAACGGAGAACATCTCGGGCCCTTCGCCTTCGCTTCTACAGTCGCAGCCTGTCTCTGTTCCCAGCCAGGGCGTTTCCTTAGCGTCTGCTCAGCCCGGAGGGCCCCCAGTCAGTCTTGTCTTGGGGGGCTTTGTACATGCTCAAGGCTGCATCTGGCCCAGACTGTTAGCACAGGGCTGGGCTGGAAACGTGGATTGTTCTCTCCCTTGCACGAGTTCACTCCGAGACCCACCCCACCTGCTTCCCCTCCAGGGCTTTGGGAGCCAATATTTTACATAGCTCTTAAAACACTCCCCGGCCAAACATCTCGCAGAACCCTGCCATCAGCCGGGGCTTAGCTGTGAGCAGACACCGCATGGGACCCCCCGGCTTGGTGAGATACAGAGCAACGGTCAGCCCGAGGTGCGATCGGCCTGGGCACGCCCGGGCCTGCTCGGGGCAGACAAGCCGCACGTGCTGGCGGCCTGGTTCCGAGGGGCAGCTCCGCTCTCCCCCCCGGCCGAGTCCCACGGGCAGGTTCCGGCTCTGCGGCGCTTTGGGCAGGGCTCCGCTGGAACAGCTCTTCACCGTGCCGCTCACTCTCTCTCTGGGCAGGCCAGGAGCCTCACAAGCCCCCAGCTTCCCCGTCGCCTCGGGGGCCCGGGCGGGAACTCCCTGCAAGCCGGGCATCAAGGAGCCAGGTGAATGCTGGTGCCTGAGCCGGCCATGGCTCAGGGGTACAGCTGGGCTGTGGAGGGGTTTTCTCCGCTCAGTCCCTGGCTGCAGTCTGGGCTCGGGTGGGGAGCGACCAAGAGAAGCTGCTTGGTGGCCTGTGGCAGGTGCCTCCATGCGAGTCCCACGCCCCCCCCCCCCCCAGCACTGACTGCCAGTCCCACCGGACAGGCCGAGCGCTAACTGGGCCATGCACACCCCCTACCCCACGGAGCTCCGGAGGGGTCCAGAATGGAGCAGCGGGAGGAGCTGGCTCTGCTGTTGGACTGACGCTGTGAACAGGGAGGGTCTGGATCTCCAGAGCACCCTGCGCTGGCTGAAAGGTCCTGACACACTTTCTGAAAGGTCGAAGCTTCTCTGAGGGGCCTCCGCTCCGTGGGAGGTGACATTTCTCCCCATGCACAGATGGACAATGGCTTGCTGAGCTCCTGGGGTACCAGCAGCTCCTAGGCTAGTGATTAATGGCATAAGGCCCAGATCCTGCTCTGCAACAGCAATGTGAATCCGGAATAACTCCAGCCAGCAACGTCGGTTCCTCGGTATTTACCCCCGGGGAAACGAGCAGATCTGGCCCCCAGTGTTTGCTGGTTTGCATGCCGGCCTTTGCAAAGAAGAGGCATTTGTTCGAGTCTCCTTCTACACGTGTGACAAAACCAAGCCCTCGAGTCACCGAAATGTCAACATGGCAAATGGCCCTCGATCCAGCCCTGCACATAGCACTGGAGTCCTTGGGCTTCCCATTACTGCCAGAGGTGGGCCTGGCGCCTGAGCAGAGCCCGGCGGCAGTGCGTGCCCAGTCTGTGTTAGAAAGGACAAGGGGGGAGATCATCCCAAGCCCGGGGGGGGGAGGGGGGGTCACAAAAAGAGGCGGTTGCGTATTTCTGGGCCAGTCCAGGCCTGGGGCTGCTCTGTGTGGTGCAATCCCAGTGAGCAGCGCGTCTCAGGCCTGCTCTCGGCGTGTGCTGCCGGCCGTGCGGAGCTGCTGCCCCACTCCTTTCTCTGTGCTCTGTCAGTTCGACTCTACGGGCTCCAGAGCAGGCACTGTCTTTCCTTAGTGTTTGCACAGCACCTCCCACAACGAGGCTGGGCACCAGTGGGACTAACTGGCTCCCTCTGGCAAATGGCAAACTTCACGGAAATCCGGGGCAGTTTTGGATGCTCCTGGAACACAGGGCCAGGCCATTCAAGCACCTTGAGAAATGACACTGGATAGACAGCTCATTCCAGCAACCCGTAACCCACTGACCCCGTCTTGTCCTGTGACTGCAGAGGTGTTAACAGGCCACACTCCCTTCCAGGGTCCCTTCCAATATGCACCAATGACTAAACGGTCTTGCCTTTAGCTGTGATGCTCAGAGGACCTTTCCCAGCCCTGAGGACGAGCTCTGGGTGGCTGGAAAGCTTGTCTCTCTCACCAAGCAAAGATGTTCCCTCCCGCACCGTGTCTCCCTGCCTGGCCATGGCAGCAAAGGGCAGGCTGCGGCATGAACCTGTCCTGCAAGACTCTCGCGGGTTTTACACAAACTTTTCAAAGGCAAAATAAAGAAACATTTATTTTAAAAAGTAGAAGATAAGAGAGGAGCCAATGGATGTGGTTTCTGATAAGAAATTCCAGGCAGTTTCGGGAGGGGGCGGGCAGCTTTTCCAGTCCTGCCTGATGTACCAGATTCCTTTTGGTTGGATTTCAAGAGCTAACGAGAATAAATACACCCCAAAGGGATGCTGGGAGGCTGTAATTATTTTAATTAGAAAAGGTGGCCTCGGACAAGCTCAGGCTCTCAGTCGAGTTTATGAAAATGCAAAAAAACACCAGGAGGTCCAGCACTCAATAAATGGGAACTGATTACAGATCTTCCTATTGACAACCGGCCTTGTCTTAAGCAGCTTAATTGTGTGTGTGTGTGTATGTGCATGTGTGTGCGTGCATGCATGTGTGCATGTGCGTGTGTGCGAAGATGCAGCAGTTGAGAAAATAAAGGTAGATTTGGAATTTTAATTTGTAATATTGTTCCTCAGGAAAACAACTCGCTCTGTCTTCTGCTGGGCAGAATCCAATTGCTGGAGTTTGGAATTCCTGTCTAGGCCAACCCTTCTGTCCAGCAATTGATTTCCTTCCCATGGCTGACATTTTTCACTCTAGGAATTCATCTTGTTGGCAGCTATATGTCCAATTGCTTTTGGCCTCCTCCCCCAACTCAAATATTATAGGTTTCTGTATGGTGAGGCTCTCCTTGAGCAGCTTTGCTGAGGTCAGCAGCAGGGCTCTGAGAAATGACCCGGGTGAAAAGCAAGAGCTTTTCACAAAGGTCTGTGAGCCCCAGCCGAGGGACATGGCTTCCCACAGGCAAAGAAAAATGGTGAAATCCCGCCCTCCCTTCGGGCAACAGAGAATTTGCCCAGGTGGAAGGAGGCGGTTGGAGCAGTGCAAACAGCTCTCATGGGGAAATGACAGTTTTCCACCTACTAAGAAATTCCAGACAAGAACGAGAAAGGGTTTGACTTTTCCCCCAAGCCTGCAAGAATGTGACTTTGTGCACTGGCATTTTCCATGCAAGGGGGCGGGGCGAAGAGCCAGGGTTGTTGTCCAGCCCATCTGACCCACTCCTTGTGTGGCTGTGGAAGCTTTCACTGGCCAGAGGTGGAGGCCTGTACACAGCCCTCCAGACACAGCCAGGGTGTGTGAGTGTGTGAGGGGGCCACTTAGGGATCTGGGGCAAAATCAGTACTTGGTCCGGCTAGTGAAGGCAGGGGGCTGGACTCGATGACCTTTCAGGGTCCCTTCCAGTTCTAGGAGACAGGTCTATCTCCATATATTATTATTATTATTATTTATATTCTTGTAGAAGGGGCAGCTATGGCCTAGGGGGCTGAGCATGGGTACTAGGAGATCTGAGTTCTAATCCTGACTTGCTGTGTGACCTGTCACTCAAGGTCTCTCTGCCTCAGGGAGGGAGAATAATTAGGAGTGTATCCTTCCCCCGCTCCAAACCTGGTAAAGCACCAGGAGAGCTAGGAATTCAATCTCAAAGTAAAAGCCAGAAGCAAAAGATCGGGAAAATCAAGATTCTCTCTGGAGATTTAAGACCCCTCATGCTGTTGGTAAAACGGAAAGTTTTCCCTGATCTCCCAAGCCAGAATGATCCCTCCTTCCACTCCAGACAGGGGACTAATGTCCCCCCACCACCAAGGAGGCTGCATTTCAGTGCTGACAGCCACATACAATTTGCAAAACATTTGGAGGGGAGGGGTCCTTTGGAAGATAAGGTGCTAAGTCACTGTGGCCTGTTATTCCAGGGGCATCCATTGCAGCGAGTTACTGTCATGATTTGCATCGCAATAGCGTGTCCAAGCCCCTGCTGAGCTCAGGGCCCCACTACACTGCACAACAACAGAGAGAGAGACAGCCCCTGCCTCAGAGAGCTCACAGGTGAAATCAACGGGGGAAGAATTATTACCCCCTTTTCCCCAAGGCACAGGGCCAGGGCGCGACTGGCTCCAGGTCACGCAGCAGCTCAGGGTGACCCTACATCTCCGGAGCCTACGCCAGAGCCATAGAACCCAAGGCCATTCTCCCTGTGGCCCCAAACTCCCCCATCTCCTTGGTGATGGCCAGAAGTGACTCAAAGTAGCTGGAGGCCTGAGTCACTCCCCCAGTTCGGGAACGCAGGGGCCCAGGCCAGGGCAGCCTGCGTGTGGCTATTGTTCTGGACGTCTCTACGGTCACTGCCCAGGACACGAGGCACCTCGGCCCTACGTCTGAGTGTGCCTGTGAAGGGCAGCAGCTCCAACCGCCCTGCAGAGGCACATCCCTGCCACGGAGCACTCGCTTGAGTTCAGAATTGTCACTAATCGCTGCAGAGCAATCTGGTGTCTAAATCTAAATATATGCACTTGCCTGTTGGCTGCCTCCAAAGCCGGGCCACCCCCCAGGCCTCCAGCACTGCTATCCCTCTGCCGGCCCCAAGATATTCCCTCTAATACTAATGGCTTTTCAGTCTCTCTCTCTCTCTGACTTGCTGCTTACCCCAATCCGCCCAGTCGGGCCTGATTAGTAATGAGAAGAGAGCCTGCAACATTATTCATTTCAATCAGTCAAGTTTACTTCTGGGAAAGTTTAGCAATTAACTTTGCAAAGATGCTTTCTCAACACACAACCCTGGGAGCATGAGGGGGCCCTCGCAGAAAGAGCAGTGGCCTCCGGGTGAGGGTGGGGTGAGCCATGCAGAGCCAGCCAGCAGCCCTGACCCAGAGGCATTCCACAAACTGAAATGAGCTGGGGCTCTCCGGGGTGGAGAGGGGGACGTCCCATGTGACAAGAGCAGATGTGCTTCCCTCCAGCGCCTCCCCTTCCCCACTGCAGGATGTGGGGCTCAGCCCTCTGGAGACAGGGTCCCTGTCTGACATGGACACAGCCAGCTTTCCATGTGGCCATCAGAAGAGACGCTCTGTGTTGCTTCACTGCCGAGGAAAAGCTGCTAAGGCAGAAGGGCACGAGGCCTGTTCTGCATGACAGGTCACCAGTGACCCCAATGGCCTTTCACATGAGATGATAAAGTTAAACCTGCTTCAGCACCAGGATGGGCAGATTGGGGAGTTTAACAATCATTAATTCAGAGGAACGATCCAGCCTTCACAGCCCCCCCAATCCCTGGTACATTTCCCAGGGCTGTTGGCCTCTGCTTGCAAAACAAGCCAAACAGCAGGTCGTGGGGCCTGATTCAGCTCTCGCTTGCATTGGTGTAAATCAGGAGCGATTCCACTGGGGTCACATTGGGGTACATATGGCACAAATGAGAGCAGACTCAAGCCCTCTGTTTGACTCTTGATCATCTCCTCAGCCCTGCAAGAGGAACTCCGGGTAAACCCCCTCCCGCAGCCCTGGAAGAGCAGCTGAAGCAGAATCCACATGGCAGGGTCTGGGAATACCCCGGCCTCTGCCACAGGAGCTCAGGGCATGGTCTTTTTATGTCGTGGTCCCCAAGGGAACCAATGCGCTGAGCCCCTGAAAACCCTTTCCTCGGGGCAGGGGTGATTTCAGTGGGAGGAAAAATGTTTCTCTCCTTCTGCCCAGATGGCAGAAACTTTCTGCTCGCTGCCAGCACTTGCAGGGAGATTCAAATCCCTGCTCGGCCCAAGAGCGTGAAAGACACAAACCAAGCAAGAGACCCTGCGTCCTCCCAGCTCTGCACAAGGAGTTGCGACAAGTGTCTGCTACTCGGGGCAAGGCAAGGCTGGGGGACAGACAGCCCAAGCCTGTATCAGCACAGGGGCACCATGTCTGAGGTTATGGGGGGCTTCTTTTCCTCTCTCCTCGTGGGGGTTCTTCCTGCCATCACCCCACTTCCGAAAGGACTCTGTCCACGTGGGAACTCCCCCAAACACAGGACCCTCAGTCAGCTGTTCCTTCTGCAAGGGTTGGGGATTCAGTGAGTAACTCTGGAGGCCTTCACTCCCCTGACACACCTGGGGGCGCAAGCACGGTGGGTTTGGAAGGTAACGCTCTGGAGATGGGGGTAGGAAGGGTCCCCGCCCTCTGCCCTGGCTGTGGGGAGAAGGAAGGAGTTGTGGTTGGAGAGGGTGGGGAGATTTTTCATCACCCAGGCTCCATTCACTTTAACACTGGCAGCTCCCACCCATCCCCAAATGGTGCACCCCGGCCCCTCGCAGTCGTTGCTCTGTGGGGATGTTTATAGAAATCTCGGTCTGAACAACATTTCCATGAAGAGACGTCAAAAAATGCATAAAATGTCTGCTGCAGCTCTGACTTTTCTCTGCCCCTTGCCTTCCGCGCCCAGCCTTGGAGACAGATGCCTGGCAGGGCCCGCAAAGAAACTCAGTAAGTATTTAAAAACATAAATTAAAACAAATTGCGTTTTTATATCGCAAATAAGGGCAGTTTTATCGTTTTTATTGCATAACAACCATTAATGAAGTGCAGTTTCAGACGCCTTAATTGCTCGGAGACTAAAGTTCAATTCATATCTTTAGTGCACACTGGAAGATGCAATGTGTCATGTTAGCGTACCTGGCATATTAGAAATGTAAATAAATTTATGGTCACTATTAGGAAAATGGAAGAGAGGGACCTTATTTATCCAATCTATTTATATAAGAGAGAACTCGTGGAGGTTAAATAGCAGAGGAATAAAGAGGCCCTATAAGAAAAGCAAAGACATTAACAAAAGCTGCTATAATAACCCTACCATTAAGCTGGCCCCATGCTACCTATCTAGCCTGCGTGGCCTCCATCTTAATGAACTTACACCCCTGCGAGGCTGGGAAGTTTCACCCCCATGCACAGATGGGGAACTGCAGCACAGAGAGACCTGGCAAAGCTGGGAACCAACCCCGGCTCTCCTGAGCCTGCACCCTAGTGCCTCCACTCAGGCCAGAGCTCACTGCCTAGCATGCAATTCACCCAGGAGGGAAAAAATACCTGCAAAACTAAAGGCTACTGGGGCTGCTCCACTGTTCCAAAACTAATTGTTAAATCCCCCCCCACACTAGTTTCCCCTTTAGAGATCCTCCCCACACACCCTCCCTGCCCCCCACTGTGGAACATGTTGCCATTAGGGGCAGGGCAGGTTTCAGCAGTGGGAAACTCCTGTAATGTTTAACATCGGAACAAAGGGGACCTGGGTTTTTTTGTTCAGCTGTAAAGGCAGGTGCAGCCCCCAGGACCGATAACTGCTCAACTCTGTTATCTGTGAACCCCAGTGCAGCTGGGAGCCAGGGCCTGGCCTGTTTAATTTTTAACATGACTCCAGTTGTTGGTGTGTTGGGGATTCTTAGTAAACACCAAACGAGCATGGAGACTTTCTGCGCCAGAAATGGAATTGTCCTGCCATGCTGGCAGCTTGGGGGTGGCGCCTGTGTCCTGCAGACACCCCGCTCCCCGAGGGACAGGTGGGCTGAGCTGGGGGCCAGTCACATGCCATAGACAGAGCAGGCTGCCTCTGCCCCTCCAGCCCCATAACAGCGAACACTCCGGGGTCACTCAGTGTGAGGAATGCCAAAGGTTGCAGAGCCTGAGCCCCCTCCCCAGCTTTGGGACGGAGGGAGAGGGAGGGAGAAGGTCGGTCTGGGCCATGACTCCAACTCCAAATGAAAGGGGCCGAGGGAGCTGGCATGAGCCCTAGCATCCCCTACAGGCGAAGGGCAGCCCCACTTTTAGTAGGAGAGGAGCTGCGATCTCTGAGCTCCTGCAGGGTGTGTGCGCGCGCAGGGTGTGGGGGGGGAGATCACTGAACCCTGCTCCACAGGGGTGTGTGTGTGGGGGTGTATCTGTGGGTCTCTGCAGCCTCAGCCCTTTTCTCCCCTCTGGTCATGTTCTCCAAATCACTGAGCTCCTCTGGGCAGCTCCCCTCCCCCCACCCCCAGCCAGCGCCTTCAGGAGCCCAGCTCCCAGGGCCTGTCATTTGCCAGAGCTGGTTGGCTTTCTAGGGGCTCAGAAGGGAAGGAAAAAGCCAAGGGCTGGGAAGGGGCTGTAGAAAGGTGATTGGGGGGGAGCCTGTTGGGCCAGGATCTCTAGCACAATTACACACACACCAAGGTGCCACTGGTCTCTCCAGTGAACAGCTGGGCGGGGGGAGGGAATTCAACCATCCCTAGCCCGAGTGCAGGTGAGCGTGAAATGCCGCTGCTTCCCCTCCAGGGCCCCCCCAGCACCAGAATGCACCCCCAGCCACAGAGCCCTGGGGCCAGCTTCAGAGCCAGGTGCAAAGGCACCAGGCAGGCCCTCCGCAGGGCTGTGTTTGTGGAGAGGCTGCTGTGGCGCTGCCTTGGGGCATCTTTTTGGGTCTGGCCCAAGTTGGGTGCCCCTCGGCCCTGCTCCCTCAGGGGTGTCCATGTGGCTGACCGGCCCCCGATTCGCTGTGGCGAGTGGATTAAGTGGA